>NC_064600.1:20497615-20828865 GCF_943734735.2 Anopheles gambiae | reverse complement strand
GTTAATATATATCATCCGAATAAAAATTAAACTGTTTAATACTTCTATGAAATTCTTGATACATATTTATTTTAATGTACAAAATTTATTACGCGTTCTTTGAATGTCGTGTAATCTTGACATGACAAAGTATAATGACATCATACTTTGTTTAACTTCATTTATTACGTAATGATGAATTTTCCAATGAAGCGAATGGTTTTAGTTAGTAAACAGGAAAAAACTAAAAATGAAAGATTTAAGATATCGGGACAAAATGGGACTTTCTACATTCAAATATGATATGCGTTATGTTCTATGTTTACACAACTATATTAAACATAGTTTCAGTAAAACTACAGTTCAAACAAAAATGTTAAATAAGCATTCCATTGACATTTCAAGTTTTATATTAATAACACATTGCAACATTAGCTTCAACCTCATTGACAATTAAATGGTTCAAGTCTTATTATAATTATCTTAAATAAATATGAATATAGATACATATTTTGCATCAAACGCACTTTGGTGTAATTTCTATCAATAATAAATTGTATTTGTTCCATTTTTATATTAATGTGTTATTTGTGTATCGTTATATATCATATTAATCAATGTTTGCAGAAATGATTATTGCATTGTTTTATTCAAAAGTTTCTTATTATTTGATATATATCGTAAATTGATACAATATTATGTATTTTAGTTTTTGTGTATAATAATCATAACTATTAGAAGATTAACTTGTGTAAAAACTTTCCTCATCTAAGTATCGATACTCGCTTTTCCCATTTGCAGACCAATTGAAAGACATTGTAAAAGAATATTACAACCGTATGTATACGTGTGAAGGCCAAAAATGGGATTTGGAATATGAAGTCCGGAAAAGAGATTGGGAGGTACTGATTGAATTCGAAAACTATTTTAAACCGATTAAAATCAATCCAGCAATTCACGTAAACTCCATAAATATAAGTCATTTTACCATTCCATGAATACATGCCAAACCACTCCTGATTATCAATGTTTAATACATATCCAATTAGAAAAACTCACACTATTGCAGGACTTTTTTTTACAATTCATTAATAATACAATACAAAATTAACGTGAGAATTGAGTTTGAATTCTTAATTGTAGTTGCATTTCAACACGTAATTTAAATTTCCTAGTATTTATAATTTTTCACTCACATTTTAAGTAATCAAAGTGATTGTGCACTTATTTGAACAGTTTTTCGTCTGGTTTTGTTTAAAAACATCAACAGTGTTTTTTTTTTTTTTTTTTTAATGTTGAAATTCTCATTTCTTCATCTCATATCTTTCGTTGCTTCTTTCGCTTTTTTTCACTAAGACTTCTATTCATGAATTTTTACGATAAATGTACAGGATTGTGACCCATAGTTTATCAAAATCAATGAAAAATGTATTAAAAACTTTGGTAATAATGTAAAACAAATTTTAAGCAAAGTTTTTATTACATCGACCAAGTTCTGTCTTTTTGAGTGTTGCGCTAATATATTATCCGTTATCAAAACTCTGCTTGATTATGCAATTGTTGATATTACGTATTACTCTCCCGATGTATTGTCCGGCCATATGTCTTGTGTATATGGATACACTTTTGAAATAACGTACTCTCTGATTTTTTAAATTGATTGATAATGATTTCTTTTATGAATAGTCTTTACCTTAGTGCCTATGCTACATTAGTTTGTTATTGTTTTAAAACAACGTTTTTACAATTATAAACATTATTTTCAATATTATACGTAAACGAATAAAGGACACGTTCGTATTAGATTGAAAAGGTAAAAAGTTATTTGAAAAATCCTTTCATTTTAACAATTTACTTAAAAAAAACAATTATAACAAACTAGACTCAGCAGCGCTTTTTATCTTCGGGAGTTTATTTAGTTCTTCTGAAAAGGATAAACATATTCATTTTATTGTACAGATATAAAAAAAACTTAATTACTGTTACACAGTTTGTTATAACTCGTGCAGAGCATGGTAGTATTTTATTCGTTTTAACATATGTTTTATTTTATGACAGCTTCATCATTTAAAAGCACTTTTTTTCTGGGAGTTCTTGAGTGTATATAAACGAATTGTTTTATTAAATTGTTGTTCCAAGTTTGTTTTTGATTTATTTGTCATTTACTGTGTCATCTATTCAGTTTGTATAAATTAATATGATTTGCAAGATTTACTTCCACTTGTTATATTTCTTAATTTATTAAAAGATTTCTTCAATTTTGTGCTTTATTCAAAAGCAAATAACAAAAATTGGTTATATGTGTGATGATGGAATAAGTTTATTTTTCTCGTTACATGAACTTTTAATGCTTTAAATTTGTAAAATTCTGTTAGAGAATTTACTCAAATGCTGTTTGTTTAGATTTCACTCATAAAACAATTATTTAGGAGACTTAAGAAAATATTAATAATGAATAAAGCATAGCAAAAGCAGAGGCTGATAAACCTACAAAACATAAAACAAAAGAGTTCATTAAATTAAATTTAATTGCTAATTAAAGTTAATAAAAGAAGTTGGCACATTAGTGTTATGAGTTAGTAGACATGGATGCAAGTTTGTTTTATCATTTGTTTGTTTAGTAATAAACTCAAGAAAATGCATTATAAAACCCATTTTTATTAAAAAGTTTGATGTGACAGCGAAATATTCACAATCCTTTGTATGAAATCGATAATTTTTTTATATATTTTTAATTGGCAGTCAAAAGCACACATGATTCAATTTAAGTGACACTTTGTGTCAGATCCCCAATAAAAAGACTGTGCAAGGTTGAACCATGTACACCAAAAATTTACAACAACGAATAATTTATGTGTTTGAAGCAAACACAGTCTTTTATTTATCTTCCAATAGATTAATAATTCAATTGCAATCAAATATAATATAATATATAATAAATTTTTTTACACCTTGAAAGGTTGAATACCTTTCGATTTTAGATGCAATGCAGACAAAAAATTCAATTTTTTTTATTTGTCGGTGTATATACGCCAATATTTTAAAACCGTGTTTTTTTTTAATAAAAATTGAAATAGTTACCAAATGCTCTTTAAGATATAATATATTTATCTTTAATCTTAATGTAAAGAAAACTTTATAAGTAAAAAATTCCTTAATTTCACTTTTTCACAGATGTTTTAAAATTTATTTCACTGTTTCATGTTTGAAATACCGTTAGGTTTAGCGTGCCATAGTACGTTTCTAGAATAGTATTTTATGTTACGAGTAAAAACTTGTTATACTATTTAAAAGTAATATGTGAATTATAATTTAAAAAAAAGTTTGACAAAATTTATCAGTATAAAAATACATTACAAACCCCAAAAAATTAATCGTTTCGTTCTAAGCTTACAAATTATGTTTATTCTGAAAAGATCTACATAAATATAATAAGAGTTATGTCTATTTTAGCACATCTTGCAAGGGTTCATTTATTTTCAAGCAATCGTGATCACTTTATTGTGCCTCTGGGCGCTAACCTTTTAAAGTTGCAATATATTTTTGCGTTTCATACATTCATTTCCAACAATTTACCTTTTCTTTTATTTTTATTTCTATTTAACTCAAAATGTTGCTGCACACTAAAGTTTTGCTAATACTAATATAAATATTCCACCAAAATACACCCCCTTCTTGAGGGCGTTAGGGCGTTGTATCAGTTTGAGTAAAAGTGGAAGTTAAAATCTTTACTAGCCATAGGAATTAAATAGTATCCTTTCATTTGTATAGCTATTTTATAATTACACTTTTGAAGGCCAATGTAATCAAAGTATGATCTTGAAGTATGATGAAGACATTTGAAAAACAGTGTAATCTTAAAAACGCATGCTCAATCATTCCATCACATTTTACGAACTCGTTTCGTGTTTCTATGAGCAACAATGTCATTCTGAATTCTTTAGTTCATTTCATTGTGTACAAAAAACTCCGGAAAGTAACGATATGGAGAGAGCTAATTAATTTCATGTTTTTTTTATATCGTTTTGCATTAAACACAATTATTTTACTTAATTATTGTTAGTAGATATACAAGCAATTTTACATTATCAATTGCAATAGTCATGGCTACTACGCTATGTGAACCGCAGTTTATCAATTATTATTTCCACTATTTATTTTGTATTATTATTAAAATTATTTTTTCAAGTTTCCAAAATTCACTAAATACTATCAACTAGTTGCAAGACTAATAATGACACAAGCAACGCTATCATTTTGAATTATTGTTAATTTGATTATTGTCTTGATATTCAAACAGAAAATCAAACCAAAAAGCCCAGAAGTAAGATAAATTATGTACAGAAATACGCAAAAAATTCGAATCGTTGGGAGTATTTTAGGAATGTGTTGATAGTTGTTCATGATAATAGTTTGAGATTAATGTGTTGATAAAACTCAAATATATTGTGCTGTTCAGTCTGAATGTTAAAGTTTTTGTTCAATCAGGAAAGTTTTTTTAGTAAATATTTGGTAGGGATACACGGTAAGCATGTACTAAAAACCAGTTTTTTTTAAATTATATTATGTTAAAACAATTCCAAGGCATGATTAATTGATCAACATGAAAGAACATTTTACCAAAACTGTGATTGTTTAACATGATCGTATGATTCGACATGGCAAACTGATCTATGTTTACCATTTATCTTACGTCATGAAACGAGTATTCCAAAATCGTACCCAAAACATTTTGAAATATCTGAGAACAGGACAACTTTTAGTTTTACTAAATTTACTTCAAAAGTGGTGGAGCAAGTAAAATAAAGAAATCAAAACTCTTTTTTTAATTCACCACTTTTTTACATAATTCACTACTTTTTTATAAAATATATTCTTATATCAACAAAGACTAGAGTAAACCCAGTAAAATAGATGGCATAACTAGCATTGATAGCAGTAACTAAATATCAGTTAATTCATCGACCTTTAGAGCTATACTTACAGTATTCAAGCAACTCGGCTTCAATGTAGACATCTTGGCTTAAAAGTAACTTTATTCTAAAAGTTTAACTAGCGTTAAAATTTCATTTAAGTCTCCGTCGGACTGAGAACTCAACGCGAAACATATGCGACCTGTTCACTATGATTTTTTTATTTAGTTTCCTGTTACCTTTAACTAATTAATGCATAATTCAGTAAATCAATTGTACATCCATTATGCGAGTTTGAGCTCAAACCAGGTTCAACTGTGTTTTACCGTAATTTTATCGTTTGATTGTTGCAAAAAATGTGCATACTGCCAAATTAGCTTACCATGACGATCAGAACAAGAATATAAATATGAGATTTTATGTCTTATGCAAGACATAAAAGAAGAAAAATAAACGAAGGTAGTCTGTATCATCGACAATCCAAAACATTTGGGTTAATATGTAGGTAGAAAAGTGTGTTGGGTTCCTAAGAATTAAATTTGTAAACCTATTTGATATGATCTGTTTGATGAATAAGTGATAAGGCGAATGAGATATCAGAGGCTGAATACCAGCCCAATAAGATCATGAATTTATTAACTGGCTTTTATAACAAGTAAGTTATCAGTTACTGCATCGCTAAAATAAGTATGAATCCTGGCCACTAAATGGATTATTACAGCCAATTCGTAGAATGTACAATGTGCAATGAAAGCAATCGACAAAGAGTAAATATATTTCAATTGTGTTCTGAGGAGGTATAAGCTTACGCAGTCTCAGTACTGACGTTATCATTTATTTATTTTACCAGTGGCTGGCCACACATTCATTTTGAAGGCAATCTATAGCCTTTCTTTTCCACTATAAGTTATTTCGCTATGGTGGGCACGGCAACCGAAAGCCATTTTAGTTTCGAATAGCATACTGTGGCTGAACAAACGGTCTAAAAGTGATTCATACGGTTTATAAGTTTCTATATTGTTTTAGAATACGAATAACCTTTTAACTTAGTTTTTCCTGAAAGAAGGAGATATTGCTCGATGAAGATCCTATATGAAACTACCAAATACTTGCATAGCCACTTTGCTTCTGAGCAAGTCATTTATAACTTTCATAGCTTTCGGATATTGCAAAAAAACTTGCATTTTTTTTCAGATTGTTGTATAGTTAATAAATAGTTAAATAGTTAAACATATATTTTAACATAGTTTTAGTACATGCTGGCGTTCCCTCAGTTTAAAAATCTAATTAGTTAATAAATAATATTATTTATCAGGAAGAACAGTCTGTCAAAGCTTATAATGTAAAATGATACTAGGTAAAAATCTTTTTCGGATATTCACGATTACAAGTTTACATTAATTTGCATAGCAAGCTCAATGTATTGTTAAAGTACCAAAACCGCCATTCTCATTCTAGACAAATATTTCGTATTCAATTCTTGTTACATCAAATACGTAGTGTTCCGTAAAAAAGTACTAGAGAACCTATCATCTTGAAGACCTTTGAGCTTGAGCATTTTGGATAATCGATGTTGTGTTATGTACAAATTAGTATAATATCAAATGTATGTAAATGTATATGAAATTATCAGATTTTTTTGTAGAATCTCATACCGAACAGCATATGTTAAGCAAGAAATTACAAACTATTTTATTAATATGTCTCAAACCATATGCGACCTTTGAAACACATGTTGAAACTTTGAATCGAATGTATAATCTAATACTGTTAGCTTAGTATGGTGTATTTGTTGTATTCAGTAATGAATTTTGCTTTGTTAATTGTTAAAAATATGTTATTAAAGATTTTACAGTCGATTAAGTATTAAAAGTTATACACAGTGTTTAATGCATTTAACTTATGTTATGAACCCTATACTGATAGGCTATACAGTTTTCGTTTATCTCTTCAATGGGAAAATATGTTACGAAATTGAAAAAAGTATTAATTAACAAATATGAAATATATCATTTAAAATTGCAGTTAATGATTTAAAAATCAATAGCAAGTTTTTATCTTCAACTCATATTTGTAAATCAAAACATGAAAAATATACTTAACTCTCTTTTCATGAATAATAAAATTTAATAATAATGAACATATTTGCAACTCCATAAACACATGCAATTAAAAGTTATTGTATTTTTATATTTTTTTCTTGGCATTGGCTCCATTGATTTTGAGTTGGTCATCAAGCGCAATTTACAATCATGGTTGATTTTAGTTCCACCCAACTTTATACAATAAAGCGCTTTTAAATTTGTGAAAAATCAAAAGTGTTATAAAAAACCGCTGTCATTTATGGCTACATTCAGTTTAAAATGAATTTGCATTGTTATGAACAATAAAATAATTTTCCATTATCTCAAAGATTATCAACTAACTTATTTAAAAACTAAAATAATTCTTTTTGAATCCCAAAAATTGGAATTTATACTTTAAAAATAATTGTTTAATCATTAACACAATCAATCAATTTTTCATATCTTTATTACATTATACATTTAAAATAAACCCAACACAAGAGTTTCAATAACTTGAATAACATGACCCTATAACTTTACAGTAACTGGTGTCTTGGTGTGATGCTCAATGCTTCAAATTTTAACGATTAGAAAAATAATGTAATTATGCTTTTCTGATGTTATCATCCTCACTGCTTTTCTTTAATTCTAATTTGAAAATAAAAGCATCATGCATGTTTTGCAAGTATATATAATTTACAGTTTTTTTATAATCTATTTAGACACTCTATGCTTACCTTTCCGCTTAAATGTTTCTTCATAACTAAATGAGTTGTTTAATTTTTCAAACTAATTTTGTTCTTATACTTTTTCTCATTTTAAATATACTCTATTGTTACACTATGTACACAAAACTTAGATCTCCGATCTAAATGCCCAGGTTAACGATCTACGTGGCAAGTTGTGAGTATACGAATTATTAATTTTCAATTGCAATTTTCAATACCATTTTCATTTCAATTACATTTCGTTTTGTTCCAACAGTGTTAAGCCAACTCTCAAGAAGGTTTCCAAGTATGAGAACAAATTTGCCAAACTTCAAAAGAAGGCTGCTGAGTTCAACTTCCGTAATCAACTTAAGGTTGTCAAGAAGAAGGAATTTACTCTTGAGGAAGAGGACAAAGAGGTAAGCTTTATTATTCTGCCTGAAGCTAGATTGAAGGACCTCTTTTTAAACTTTTTTATATTTGTTTTTGATTGTTGCGACAACACCCATTTTATTCTTCAGAATATATTGAATCTTTTTAAGATATATTGTATTTTCAATCATTTTTTTGCTAAGGTAGAAAATTAATAGTATTTTACATAAATTAATTCACACAATTTATTCCATTATTACGGCCGCATTTTCAATTTATCCACACAATGTTAACTTATAAAGTAGCATTCACTCGATACTAAAGATTTTATAAAATGAAAAATATTCTAATCAGAATCAAAATCATAAAAAAATATCTAATAGAAAAAAATATACATTGAACAGTATTGATCAATTAACACCTCATAACGTATAATAACGTGAAGTTTATATATATATATATATATATATATATATATATATATATATATATATATATATATATATATATATATATATATATATATATATATATATATATATATATATATATATATATATTAAACTTCACATATTGTTAAGATTTGTTCGCAACATCGTGGCTTTTATTTCATTTCTATTGGCTATAAAATCGAACGGTTTTATTTTAAATGTCCATAGACAAACAGGACTTAATCATTATTAAATAATTTGTTTTTTTTTTGCATCGAGCACATATTAGAATAGAAAATATTGAAAATCATTATGTTATTTTTTTCATTGCTTACTACAACAATGAAAATCTTTCAACAATAACAGAACAGAATAATAGAATAACAGTTATTTGCTGATCTTACCTAAATGAGCTGGTTACGTTTAATGTAAATGCGCAACAAACCACATTGTGAAAATATTTAGCCAATTTTGTGTTTTATTTGTTAGTTAAATTTTTTTTCAGTTCATCACTAAATCTCAAGGATCAATGTTTTTTGTCATCCTTCACAATGACAACCGTAATCGCTATTTTAAATCTTAAACACATATTTTTGATGCAAGATCAATGCTTTCCGTAAAAAAATATAGTATATTTTTAGGGTATATTTCAATCATACATGGTTTCCACATAATAAGTTGATTTTTTTTAGTTTGCGCCAAATGTGGACCTATATTTTGACATTTTGAGGTCCAATGGGAGTATTTTTTAATGTCGCATATGTTTTTGATTCGGATTTTGGTCCATCTCATAATGTTTTGTTTTTTGCTCAAAACCTTCAAAACAATGAAAAATTTACATTTATGAACCGATTCCTACTACCTTTAACAGGCGAAGAAATCGGAGAAAGCCGACTGGCAGAAGAAGTAGATGTAGCAGACACCATGACCCAGCATCTACGTAGAATGAAGCAAACCATATAAAGAAATCCATTTGACACTCAATCAAAACAAACAAAATATGATATGCAAACAACAATATTTAACTTTAATAGCCGTCACATGATTTTAATCACATCAGGTTTTCTTCGATATCAAATTTTGAGCAACCGAATTTTTGCATAATGTGGGAAATAAATGGCTAACAATTAAAAATGCTTATTTTCATTTTATTATGAATATTTTTATATTTTGTTAATCATTCGATTCGATCATTCTTCTTTTAGATCGTTCATAAATTAGGTTTTGGTATAGATTTTAAAAATTACTGGAAAAATATGACAAAACATACTTTAGATGAAGTATAACTGCTCACTGATTATCATAATTGAATTTGAAACATGAAATATTTCCTGTATTGTTGACACCTGATTTTCCCCCCGAGATAGACGATATCATGCAATTTTACTCGTCAAAAGCTTAATCAATAATATCATTCAACAAATAAAAATCATAAAAGTGAATTTGAAATGTTTTGGTATTTTTATAACTCGTTCAAAATCACTTCCCGAACTGTAACATCAATTATTTAGAATCAGTTGAAACATTTACATGTTCGAGCATCAAAATTTATTGCATATCATTATTAAGTTTTTTTTATTTTGCTACTCGTGCCGTTGGTCGTAAAATATTATGTTTTATAACAGTTGTTTTTTGTGTACATGTCACAAATGGAAATAAATAATCTCATTGATATCAAGAGGCACGTTAAGTAAACACGTACGAGAGCAAATCATTCAAATTTGCGAAACATTAAAATATAAAAATGTAACAGTTATTATTTTTATTCAATTTTTTCCAACAATAATTGGATCAATCGCAATATCAATTAAAATCAACCGATATATTTTAAAAGTTGCCGATAGATACAATTTGGTGTGAGTTCCATCATTTAAACGTTTTAAAAAGTTCATTCTTTTCATTGATATATTGAAAAGGGAATCTTTCATTGATTAAAATAACTTCTTTTTTGCATTTTTTTCTGTTGCTTGATTCCAATCCCATTCGTGAGGAATAGTGAAAGTATTTATACCTTGTATCACAGAATACAAACTATATCAAAATAATTAACATAGTAAACACTATTAATGAGATATGCTTAATCAGACTTTTCTTCATTTCTTAAATACTAAAAGAATAAATAAGTTTTCTATAAGTAATTTTGATTTCCAATCGGGGTGGCCCGATTATCTAATGGGTATCCCAGTACCTACAAAGACAATTCCCATCACGATCGTCCCCCCGTAGCAACGACAGACTATCCGGTTACGTGGTTCAAAAAGTCCAGTAAGTCTGTATAATGCTGACATGACCACACAAAGAGTAACGCCTAAAGTAATAACAGAAGAGGAATCTCTTAACGATGTTCTTCACCATGTTTTATATGCTATCATGACTAATTTTTTTTATCTTTCAATTTTCCTTTTCAACTTCTCTTCATTATTTCGTCATCATCCAAACTGTTCGTGTTTAATTTCAATCTGGAAATTCGTGACAACCTGCACATGTGATGCATCATCGCGACATGATTCTGAATGTATAGAAGAAACCGGACTGGTCCAAGAAAGGTGACAGCAAAGTGAAGGAAGAAGCAGCAGAAGCTGTCGAAGCTGAAGCATAAATAATTTACGAAACCCAAGGAATATTGTGCTTGATACAGAAGCGTGAATCATTCTAGTTTGTTTTTCGGAAAAATGCCGGTGTTGATCCACAAATCAATTACTATTTGATGTTATCGCCAACTCAAGAATAAAGATTGTCCTGTCTGTTTTTGTCACTGATTATTGATTTCGTTTCTTTTTATTTCTGCGCATTGTCGTTCTTTTGTGAAAAAAATGAAACACCATGCTCTTACGAGGCACAATGACCACTCTCTATCTAAGAAATATGTCACAGGAAGGATAAATTTCAAAACTCATAATGTATTCATTTGAGTGTTGAATCAAAATCATGTAAGTTTTATAATCCGTAATGGAACGATAATCATGAACAATACAAATTTAAATTTAGCAGCAAAATAATGCTATTTTCAACACTTCGAAATAATCATCAGCTTGTACGACTTAACAAAATGTCCGTTTAAATTTACATTTATTTTTTATTTATTTTTATTTATTCTTTTATTTATTTACTAGCTGATTTACCCGGTTTCACACGGGATAACATTGATGTCTCGTTTTAATTAAAAATAGAAGAATATGCAATCCGAGGAGTGCAAAAACTATGATTACAATGATTTTATCCCAAAGCTTCGATTCTTCTTATCTGTCGTAATAACCGTAGGTAGTTAAGATCTGCTATGGCAATCATCCGTTTGGATACCACTGAGTTTTTGTTTTACCACGGAGTTTATTGGACCCATATACCATGTATAGGTACTCCCCGATACATGCTTTAGCTGACACAGTAAACCTGGTTTTACCCAACATAGTATTAGTTAACCATTGAGTATTATAATTTGTAAATACAGGTATCTGAGTACACATTTCTTTTTTTATGTGTTAATATCATCGACGTTTAATAAACAAATAATATGGTACAGAACATTATTTTTAAATTAATTATTTAATTATTTTTATTTTAATTATTTTTAAGAAAATAAGAATTATAATACATAGATATATTCATATTTTTTCATATTCATATTCATGATTATTTGTCTACCTGTTGGTTATACAAAAACTTAAATAATACTTAAAACCTATGTTCCTAACCTAGCAAAAATAAACACAAATTATCATAAAATCTAAAATAAAGATTAAGAATATTGGAAATAGAAATTAAAATTAAAAATTAAAAATTATAGCAGCTCGGGATTATGGATGGTTCTGATGCTGGATCGGAAAGAGGACAAGGGAAGTTTGAAATCAAACATAGAATATACACAGTTAAATCGACGAATTGCACGAAGAAGGGGGTCATTACGGCCCACTGCAGTTCGACGGGAAGGGATCACTAGGGGAGGGCGGTTACGAAGAATACGGTTAGGGGCGTAGAAAGTGATAGAAGAAAGAAGGGAAGGAGAATCAATATTACCAAGGAGTAATGCGACCATAAAGGTGGATTGGGCATGGGAACGGCGGTTTTCCAATAGTTCTAGGCCAAGCTGCCGGCACCTGCCCTCGTAAGGAGGCATGGGGGAGGACAATCCACCCAGGATTTTACATATAGCAAACCTGGTGAACGATCGCTGGACCGGCTCGATACGTTCCACGTGGATTCGAGATGTAGGGGACCAAACTACTGAGCAGTACTCCAAAATCTGACCAGAGAGGTTTGAGAACCACATTGGGTCGGAGAAATCGCAAGCAATTTTCTTTAGGAGACCAAATGTTTTCCGCGCCTGATTGACAACTGTGTCAATGTGGTGGCTGAAGGTGAGGCCTCTGTCAAGCCAGACACCGAGGTCTTTTACGACACAAACACGATTGACTTGCACAGAATTTAGGACGTACGAGTGAGTTATTGGAGACTGCGAACGACTAAACGAAATGACGTTACACTTATCAGGACATAATGTGAGGGAATTACTAAAACACCAAGAGGAAAAACGATCAAGAATATTTTGTAGGGAAATACAATCACTAGGAGACGAAACTGGGAGAAAGATTTTGAGGTCGTCTGCGTAGCAGAGGAAACACTCAGGAGGGAGGACGGTACGGACATCATTAATAAAAATTATAAACAGCTTACTTAGGACTTAGGACACTACCTTGCGGTACGCCTGCACTACATGAGAAGGTAGTCGAAAACATATCATTAAATTTAACACTATAGGAACGATCACATAGAAAAGAACGTAACGAAGATACAAAAAGATTATTGACGTCAAGTTGTGAAATTTTATTTAGGATGTAATATGTTTGATGGCTGTTACGGTCGCCATGTGGTATGTTTTGAGATAGTCACGGTATGTTCGATTTTGGGACGGTTGCCATGTAGTAACTTTGAACTCGCGTTGGTCAGGGTGGCCTTCGTCATCGTTTGCCGAATTAAGTAGAACTGAGGTGGATACTGTTTCGAAGCGGACGTTCGACACTTGATCGTCCAGGCGATCATAGAAACCTTTAGGAGGTTTCCCTTACTGGAAACGTTGGAGTTTAGAGGCCTTACCTTGGGCAGGGGGACATATCTAAACTCTTTAAATGAGAACTCGATAGATGTAGGATGGGCATAGTCCTATCCTGACAGTCCGAACGAATCTGACCTGCCATGATCGGAGTTGGTTTTATTTATACTCAAATGAAGTTAAGGGTTTCTCACATTTGGTTCCGGGTTGTATGTTGGAAAGTTATTGTTTTCACTAAGCTAGTTACGTTTGTCTTTTGTTGACAAGAACGATGGTTCTTGTCACTAAGTTCCTGTTTTGGGTTTAATGCTTCTACTGTTCCTGCTTTGGGTTATAAAGCATAAACTGTTCCTGCTTATGTTGTACGTTTCGGTTGGTTCTGTTAAGTGTGTCACAATTGTTTTTATATGAACGGTGTGGCCTGAGCTCTTCCGGGTGTGTATGGTATGATCTGATTTACTGAATGTGTTATAATGAATGTGTTACAATGGTGTGACTTGGCTTTCCAAAGTGTGTTACTATGTGTCTATGGCTGATAGTGTGTATTACAATATGTTCTGTATAGCAGATATGCTACAAGGAGTAAGGAATGAGGAATACGATCAAATGCAGATTTGAAGTCAGTATAAATAGTATCAACTTCTTTAACTGACTCTAACTGGGATGATACGAAAGAGGTGAGGGACATAAGGTTAGTTGTTGTAGAACGGTTAGGAAAAAAGCCATGTTGCTGAGGGATAATAGTAGAACAGGTGAGTTTAAACACATAGGTATGGATAATATGCTCAAATACCTTGGTTATTGCGCATTGTATTGAGATGCCACGGCAATTGGAAATGACAGACGGGTTACCTTTTTTGTGTATGGGAACTAGCCATGCTCGCTTCCATAATAAAGGGAATGAAGACGTGGACAAAGATAGGTGAAACAATTTTACCAATAGAGGGACGAACAGAGAAGGTGACTTTTTTAAAACCGAGGCTGGTATTCCATCCGGTCCAGGGGAGAAGGATGGCTTAAGTTTTTTAAGAGCTTCAGAGACTGTATTAACATTGACAATACCCTCAACCCATGCGTCGGAGTTTAAACCAGGCCATATGCCCTCAGACTCTGTCAAAGGTTGACTCTCCGGTCTAGACAGATCATTGGCGAAATGCTCAGCGAATAGGGAACAGGTGTCAGCAGCATTGTCCGTAGTGACCGAACCGAGCGACATGGAAGTAGGAAGGGAAGAGGGATTACGACGCTTCTTGGCATAAGACCAAAAAAGTTTAGGATTACGATAGAGCATGCATTGTAGCCTTGCAAGACACAACCTATAACTGGCCCAATTATAAATACGAAAAGCAGAAGCGGCATATTTGAAAACTCTACGATTATACTCAGAAGGAGTTGATCCGAGTTTTTTGAGCGCACGTGTCCTATCCGCCTTTAATGGCCGCAATGTAGCATCGTACCAAGAAAGGCGAGAGGAGGGTTTAGAACGAGGACAACATAAAGGGAGAGCTGCCTTAACAATATTACTAAATTGCTCCACCGCTACGTCCACAGCGATATACACACCTTCATCTGTGTGTATCACCCTCCTTCCCCTCTTCCTCGTCCTTTCACCACGATTTATCATTATTGGTTCTTGCTCTCTAGCTAAATTGAGCGAGAGGCTGAGAAGTTTTCGATCGCTTTGCGCAGCGGGATAGTTCACACTAGTGATGTGCTGTATGGAGCGCACCCACGACTCCGATCCGACTCCGACTATTGTTAGTTCAATTCCGACTCCGGCAAAATGGAACCACTAGATCCGCCCGGAGTCGGAGACGACTCCGACGACTCCGAACGACTCCGAACGACTCCGAACGACTCCGGATGACTCCGACTCTGGGCGATTCCGGGCGACTCCGGGCGACTCCGGGCGACTCCGTACGGCTCCGGACGATTCCGAACGACTCCGGATTTTGCAGCGCGGACCTACCTTCCGGAGTCGATTCCGAATTTATTGGAGTCGGATCGGAGTCGACTCCGGATTTTTGCCAACTTTACCCATCACTAGTTCACACCCACGTTCTCTTACTCCCCTCCTTTCCCTCTTCACCATTCTTTCACCTCGCTTATCATTGGGGCCCTTTCCGTTTGAAGCTCGTAGGCTGAAATTTCAGCCTGTCAGCTGTTTGCATTGTATAGCAGTTTTCGAGCAGCTATCTAAGTGAGTATAATATACAGGTGGGCTTATCCCAATGTGTATGAATTTAGAAGGCTGATTTTTATCGCTTCTGCTTCTGACTGAAGATTTAAAGAGTGTTTTGAGTATTCGTCAACCCTCCAGAAAGCTCGTTGGAGCAAAAGTTTTCACTCGTTCTGTCAAAAAGTGATGTTCAAAATTGGTTATAAAAAATGCTATGAGACCACCTGGACTACATACACTTTGATTCCAGATTCCACCACCTGATCTCTTTAATGCACCTTGGGATAAATGTAAACAACACCGTGTGTTGCTACGGATGTAGCTATCTATTTATTATGAGTAGCTTGGTAGACGTTTTTAGAACTGGCTTTGTGTTTATATTTATTTGCGCAGTTTAAAAATTCATCTGTCCTATCTGGCTTAATATTTGCTACTAACCGCGTTTCGCGATGGCGCCCTGTTCGTCGATCAGCTGTACTACTTGACCCTCCTACAGCCAACGTTTCTTGTTTCGATTCGACAAGAACAAAGAACCGGACGTATACCTAATGGACGTCGCAACCTTTGGTGCCACTTGCTCTCCCTGTTCGGCTCAGTATATTATGCACCGCAACGCTGACGAACACTCAATTGAATTCCCTATCGCGGCAGCCGCTATAAAACGTTCCACCTACATGGACGATTATTTCGATAGTTGTGACACAACAGCAGAGGCGATAGAAAGGGTGAAACAAGTGAAACACATTCACTCTCAGGCAAAATTTAATATGCGTAACTGGGTAAGCAACGATCCAGCAATATTAGAATGCATGGAAAAATCCGAAGCCAATCAAAACCCAATCACCTTTAAGTCAACTGAAAGTATTGAAACAAGAGTACTTGGGATCATATGGGACCCAATCACAGACACTCTTCAATTTGCTTCCTCGTGGCACAAAGATTTGATACCCTACGTGCTTGAAGGGAAACGACCATCAAAACGAATGGCTCTAAGAGTAATTATGAGCATCTTCGACCCGTTGGGTTTTGTAGCTCCCGGATTGATCCACGGAGGTTTATTAATGCAGGATCTCAGATATATCGATAGAGCGTTCGGACCGTTGATGTTTCACTGCTTGGATAAGTTAATTTTAACCTGTGCAACCGGCCTTGTTGGGTGGCTAGCCATAGTTGCCTTCATAGAAGAACTTGTGTATCACATGATCAGTGTTTGATCTCTTTCGAATAACATATTCTTAGTGTGAGAAACTGTTACAAAACTTTTCCGTTTCTGGTGCAAAACTTTTGGCGTCACTCGTGAACTATTATTTATCTTCTTATTAGTGTGCGTGTGGTGTGATGGCCCTTCAGTGCCCTTCGTGTAACGTTGATGTCGGGGATGATGAATATGCGTGTGCTGGTTTCTGCAAGAAAGTGTACCACTACAAGTGTGTTGGTCTGGCCAACAGCTTTATCAAAGAGCTCAAGCGACCAAATTCTCAACTCTTATGGATATGCAAACCATGTAGAGACTTTTTTGATGGATGTTTCTCCACGTTGATTAATGAATTGGATTCTCGCCTTAAGCTTCTAAAAACGGAGTTGGTCAGCTCTATGAAAAGTGAAATCATGGATAAGGTCGATAAACACTATAAAAATACACACTCTACACACACCACTACACCTAACGTTCATACTAACATGGATATTGCACCACCACTACTCAACCGTAATGATATGTTATCGTGTGGCACTCCGGCAAATGCAGCTAAGCGTAGACTCGCCGATCGCTCTCTACCAGGCCCCCACCCTTACTAACGGGAACGGGAGGCACCTCTCCTTCACTCGCCATAAGAACCGTCCCAGCTAGAGAGCCAAGATTTTGGTTCTTTCTCACACGTATCGCTCCCGAAGTTATAAAAACACAAATAGACGAACTTATCCAGAAGTACCTGGGAACTGCCGATTCAGTTATCTATCCCCTTCTTCCTTTCGGGCGAGATGAAGGGTCACTAACTTTCATTTCGTTTAAAATCGGATTGCCCATGAGTCTCCGCGAGAAGGCTCTTTCCCCTTCAACGTGGCCGATTGGTCTAGTGTTCCGTGAATTTATTGATCGTCGTCAGAGTCCGCAGTATTTTTGGCGTCCCACGGGGAAGTCTCAACAACCATATCAGCGATCAGCAGAAATGCACGATCAAACCCAACAACAAACAGTAGCACAAACAGACACAGTGGCCTCATCGCATACAGCACCGATCAATCCGATATGCGACTGGGTAACGATCCAATAACACATTTGTCTTTACCACTGACCCGCCAAGATAGCACTAAATGTCCTCTTGATGTTTATTATTAAAACGTTAGAGGCTTGAAAACTAAAGTAGATGAACTACGGTTGGCCGTGTCTGATAAACAATACGACGTGATTGCCTTTACTGAAACATGGCTTGATGATACTGTCCCATCGGAAATGATATTTGCGAACGAATACTGTGTTTACCGTACTGATAGAAGTGTATTGAACAGTTCCCGAAGCCGCGGTGGAGGAGTGTTGGTAGCTGTTTCGTCCGATCTGAACTCGTGTGAATGTTCGGTACCGATCGGTTCACTCGAGATGACATGGATTGAAATTCATCTAGCTAAGGGGGTGCTCTACATTGGCACACTATATTTACCACCTTATCTGAGTAGATCGGAAGATACATTGAGAGACTTATTTACCTCTATTGAAACAATTTGTGAAAAGTTAAAGCAGGACGATAAATTTATTTTGTTGGGAGATTTCAATTAGAAGCCTAGAAATAATAACAATGGTAGCTTTTATGATATCATAGATCAGTTCAGACTGCACCAAATTAATCGGATTGTCAACTCAACAGATAATATTCTTGATCTTGTGCTAGTAGACGACAACACAGTAGAAATGGCTCAAGTTGACAAACCGATTGTGAGTTTAGTGGGAGTCGATGCGTATCATCCTCCTTTAGTATTACACATGCAAACGCAGTTAGTGCTAGAATTGTCGCAAGAGCAAAATAACTCGGAAGAGCTTGATTTTAGTCGCGCCGATCTAAACCTTATTAATGAAATGATTTGCAGTGCAAACTGGGATAGGCTATACCACGCAGATATATGTATTGATGATGCTGTTGATTTATTCACCGAAAATTTGAATGCTATATTCAATAGATGCGTCCCTAAACGTACACAACAACGTCACCCTCCATGGTCTACTAAAACTCTTCAATATGTAAAAAGGAAGAAAAAAGCAGCATTTCGAACATACTACCGCCATAAAACCTGTGTCAATCATGATAGAGCAATAAGATTAAGTCGTATTTATCGCTCTTTCAACCGATCCCTGTACAAAAATCATATATACCGTGTGCAAAGATATATGCGAAGAAAACCAAAGAGATTTTGGGCGTATGCCAAGAGTAGGAAAGCTAAAAATCTACTACCATAGAACATCAAATATAAAGGTGAAATAGCCAGTTGTGAACACGACATAGCAAAAACATTTGCATCTCGCTTTCACGACGTTTATGATACTCAAACATTCAATGCAACTCAAATCAATGAAGCTTTAAAAAATACTCCCCACAATGTTGTCGATGTTCGTACCATCAATGTTGACGAAGAATCTATGTCAGCTGCATTATGTAAACTAAAACTGTCATTTTGTCCAGGCCCTGATGGTATTCCATCTGTGGTACTAAAACGTTGTAATAATCTCGTCTCGCATCTAGTACATCTATGTCGTCTGTCCTTTGACCAACACACTGTTCCTAACTTGTGGAAAACATCTTCGTTAATCCCTATATTCAAGAAAGGTGATAAAAATGAGGCAAGTAATTACAGAGGAGTCACCTCTCTTTCAGCATGTGCAAAACTGATTGAAATAATTGTCCACAATGCATTGATAGGACCTTTAAAAAACTATATTGCAATTGCGCAGCATGGCTTTATGCCAAATCGCTCGACATCCACAAATCTAATTGAATTTGTCTCGGAATGTACGAGTAATATCAGCAAAGGGATTCAAATAGACTGCATTTATACTGATCTAAAAGCTGCTTTCGACAGTGTATCCATTGATATACTGATAGCAAAACTCGACAGGCTAGGCTTTCAAGCACACTTATTGTCATGGCTTCGATCATATCTGATCAATAGGACTTACTACGTAAAGTTTGGGAAAGCTAGTTCAGATATCTTTACAAGCACATCTGGGGTTCCTCAGGGTAGCAACCTTGGCCCTTTATTGTTTTAATATATGTTAATGATGTCTCTTTTGTTACTTGTTACTCTGTTACTGTTACTTTTGTTACTCTATGGCAGTTACTTAATGTATGCAGATGATGTAAAAATATTTCGTCCAGTTAACACGCACTCCGACCATAACGAACTGCAACGCGTGATTAAAATGTTTTCCGACTGGTGTAATCGTAATTTTCTTGTCCTTTGTATCGAGAAGTGTGCTATTATCTCGTTTACTCGTGCCCGGCAACCTATTTATTATAATTATGACATAGATGGACAAACGATTAACCGTGTAGATACAATTCGCGATCTTGGTATCTTACTAGATCATAAATTAACTTTTACAAAACACATAGAAGACGTTGTTAGCAGAGCCAATAGGACCGTAGGTTTAGTACGGAAAATGACGAAAGAGTTCAATGATCCTTTGTGTATCAAAACATTGTTTAACAGTCTATTCAGGTCGATTCTAGAATATGGATCAATTGTGTGGTGTCCTCATACCGACCGCTGGATCAAACGCATTGAAAGTGTACAAAGGAAAATGACTCGTTTCGCGATTAAAAAGCTTAGATGGCCAAATGGTGGCTACCCTATAGGACAAGATGCTTATTGTTAGGTGAAGAATCATTAGAGAAGCGGCGTGAAAAGGCTAAAACAATCTTTATGGCCAAACTGATAAAAGGATAAATTGACGCACCTCGCTTATTAAGCAAAGTGAACATACACGTTCCTCGCTCTAGTCCTCGTTCATCGTCCCTTTTGTATGTAGATAGGCATAACACTAATTATGCGGCAAATGAACCGATATCAGCAATGGCACGCAGTTTTAATTCATTCTATGCAGGAGTTGATTTTCACACATCTATGTCCACTATTAGTGAAGGTCTGCGCTACATTGATCTATAATAACTTATGATATCTTGTGGGGCCATCATTGGCGGACAAGAATTATAAAATAAATAAATAAATAAATAAATAAATAAATAAATCTCTGGCGAGCGCGTATAGACTGGGACGAATTAATAGGAGATGAGGAGCTAGTAAAATGGAAAAAAATGGATAACCCAACATTTTCAAACTAAAACTTCCTAGATGGTACTTTCACGAAACTCACTTCAACACTTCACAAGCAGTACAGTTGCACGTATTTACGGACGCATGTGAACAGACCTACGGTTGCGTTGCGTACCTTCGATTGGTGGAAGGAGTCAATGTTCGCTGTGCACTTGTCATGTCGAGAAGTAAAGTGGCACCACTTACACACCTATCCGTGCCAAGGCTTGAACTACAAGCAGCCCTGCTTGCAGCAAGAATGATGAAGACCGTTTGCGAGAATCACGACCTCAATATTACAGAAAGATATATCCATACAGATTCAAAAGTCGTGCTCTCTTGGATTCGTTCACCTCCACGAGAGTTTAAACAATATGTCGCATATCGGGTCGGAGAGATCCGTACGCTGACAGACCTTAAGGAGTGGAGGTATATACCTTCTAAAGAAAATCCAGCCGACAGCCTAACTAAATGGAATAGAGACACCGAAATACATGCACAAGGGAGGTGGATAAATGGTCCGGCATTCCTTTATCGCCCAAAGGAATGTTGGCCGGAACAAAATATAATAGCCCACACAAGCGAAGAAAGACGGGTATCACTACTTGCTCACTCGACAGCAACCTCAGAAAGTCCCTTGATAGACGCGTCTCGATTTTCTAAATGGAAAGTGCTGGTAAGAACAGTAGCCACAATTCGTCGATTCATTACTAATTGCCGACTCAAACAAATAGGCAAAGCAATAAAAACCTTGGAAGCTACAAAAAAATAATCTCACCTTATAAAAACGAATGAAAAGGCCGAAATCGTTCCTTTCGAATCCGAGGAACTACACTTCGCTGAGATCACTTTGTTTAAAATAGCTCAAAGAGAGCACTACGCAAAAGAGCTTGCTATACTATCGGAAAACGACGGCAATGAGATAAACTCCACTATCGAGCGTGCAAGTCCATTATATAACGTTGACCCGTTTACCGATGAACATGGAATTATACGATTCAATGGAAGAACTGCTAACGCGTCTCAAATCCCATATGATGCAAAATTTCCGGTGATTTTACCTTCACAACATACCATATCGTCGTTACTCCTAGGACACTACCATGAGCGGCATGCACACGCCAATAGAGAGACAGTAGTTAACGAAATCCGGCAGCGGTTCTACATTCCGTTTTTGAGAGCAGCCGTGCATAGGGTTATGAAATCCTGTAGACACTGCAAGGTAAAGAAGTGTAAGGCACAGAACCCTCGAATGGCACAACTACCGGAACAAAGACTCACCCCATTCCTGCGTCCGTTCACAAATGTAGGAGTCGACTATGTGGGCCCAATCGATGTGACTAATGCCCGACGTAATCGTCGGTTCATCTTGAAGTCGCTCATGTAGTGTAGCAACCTTTGGGGGATATCTTAGTTAAGCAACCTTGGTATGTCAGTTGGGAATGATGGACTAGAGAAGAATAAAGAGGCAGTTGTGTGGAGACCGAGGAAGGATCCAGACGTGCTAAACCACGACACTACATTGGCGATGAGAAAAAAAAAAAACGAACCCAGCTCCAAAAAGAAGTGAAATTCAAAGAAGGCAGAGTTATGAATTCTATGGGTAAGCATTGTTAAAGTTGAAGTGTAGGAAAGGTACTACAAAGAATGTCCAAACTACCGGTTTGGTTGCTTAAATGCAGTGAATGATAAATTTGTTTTGTTCTGTGGGAAAAGTGAATATTGGTTGCGTGCTTAAATGCAGTGCTAAAATACCGCAAACAAACGATAGCTTAAATGCCGTTGAGTGACAAATGAAAAAAATAATTTTCATCGTAATGACGCCGGATTTTGTCATCAGTTGCTTCAATGCAGAAGTACCCGGAAAGCGTGAAAAGAATGGGCTCCAAGTGTGTATGTGCAAGCGCGAGACGTTGGAGTTTGCTTCAAGGTAGAATTTTACGAAACGTAACGGTGAAACGGGGTTTTGTTCCTTCAATGTGTGTGCGTGTGCGAACGTGATGGGACGTTGGAATTTGCTTCAATGCAGAATTTTGCAACACATAACGACAAAACGTGGTTTTGTCCTCCCAATGTGTGTGCGTGTGCGAGCATGATGAAACGATAGGAGTTGCTTCAATGCAGAATTTGTAGAAACGAAAAACGTGAAAGAATAAACGCGGTATTGTCCTTTCACATAAAGACACACACACACGCCCCCATACAATAGGCAGGGATGAATAATCTCTTCAATTCCATGTTCATGGTTGTATTGAGAAAATTTGCACTGGTTAACACCGGTGTGAGTGGGTGTGTAAACGTGTGCACATGTATGCTTACATGCATGTAAATGAATATTGGACTAATTTTTTTTTTGTGCTTTGAATTTTATTTCAGACATCTTGCGAATGCCGGGCCTTGCGGCTCAACCGTTCAGTTACGAAGGGTATTCCGAAAATATAGGTGTGGAATGGAAAAAGTGGCTCAGATCGTTCGAAATTATGCTACGGGCTTGTCGAATCGACGATGACGATTGGAAAAAAGACCTTTTACTACATTTTGTTGGCTCAAACGTACAGCAAATATTTGATTCACTACCAGAATTACCGAACACCGACAGTTGCGGGCCACTTGCAAATGTAGAAAGATATACCCCGAATAGGACTGCTTATCAAGAAGCAATTGCCAGACTGGATAATTTTTTTCTTCCAAAACAAAACCCAACCTACGAACGACATCTGTTGCGTCAAGTAAAACAGAAATCCAGAGAGAGTTTCGATTCTTTTATCATGAGATTGCGTGTACAAGCAGACCGTTGTGGTTTTGGAGACAAGATGGAAGAATACGTGAAAGATCAGGTCATTGAAAATTGCCAATCCGCTTCATTACGCCGAGAATTACTTAAGCAAGGTGATGCTAGCCTTGACAAGATAGTGAGCGTAGCCAAAATTTTTGAAACTGTTGCGTATCAAGAAAAATTATTCGCTGATAACAAAGAACAAGTTGAACTGGTGCATAAAATCGAAGAACCTCAGTATGGCAAGAAAAGAAAATTTCTTGAATCAAGTCAACGGGAGTGTCATCGATGTGGATACTCAGGACACCTTGCAAAAGAAAACAAATGTCCAGCAAAAGGAAAATTGTGTAACAAATGTGGTGGCAGAGACCATTTTGCAAAGAAATGCCGTACCAAGCAGTCAGACTATACAAGAAAAACATATTCAAAGCAGGACCGCAACTACATCGCAAGTAATAACAAAGGAGACCAAAAACCAAGCATTGTAAACCACATCGCCAATGAAAACACAGAATATGTTTTTCATCTAACTAATTCAGGCAAAAACAGCGAAGTAAAATGTAATGTTGGTGGTGTTCCGTTAACCGCAGTAATAGATTCGGGATGCAAGTACAATTTAATCAGCAAGGTAACATGGGAGGAGATGAAATCGCAACATGTTCACGTGACAAATCAACGACGCGAAACTGCGCTTGATCTTAAAGCATATGGGGGACAATCTTTGTCACTGATCGGCATGTTTACAGCTACGATCTCACTGGGCATGGCTAAAACAGTTGCCGATTTTTACGTCGTAGAAGGAGACGGAAAAACTCTTATCGGCCGTGATACTGCCACCTTCATGGGCGTTTTGAAAATAAGCATACCAGTAAATGCAGTTGAAAACACAAAAGGGAAATTGGGAACCATTAATAATATCGTTCTGGATTTGCCTATCAAACCCAATGCAATACCAGTAGCCCAACCATATCGCCGTATACCAATAGCATTAGAAAAGCTGGTGGACAAAAAGCTGGACGAGCTACTACATCAAGGAGTTATTGAACAAGTAAACGAGCCAGCGAAGTGGATATCTTCAGTAGTGGTAGTCCCAAAAGGAGATAATGACGTTCGCATTTGTGTAGACATGCGGCGAGCTAACGAAGCGGTGGAAAGAGAGAACCATCCTTTACCAACCTTCGAAGATTTTCTTCCACAATTAGCGAAAGCAAATGTTTTCTCCGGTTAGATGTAAAGAATGCTTTTCACCAGGTATGAAGAAAATGAACATCGATGCAGCATAAGAAAAGTTTTGGAGTTTTTTTTGACATTTGAGAATTCTTTTGTAACACTTGAACTTAGGTTAAAATAAAATTTTAAAAAAAGTTCTCTGCAGCTAAACTAACTGTGTACTTGTTTCAATTTTAGGTAGAGATATCGGAACAATCTCGAAGCATAACAACATTCATCACACGAAGAGGCTTATTCCGCTATACACGACTTATGTTTGGTATAAATTGTGCTCCGGAATTATTTCAGAAGATAATGGAACAAATTTTAACCGGCTGCGATGGCTGTTTGAATTTTATCGACGATATAATTGTGTTTGGATCTGACCAGGAACAGCATGATACAAGGCTGAAAAAGGTTCTCCAACGCTTAGTAGAGTGGAATGTAATTTTGAATACAGAAAAGTGCTCATACGGAGTTCGGCAAACGAAGTTTTTGGGACACATTGTGTCAGCAAATGGAATTAAACCAGATAACGATAAAGTAGAATCAATTAGAAAATTTAGAGAACCTAAGTCTGGAGAAGAGGTTCGTAGCTTCTTGGGACTAGTTAATTACTTAGGGAGATTTATACCGGATTTGGCAACAATAACGTTTTCATTACGACAATTAACAGGCCAGAACCAAAATTTCTGCTGGAAATCTGAGCATCAAAAGGCATTTAACAAATTAAAATCAATTATGATGTGTCCCACAACGTTAGGGTATTTTGATGTTGCAGATAGAACGCAGCTAGTGGCTGATGCAAGTCCGGTTGGCCTCGGTGCGGTCTTAATTCAAATAGATGCTCAGGGTACCCCACGTATCATAGCCTATGCTAGTAAAAGCTTATTTAACGTAGAGAGGCGCTACGCCCAGATAGAAAAAGAAGCTTTAGCCCTCGTTTGGGCTGTAGAACGATTTCATTTCTACTTAGGGTAAATGTACCAATAGTGGTGCAATTTGTAGAGGTACCGATGTGTTTTAATGGATTTAAAGTGTCAGGAAAGACAATTTCTGAATATTTTAACACATAGCAATTGGAATATGTTTTATCTTCGCAATCGCAACCATTTTTACCATGAAACACATCACATTTACGAAAAAATACATATTTTTGTGATTGCTTCGTTGTACCTATAATGGTGGTATGGTTCCTATAGTCGTCGTATTGTGTTCCTATAGTGGTGGTAAACAAAGATGCCTCAAAACAGTGTATAATATCAATATAACTTAGTTTTGAAGATGTTTTTGTATGAATAGCAAGGATTGCTGCCATAATATTGGTTTCTTCCGTAATTTGATCGTAAAAAAATGTATAAATTTGATCGATGAAGCTATTGACAAAAGTACTGCATCAAACCTGTCGTCAACCTACACCCGGAAGAGTATGCTTGATTTGAAGTCAATTTTTCATTCTGCCAGATAAGCGAATTTTGGCCTGTTTTTGGTAAATTACCTACATAAAACTCATTTCTGTTGCTTATTTTAGTGAAAACAGTACGACATGTCAAAAATTTCCCCGAAAAAATCTAAAACGACCTTTTTTTATTGATTTTATAACTATAACCACTATAGGAACATGCCTGTTTTGTGTACCTATAATGGCACTATGGTAAAAAACACTCAAAAATGCATAAATATGGTCAAAAGGCAAATAATTTTAGTAAAACAATAACATTTCATAACAGTTATGTTGAAAAACTAGTAATTGCGTGGTTATGTGGTCATTTAGAACGTTAACAGAAAAATGAGATTCGTTATGAAATCCTAAGGATTTTGGAAAAATGTTGACCCATTTCACAAAATAATGGATTTTTCGGTCACTAAGTAACGGAATGGCCCCATTTAACTTTTAAACCCTTTGTAAAAGGCTAAAGAACATTTCACACTAACTTAAATAACTTAAATACTTTTAGTTTGCCCTATGAACCGCATTTTAGAGCAATAGCACCACTATTGGTACTACCACCACTATAGGTACATTTACCCTATACGGACGTAACTTTGAACTAATAACAGACCACAAGCCCTTAGAAACGATTTTCGGAACAAGATCAAAACCATGCGCTAGGATTGAGAGGTGGGTGGTGCGTTTACAGTCGTACAAAGTATCTGTTGTTTACAAACCAGGCAAAACTAACATCGCAGACCCACTTTCACGGTTAGCCATTACGGAAACTGTAGAAGGAAAAACATTCGACGAATGTGTGGAGCAGTACGTTTCTTGGGTAGCTTTTAATGCATCACCAGCCGCTCTTTCATTAGGAGAAATAGAAAAAGTTTCAGAAACTGATAAGACCATTCACGCAGTCCGTCAAGGATTAGAAAAAGATATTTGGTCTGAAGATGCTTCACCATTTAAAGTATTTTCGTCAGAATTGTGTTTTGCAAACCAGATTTTGCTGCGCGGTACAAGAATTGTCATACCCAATTCATTAAGAGAGCAAACTTTGCATTTAGCACATGAAGGTCACCCCGGTATGACCATCATGAAACAGCGACTACGGGCTAAAGTGTGGTGGCCAAAATTAGACCAACAGGTAGAAAACTACGTAAAAACTTGCAAAGGATGTATGATGGTATCTGCACCACCGGCACCCGAACCGATGAAAAGAAGTGAATTACCATCTGCACCATGGCAACATGTAGCTATCGACTTCCTCGGACCACTTCCTTCTGGGCACTCACTGCTAGTTGTCGTTGATTATTTTAGTCGATATATAGAAGTAGAGATAATGAAAAAAATTGACTCGGGAGAAACTATAAGACGGTTAACACCAATTATTGCCCGTTTTGGATTACCATTAACTATCACCGCAGACAACGGTCCACAGTTTTCCAGTGACGAATTTAAAGAATTTTGTATTAAAAATAATATTAAACTTGTCAGCACAACCCCCTATTGGCCCCAGCAGAATGGAGAAGTCGAAAGACAGAATCGCTCTTTATTAAAAAGATTAACTATTAGCCAAGCAATGAATACCGATTGGGTCGAAGAGTTAAACAAGTATATTTTGATGTATCGATCCTCCCCACATTCAATCACTAAAAGAACTCCATCAGAAATGCTTTTGTCATACAATATTCGAGATAGACTTCCATCAATTTACGAACCAAAAATTGTAGATGAAGAAACAGCGGACCGAGACAGAGAATCAAAAGAAAAAGGAAAATTGTACGCAGATAAACGTAGAAACGCAAAAACCAATCCTATAGCCGAAGGAGATGAGGTTCTATTGAAAAAACCATTCAAAACCAACAAATTGTCTGCAAACTTTGGTCCCAAAATATATATAGTAGAAAAAAGGAAAGGAGGTGATGTGATAGTGGCTTGCAAAGAAACAGGAGTAAAGTATCGTAGGCATGTTTCTCACTTATTGAAAATTGCTGCTCCTAAAAACACTTGCCCGGTTGGGAGCAATGAATCTGCAAGTGAAAATAACACCCCATTACCTGCGACCACCTCAAGGAACAATTCATTCGAATCAAAAGAACAGGAGCTTCAAAGAAGTAAACGAATTACACAAAAGCCAGGTTACTTAAAAGACTTCGTATGACGGCTGTAGTAGGCTAATATTTAGAATAAGATGTATTATACAAACATTTATAAAAGGAAAAAGTGAATGTAATGTAGCAACCTTTGGGGGATATCTTAGTTAAGCAACCTTGGTATGTCAGTTGGGAATGATGGACTAGAGAAGAATAAAGAGGCAGTTGTGTGGAGACCGAGGAAGGATCCAGACGTGCTAAACCACGATACTACAGCTCACAGCCTTTCAACAGAATCATGCATAATGGCCATCAGGAGATTCGTTAGCAGAAGAGGTCCTCCGACAGAAATCTTCTCAGATAATGGGACTAACTTCCAAGGCGCCAGTAATGAATTAAAAAAGCAGATGATGAATGTGAACCTTACCTGTGCAACCACCTTTACGGACGCCCATACTAAATGGAACTTCAATCCTCCCTCCGCGCCGCATATGGGGGGAGTTTGGGAACGACTAGTTAGAAGTGTGAAAGAAGGGTTGATCGCGTTGGATGATGGGAGACGGTTGAATGATGAACTTTTGCTAACCGTTTTGACAGACGTAGAACATTTAATCAACTCCCGCCCACTAACAAATATGCCTCAAGAGTCAGCAGATAGGGAAGCGCTAACCCCTAATCATTTCATTTTAGGTAGCTCGGCTGGGACAAAAGAAAAACTGCGTACAATACCCGATCTAGCCTTACGAAGTAGCTACCAGCGAATGATAATCCTCTCCGAGGCTATGTGGAATCGTTGGTTGAAAGAATACATACCAACACTGAACCGTCGAACCAAATGGCTAAAACCCTGTAAGCAGCATCAAATAGGGGATATATGCTTCATAACTGAAGGTCCGAGGAAGGAATGGTTACGAGCGATAGTGGAAGAAACGTTCCCAGGGAAAGATGGTATCGTTCGACAAGCTTTAGTCCGCACTGCCACAGGTAAAATGCTAAAGCGTCCCACAGTTAAGCTAGCAGTAATAGATGTTGAAGTAGATCAGGAGCAACACCACCAAAAAGCTCATCAGGGATAATACCGGACACAGAAGTAGTGAACGGCAAACTCGTGCAAGCAGATGCGTTCACGGGGTAGAGAATGTTGACATAAACACCACGAGGCCATAACTGACAGTCGATATGTTGTGATATGCTAATAATAATAACAATAATAATAATAATAAAAATAATAATATTAATAATAATATTAATAATAATAATAATAATAATAATAATAATAATAATAATAACAATAATGATAATAATATTAATAATAATAATAATAATAATAATAATAATAACAATAATGATACAAATAATAATAATGATAATAATAATAATAATAATAATAATAATAACAATTATAAAAATAATACTAATAATAATAATAATAATAATAATAATAATAGTAATAATAATCATAATAATAAAAATAATAATAATAACAATAATAATTATGATAATAATAATAATTATAATAATAATAATAACAAAAATAATAATAATAATAATAATAAAAATAATAATAATAATAATAATAATAATAATAATAATAATAATAATAATAATTTAGATAATAATAATAATAATAATAATAATAATAATAATAATAATAATAATAATAATAATAATAATTATAATAATAATTAAAATAAAAATAAAAATAATAATAATAATAATTATAATTGTAATAATTATTATTATAATTATAATAATAATAATAATATTTATAATAATAATAACGACGTGCTAGCATCTAATCGTACGAGGTGTCAGTTGTTAGGGCTTGAAACTCTTGAAAAAAGAATCCCGCTTGGCAAAATGTCGCGCGACATGCATGCTTGAAATCGATGCTTGTTAACATTTTATTTCAAGCATCGTGAGTGTCCCAGCGTGAGCGCTTAGCGCACCTCCCCCGCGGAAAAAAGTCGCTCACGATGAGTGACTGCACTCAATTTCCATGCGTTTCATGTTCCTTCCACCCGTTGCTACCCCCCGCTTGACAATCGAAATGATTCTTCACACAGCTTACTCACTCTTTCTAGTCTCACCACATAATTCAAAATCAAGAACGAGAGATTATTTAAGTTACGCACAATTTGTAAGTCATCTTCTCCTCTTCTAACCTTCATTTCTATAACCACCTATTCCGCATAGGTAATATATACAATAAGAGATTTGAGTTTAGATCAACTCGTTATTTTTGTAATGATATGTATAGCAATGGATAAACTTATATTTATAGAGCCTATTCCAAAAGGTGTCTAACTCCAAATATTTTTTTCTAAATTCATATAAATTGAATTTTTTGCCCCGACAACTGGAACAACATGGTGGTCTATTGGTGGAAGTTGAACTATTTACTGCGCATTCAATTTACGTAACTAAAAGTCAAACATCATTAATTTATAACATAAAAAGAAGTATCGTTATTATAAATAATGTATAATAATGTTAAATAATGTATTTTTTCACCAATAAAAATACGAATTCCTTTACAAAATGTATAATCTACTCGCGTAGGTGGTCATAAAGATAAGGGTGCATTTTTGGTCATAGAAACGAAGGTAATGATAATGTTTCTTGAAAAGGCGATTGAGGCCAATTGGCTCAAAGTCTCTATAAAAATAAAGAAAATAAAAATAACGTTTCTTTTGATTCATCGCTGTCATTTTTTTTTGCTCGGTATTTTGCTGTCAAGTTTTGAATCGCGTTTATAATACTTGTTTACATTTGACCGGTATGTTGGTGAATGGGAAAGATCTGCACATTGCTACATTATTTTCGTGAAAAACTAGTAGAAATTAAACCTACGTTCGACAATGCAGCGACATGATGGGAATTATTATCGCGAGCGAAAGCGGGAGCTAGAAGAATTTTACCGAATATGCAATGAGCAACTTGCTAATGTTGATCTTGCCTCATCGAACATTCCATGGCCGGATCTCTTAGTAGGTGAGTGTGTGCCTTTTGTTTTGTAAATTGTATTATATATTTAATCGTCGTTTTCTTTTTAGAAAATCATCCAGTAGAAGTTCCAGAACTGTTGGCAGATTACACTTCTTTTGCATTCTCTTCTGGTGGTGAAGGTGTATACGACAGTTTCATCGACTATGTAGACGAGAATGAAGTGGAAAAGGACGATGATTTAAGTTTTGTTCATAAGCTTTCTTTAAATGATGCCCTCAGACATCTAGCTATTATAAGTCGCCTGTCCCGTTTCACTATTAGAACTATCCTTGCTATAATACGAAAACACTTTCAAGCTCCTGTTCCAAAATCATCACAAACATTGATGAAAACACCAATTCAAGTTGGCAAGCAAATTTTCCCAATAAGCGGTGGGCAAATGTGGTACCGCGGAATACAATCAGTGCTACAAAACTATTTTGAGTAAGTATGCTTACATCCCTTGCGTGTATGTTTAATGTAATATTGATTATAATATTCTTGCTTGCTTGTAGGTATATTTGTCCAGATGTAGAACAAATCACAATCGATGTGTCCATTGATGGACTGCCACTATTTAGGAAAAGTCGGAAAAATTTAATTCCGATTCAAATAAGAGTGGTAGAATTGTTCAGCATCCCGGTATTTGTGGTCGGTGTTTTTGGTGGATCGTCAAAGCCGGGTTGTTTGGAAGAATTCCTGAATCCATTAGTGAAGGACATTAACAACCTCATAGACAATGGAATTAACATTGGCGATAAAATGTTTCCATTTTTCATGAGGGTTTTTGTTGCTGATGCACCAATGCGAGCATTTCTTAAAGGTTTGTAAGAATATGATGCCCAATTGTAAAAACTTGAATAATTTATCATAATAACTCATCATTTCCTTCATATCACCACAGCTACCATTAATTTTAATGGTAAACATGGATGCTTGTATTGCACAGCAGTCGGTATATCAGTACCTTCCAAAAGAGGTAAAGTTATGACTTTTAATACTGTCAATGCCACGCCGCGTACTAACGAGAGTTTTAGAGGTAGGGATTGTGTTGAACATCACACAGGAACGTCACCTTTGGAAAAAATTTATCGTTTTAATATGGTCAAAGGCGTCCCTCCCAGTGACCGTCTTCATTTAATTGATGAAGGTGTTAGTAAAAAAATCGACGAGGGCATAATACATAATAAGTTTGGTGACATTCATTTTGTAGTTTGGACACCCCGACACAGGGAAGTCGTTTCTGCTTTTATTATGAAGACACGACTTCCTTCTGAAGTGCCCCGTAGAATGCGGCACTTAAAAGAACTTGCTTTGTGGAAGGCCACAGAATTTAGGATTTTTCTGCATTATATAAGTATTGTAGTGTTCAAAGATTTTATGCGAAGTGAGGCATATAATCATTATCTTTTATATTTTTGTAGCATAACTATACTTAGTACTGTAGAATACAAACAACTTTGGCCTGTGGCGAAAAGAATGCTTGAAAATTTTGTCAGACAGTTTAGTCACTTTTATGGTGCATCCAATGTTACAAGCAACGTCCATAACCTCCAACATGTTGCCGATGATGTTGAGGATTTAGGGCCGTTGGATTATTTTTCTGCATATAATTTTGAGAACAATATGCGATTTGTAAAACCATGCGTCAAATCGGGAACTAAAATTGTGGAACAGGTGGATTCTAGATTAACAGAACAAAGTATTGTTCAAAAAGCCAGTCATCGTACGGAAATGAATTATCCACATTTAAAGAAAAAAGGACGTTTACAAGTAAGAGCCGATTACCAATTAGGACCCGAATTCAAAGATAGCTGGTTTCTTACACAAAACAAAAAAATTGTAAGATTTATAAAAGCTACCAAATCAACTACAAGCGATGCATTTAATATTTTAGGTGTAGAAGTTAGTTCTTGGGAGCAATATTTTGACATTTCATCAACAAATGCGGGGGTATTGGATTTCGATGTATCATCAATCAATTTAAATATCTTTAAAATTCATACAAATGTTCATACCACCCGTGTAGAGGTTTCTTCAAGTAATATTAAATGTAAATTAGTACCTATTTTTCTTCCTAGTCGTCCTCTTTCCCAGCTTCCTGTTGAACGCTCCCCACAACCCGATTCAATGGTACTGTTCCCTCTCCTACACACTTACTAATTAGTAATGCATTAGTTACCTAGAAGTATTTAATTTTAGGAGAACTTTAAAGCTAGAAGAGTATTGTAGGTTACTAAGTACTTTTATAAGTAAATATAAAATGAAAAATATGGTTATGAAATTTGTTTGTGATAAAAAAGTGTATAATAAAGAGACACTTACGTACTTCCAAAATTTTGCTAGTTTAATATTGAATCGAGATTTTTTAAGGGACGCATCCTCAGGACCATCTTCTTATTGGTTTAAATACCTACGCCTTCATGCCGGCATCCTACGACTTTCCAGACTTTTTCAGTATCACGCAGCCGGATAATCTGTCCTTGCTACGATGGAACTGTACCACTGCGCATTCCAATTTTCGAGCATGGAGTGTGAAAGTGAAAGATGAACCACTAGCTTAATGAGTTGTACAACAAACTGTAGTTTCTGATACTGGCGCTGGTACGCAAGACGTAATGGCCGGGATATGTTATGAGAATACCTGACACATTCCCCACTGTGCGCAGGAGAGCACAATTATTTCGATGGCAAGATAAGGTGTAGCAGAACCTGTTGGTGATCAGATCTTTTTTCATGCCAATCTCCTAGAAGCTAAAAATAATACTTTTGTTTATTACATTAAAGTAATACATGTTTTACAAATTCATATTGTTTTATTCAAATTCAGACGTTCTTCGAACCTCAATAATTCACTAATCCTTCAACGCACTGATAACACGAAAACCACATACTATTTTGTAGAACTATTAATCACTGCCTTTCTTTTATGTTCGGCATGAACTACACTTTTTCTTATCCCTTTAATATTACATGCACTTTTCCCATTGTAAAGCTTATCTTTCAAATGTTTTTCAAAAGTTGCCTGGTCAATATTTCCACCAACAACCTTCAGTATTTTTACAACGTTTGGATATTTTTTCTAACCCAACTTAGGTCTATATCCTTTTTTAACAGCCCCAGCCCAGCTACAACTCGCAAAAAAAGGTCTTGAAAACATTTTTCCCAAAGCGTAATGAATTCGTTGCTTTTCTTTGGTAGCAGTAATCTCGCTGGTAATCCAACGTACCATTGTTTGGAAGTTTTCCGAGAGAGAGAGATTATTTTCCAACGCATCCAGCTCTTCCTTGCACACCAATTCTGATGCGAGGAAAACTGGTCGCTGCATTGCTGGAGGCTGGTGTGCAATGGATGCAGTGACGACAGGCTGTTCCAGCTCTTTCCGGCACATTTTCTTAAGTTGCAGTTTTACATCTACTACTGCAGTGGTAAGTTTATGCGTTTGACGAAGATTCTGCTCGATTCGCTGATCACATATCCCGATTGCATCAAGAATTGATTGTGTTTCCATGATTTGATATCTAAAACAAATGCATTAAAATTGCAAACATATGCGTTATATACATTGAAGACAATAATTCTTTTTCGATTTACTCACAGTTAGATGCAATTATTTTGCAAATACAAATCCGCTAGCGCTAGATTCTGAGCCAGCAAAAATATACACCTCTCTTCTTTTAATTTCAATGTTGTCATTTATTGTCAAATCAATTTGACATATCGATATGAACAACTTTTGACAGCGCTGTCACGCGACCACATTGTTTACACACCGGCAGATGAGCAAACAGCAAGCAACACACTCTTATAATTAATTTGTTTTTTCAGTGCGAATCGATTAAAACAATGCTGCTAATAGCTGAGGTAAGTCGAACTAGTACTGTGGCAACCTTATACATCACCATCATCAATCAAAACTGATTGTAATACAAGCAATACTGCGGCATTCTGTGTACGGCATCATTGTATTGAAATGGTGTTCGTTCTACAATAATTTCCATTTTCTGTTTTGTTTTCGTTTCAGGAGGTGTATCACAACAACAAAAACAAAGCATGATAGAACAATAAAAGGACTGCGGATAGAATTGTACATCGAAGTGTATATTTATTCATTATATGATGACATTGTCGGGCGAGAAGAAAGGGAAGCGAAAATGAATGGTGGGAGGGGAAGCCAGGTAGGTGCGGTGAGGAGAAACGAGTGAGAGGGCACTCAAAAAGCACTCAAAATCACTCACGAGAGATTTCATTTCCCTTAACAAGTATAGTGTTGTTAAGGGACTTCTTAAGGGACTTGTTAAGGGAGTTCTTTGCAGCGGGATCCCCTCATTCTCAATGCCGCGTTTTTGGCTAATCCTCGCTCCCACCCTTTCTTTCCTTCTCCTCAACGGACCCACCATTCCCGCGAGCGTAGACCGATCAAAAAATTCCAGGAAATTCGGGCAGTAATTGTGCAGTTTTTTATTCACAGAGCTATTCGGGAATATTTCAATTCTTGGTGGTGCGTGCTGGACGAACGAAACGTTGGCTGCTTTCTCCACCGATAGCGCTTGCTGTTGGAAGAGAAACACTTGCTGTTTGATGCGTTTGCCTGAGGAATGAAAGATAAATCGAGCATTAGAATGGTGAACAAAACTAGTAAGGCCGCGGGACCATGGGGATTCTCAGCGCTCATTTTCTCAAGCACTCATGAGTCGGAACAAAATCGGTTTTGAGAATCTTTGAGAATCTTTGAGAAGGTTGACGATGCAGCGATCGGTTAACTGAAATATGGAGAATTGTGCTATTTGTTTATAGGAAATCACTTTGGAAAATGTATTCAATGTTTATAATTGAAAACGTTAAAAAAAATGCGATTAAAAACTGTTTTTCTATTTAAAGCTCTAAATAAAGCTTGAGTGTCTATATCAGTCTCTCAGGGTGAGAAAAAACTGACGACGGCCACCCCTCCCGACAATGGCACTCAAATTCGCTCATTTTGTCATGCCCCCCTCCCAACAATGGCACTCAAATTCTCTCATTTTCTCATGCCCTCTCTGTCACATTCGTAGCTCGATCTCCTTCTTCTGGGATTTAGCGTTCTGAGCAAGGACCGTAAAGATATCAGGTCAAGTTATAAGCCCGTTTTGACAGCTAGGTGGAAGAAGAATCGACGAAGAAAACTGACAGTTAGTTTTCCGCTTTTGACGAACGCTTCAAGTTCTCGAAGAAAAATTTCCATTTTAAATCACGGACTGTGTTCTAATAAACTAAAATATTCACCCAAATTGATCTCCACCAAATATTGACCATGCAAAACGTAAACAATCCATCAATACATATACAAGCGGAAAACCATCTGTCAAAATCGGAGCCCAGGGGGGGGATCGCCAAAAGCGCTATAACTACACCTCATTATACATTCCACCTTGGTTCTGAGCATGCGGTTTTTGCAACGGCCATTTCGTGCCGCTTCGATCTCATCACCTTCTCTCCCCTCCCACCTTCCTTTTTGATCCCCGCTTTGGGGTTTGCAAATTTTTGACATGTCAAATGAGAGTGAAGCCAAAATGTAAACAGCAAGTGTTTGCGTGTGCGGCGATCTTTTGAGTATTTTGTGCAAATTATGTGATATTTCTTATAAAAAACGTTTTGTTTTGTAGATTAAACATAAAACTAACCACGACAGTATTATTTAGTTGTGGTGGAAGCCAAAAAAATAGCTTGGAGCATTCAATAAAGCAGGATGAAATTTTTAACCTTCAAGCACGACGCTGACGCTGAGGTAAGGTGTGCTTGTGTTTAATTTCGATGATAGTTTCATTTTAGGGTGTGATTTGTGCCATATAACCTTTTCTGACGGGGATTCTTTAGTCGACATCGTCTGCAGCTGTTAAGCGGTGCAGAGGAAGGGGCTCGCTACGACCCTTCCCACACCCGGACGCTTTTTCCGGGGATGAAGGAAATGTTCCCGGTGGGTTGAACTTGTTCTGTTTTAATTGACTGGTTTTCATGTAGGTGACCTTTCTCCCGGTAGGCTATATGCGCAAAATCTAACGGTAACCCGTGTTGTGAACGAATCGGCATATGCGGTGCCGGACACTGTGGAAATTGTACACAACGGGACGATGTCCAGGCACGACACAAGAGTACGATTACATGCAACTGATCTGCTGCAAGGAAAGGATTTCGACGTGTGGAACAAGGATGTGCTGAATGCGTTCCTGATCGATATCACGTGGATAATTCTACTGCGACTATAAGGGATACTTGCTGGATTGTATTCGTGACAGGGCCGGCCAGAAGGGTGTGGGCAAGTTGACGGAAATTGTCGCAATGTACCATAGCGTTCCGGTGATGCCAAAAGACGAAGCAGACTTCTCCAGCTACTTATCCACGCCGAAGGATGAACGTGCTCAGGGCAGCAAACAACTCGCCGGAGCACGGAGCGCGAAAGGCATCGTACGCGCAAGGCTTCATGCTGCTGCGCGAAGCGGATGTATGGCGTTGCTTGCTTGTACTTAAACATATACATCTTTGAGTAAGTACGCTTTGGGGACCGTAATTCCAAGCTTATAATTGTGAAAATATATTTAATATAAATTTCAGGTTGTATGAGTCCCGTAAATGGTCATGACTTGAAAACATACGTTCCCATTAGACCTCATCAATAGATCATTTAATAAACGACGGCGCTGTATTGAAAGCGGTTCATGGTAGACCTCAAAACTGGTTAGCACTTGATAAAAAGGTAAGCAAGTGAGTATTCAACAAACGTGCATGTGACCATCTCTGTTCTGTAAAAGTTATTCACAAAGTATGATAACTATGAAGTATCATAATTATGGTAATAATCTTAAAGCTAACTTTGCTACTTATTCATTGCACCAGTTCAATCAATTATGAATATAAAAATTGGTATGTTAAAGGAAAATTACTCATAGAAACTTTTTATAACTTAAACTCCATAACATTATATATTTACTGATATCCACATTATTTAGAATAATTCATACAACTACCTTAAACCAAAAAATCAATTACTATCAACATTTACTAGCATTTATGAATTCGCTTATATTTTTCAATTGACTAATAGTTCAGCAACAATCAAAAATAAAAATAAAACCTTATCAATATCAACAAATTCAAAGCAAAAAAATCGTCAAAGGAACATTATTGAACTCTATCTTATTTATCTAATTCTTCTTCTTCTTTCTTGAAAACGTACCACGACTGACACTTTTCACAATGCCTTTCGCTTGGGCAGCTGATTGCGAATTTTTAAATTTCTTTATAAAAAAAATCCTCAACAATAGAATCCTCTAAAGCCCTTCCTGCTCCTCCGACAACAGCAAATAGACGGAGGATATTAGAATATTTCCTGAATTCTACCTTAGGCCCGTTGCCTCCCCGTCCACTCCAACTGCAATCTACTATAAATATCCTATTAAATAATAGGTAAAGAACGCGATGCATTCTGCTCTTTGCGTTTGATGCTTTTACCTTCTTCATAAGCCATACTTTTAAATTATTGAAGCGCTCTGCTGACGCTATGCTTTCTTCTAAGTCATCTAGACCGACCTTGGTTGAAACCAAAGCGAACAAAAAGTATTCTTCATCTTCCATATGCCCATCATCATTTTGGGTTGGTTCAACTTGGCTTTGGCTTTGAGTTTTTAAAATCTCGTCCTGTTTCATTCGCACGTCCATCACTGCATTCAAAACTGTCCTTATATCTTTTTTTTATTTTCCTGCGCTAGTTCTACACAAGGACACTCCTGGGAACTACTCGTCGAAGCATCGGGAGCTCGTCCGACGTTTGATGTCATGATTATCTAAAATAATAGGTACAGGTAAAATCTACTAATTTGTTATGATTTCGATTAATTAACGCTTTGATTCCTTCACTTACAGATTTACCGGAAGCCGAACAACTATTTCACTAACTAATACGAGCTGGAATAGGAAAAAACGTAAATCCGGAACTGATTTTTAGCTACTCAAAACGACGCCACTTGTCGACTTGTTATTGTTCAATAAAACGCATGCAAACCAAATACCTTTGTTGTTTCATTTTGACAGCAGTTGGAATGGGTCGACCCCCATTGTGTGGACTCGCATCAATACGGCTACACCGTGACGTCACTGAGCGCCTGTTCATATTGGGCTTGTTCTCTGAGTGACGTTTATACCAATAAGCCGAGAACAAGCCGAGAATAAGCCCAAGAAATTTCATACAAATTCTCTCTGAGATTGTTGAGAGGGCCTCTCTGTCACATTCGTAGCTCGATCTCCCTCTTCTGGGACATAGCGTTCTGAGCATGCGGTTTTTGCAACGGCCATTTCGTGCCGCTTCGATCTCATCACCTTCTCTCCCCTCCCACCTTCCTTTTTGATCCCCGCTTTGGGGCTTGCAAATTTTTGACATGTCAAATGAGAGTGACGCCAAAATGTAAACAGCAAGTGTTTGTGTGTGCGGTGATTTTGTAAGTATTTTATGTAAATTATATGATATTTGTCATTAAAAACGTTTTGTTTTGTAGAATAAATACAAAATCAACCACGGAAGTATGATTTAGTTGTGGTGGAAGCGAAAAAACAATGCTTGGAGCATGGAATAAAGCCGAATGAAATTTCTAACCTTCACGCACGACGCCGCCGCTAGGTAAGGTATGTTTATGTGAAATTACGATCATTGTTCCATTTTAAGGTGTGATTTGTGCAATATAACCGTTCCTGGCGGGGATAGTCAATAGTCGATACCCTTTGCAGCTGTGAAGGGGTGCAGAAGAAGGGGCTCGTTACCACCCTTCCCACACCCGGACGCTTTTTCCACGGATGAAGAATATGTTCCTGGTGGGTTGAACTTGTTGTGTTTTATTTGAATGGTTTGTAATGTATGTGACCTTTCTCCCGGTAGGCTGTATGCGCCAAATCTAACGGTGATCCGTATCGTGAACGAATCGGCATAATCGGTGCCGGTCCCCGGCGGTTTGTGAAAGTGGTGGTACACAACGGTATAGAGTACGATAGATAACATGCAACTGATCTGCGAAGTGCGCCACCTGATGCTGGCGTTCGGCAAGACACAGAAGGAAATGGCACAGGAGTTCAACGTCTTGAACAAGGACGTGCTAGATTTGTTCCAGATCGAGGACCGCGACGATTAGATAGTTGCTGGAGCTAATTAGTGACATAGCCAGAAGTGTACGGGCAAGTTGTCGGCGATTCAATCAATTAGCCGGACCCAACACGAAATGTACCGCGCAAGGCTTCATATTGCTGCGCCAAGCGGCCAACGACTTAAAGTAGGACGTGAACGACGGTGGCATTGCGCTGATGGCATAGCGGTTACATAATGTTTAGCAGTATCATCAGCAACGTGTTCCTCGGCAACATTCGGCATGCGTTTGTGCACAATCCGCATCTTACTATCCATCTTATGATGCGTTTTCCTCTGAAGCTGTGAAACGGTTGCCAAATGGACTGGAATATTTTATAGTACTGGAGTATTTGGCCGTAAACGTCCTAGTAAATTGAATTATTAAAAAAAGACATCAAAACAGTACACTGTTGCCTCGAGTCGAGTACAAGCACCGATTTGAAAAAAAAATGCGCCTTAAGAGCTTTATTGTCATATGGAGCAGGACGACCACGACGAACGGCTTTGCTTGCTTGCACTTAAACATACACACCTTTGGGTAAGTACACTTTGGGGACCTTTATTCCAAGCACACAAGTGTTTATGTAAATATATTTAATATACTTTCAGGTTGTATGAGTCCTGTATAGCCTGATTTGTGTAAAAGTAGATGGTCGAGCTAGCTGTGGCCACACGTCCTCACTAGCGATTCTTAGATTAAAAGCGGTTGATGAAGCTCTTATACACCTCGAAATTGATTAACGCATGATACAAAAGTAAGCAAGTAAGTATACGACAAATGTACAAGTGACCATTTATGTTCTATATTAGTTATTCATAAATTATGTGATTTATGGTAATACCTTGACATCAATCCAATTACGACAGGTCCTTGGCTTACAGAGCATTAATATGTGCCATTGGATGTCCTTGGTTGGGATCTTCGTAGGCTAGAAACCCGCTTTTGTTGACGATATAGGGCGGTATTGATTCCGAGCCAATCCAACGGAATATATGCCTATGGTAAGACTACGCTTACATTAATACATTTAATTAATACACGAAAAGGCATATCATAGTTTAAACAGTATGGTTCTTTTGTTAACATGTCCCAGCCTGATCGTTTCTTTTACGATATAGCTTGCAGTGGCACTTGCCTTTCTTGACAATCTTGCATTAAGCCTAGGTAGCGAGGCGATTGAGTACGGAGACATTAGACAAACCGTCAAATTAAAATGTAACATAGGAGTGAAACTAAAATATGTATCTGAGTCAGTAATTATCATTTCTTTCGGGTTCTTTCTCTACAACACTTCATAAGCGATTTGTTTTATAATTCATTCGTTTGTTTATTATTTCCATTCTTATAAGTTCACAGCCACAATGCCATATAGTCTTGTAGCATATAAAAAAAACTGATATAAAATATCTAATTTCGTTATTTCTTAGGACCTCCTTTGCTCTTTCGTGTGAATGAGCCACGAGAAACGCTTTTTATTACGCCTGATACATTGGCACTGTTTTATGCATTTTGTAGTTTTTTTTGAAAAAAATTTTCAAGTAACGCAAAATCATCTTTTCGGCTACCTACATTTCCTACATCTGCAAATAAACGCAATAAATTTACATGTTTTCGGAAGGCTACTTTTGGTCCATTACCTCCTCTTCCGCTCCAGCTACATTCAACCAAAAATAATCGATTGAAAATAAGATATAAGGCCTCGTGAAGTTGCGCTTTTGTTTCTGTTGCCTTCATTTTGGCCCGCAATTTACGCTTCACCTCCTCAAACTGATCCTCTGAACCTAGATTCTGCTCAAAATCACCTAACTCTTTTTTCGATGCAATCAACGCAATAATTCCCTCACTTTCTTGCGTATGTGGTGTAATTTCGTGCGTTTCTTGCGGAACAGGATTTTGCTCGTGTTGACTCTGGCACTTAATAATCTCCTCGTTTTGCATTTTAACGTCAACAACGATTTGGCTCAGGGTATAAATCTGTTTGCTGTTTTGCAGGGCAATCTCTGCGTATTTGCATTGATTTCCTGCAGCCCCGCAACAGCAGACAGAAGAAGCTTCGGTGGGCTGACGATACATTTTTCATCTGCAATTATGAATGTTCATGTTACTTTTATTGTTTGTGTATAGTTTTGATAATAAAAAGGTTTGCTTTACTTACAGGTTGTTGCAGAGCGGGTTTTAACGCAGCGATGTTGTTGATATATATAATGCAGGGATTTGGGGATTGAAGCAGACCGAAAAGTACCGCAGAGCCGCTGTAAAGCAATGCGCGTGACGTCACGGATCGTTGCTCATTTCGCCTTGTTCTCTGAGTGACAGCCATACCATGAAGGCCTGATCAAGGCGAGAACAAGGCGAACGGTTTCCATACAGATTCTCTCTGAGATTGTTGAGAGGGACACACTCGCACTCCACTACCCCATCCCATGGAGAAAACATATTTTAGTTAAGAGATAAAAAAAGCCGTCACACTTATGCAACATAATCGATTTGCAAATCAAGATGTCCGGTTGTTGATTCATACGTGTGTTTCTTAACGCGACATAATTTTGTTTCAGTATTGTTTTACACGCCCTAAAACGAATAACAATACATCCCAAAACAAAAAAAGATAAAAACTAAGTGTCGCCTTACCATAAACATATATAGTATATATCGTAGTTCCCAAACGAGGATATCGAATGGCACATGTTAATGCTCTGCACAAGGACGTGTCAGAATTGCATTGTTGTAAGGGTATTACCATACATTTGACAATTTACAGATAACTATTAAAGAACATAAATGATAACATGTACATTTGTCACATACTTAGCTGCTTACTTGTGTATCGAGCGCAAACTGATTTCGAGATCTATAAGAGTTCCATGAACCACTTTCAATCCAGATCCGTCGTTTGCCCCTGAATTGGTTAGGTGTAATGGGAACATATGTCCACAGGTAGATCGACCATTGTTTTTTACACAAATCAAACTATACGGGACTCATAAAACCTTAAAGTATATTAAAAATATTTACATAAACAATTCTGTGCTTGGAATAAAGGTCCCCAAAGTGTACTTACCCAAAGGTGCATGCAAGCAAAGCCGTTCGTCGTGGTCGTCCTGCTGCACATGACAATAAGGCTTTTTATGCGCATTTTTTTTCAAATCGGTGCTTGTACTCGACTCGAGGCAATAGTGTGCTGTTTTGATGTTTTTTTTATAATTCAATTAACTAGTACGTTTATGGCCAAATACTCCAGTATCATAAAATATTCCGGTGCTGGTCCATTTGGCAACCGTTTCACAGCTTCAGAGGAACACACATCATAAGATGGATAGTAAGATGCGGATTGTGCACAAACGCATGCCGAATGTTGCCGAGGAACACGTTGCTGATGATACTGCTGAACATTATGTAACTGCTATGCCATCAACGTAATGCCACCGTCGTTCACGTTCTACTTTAATTCGTTGGCCGCTTGGCGCAGCAATATGAAGCCTTGCGCGGTACATTTCGTGCTGGGTCCAGCTAGTTGATAGTTGGCCCAAGCACGGTTATCCTTCAGAGCAGATATGCAGCGGGAAAAGACCGCTCACCAATTTGCAACACCACAACGGCATGGCGCTTGGCGGCAATCCCCGATAACTTTCCCGTACCCTTCTGGCTATGTCACTAATTAGCTCCAGCAACTATCCCTCATCGTCGCGGTCCTCGATCTGGAACGAATCTAGCACGTCCTTGTTCCACTCGTCGAACTCCTATGCCATCTCCTTCTGTGTCTTGCCGAACACCAGCATCAGGTGGCGCACTTCGCTGATCAGTTGCATGTTGTCTATCGTACTCTATACCGTTCAGATCACTCTCAGCCTCCGACCTGTTCGGACGTGTTCGGTAATAGTGCGATACAGTTTATCTTCTGAGAGAGAAAAACACCAAAAGAGAAACATTCCAGTTAAATTACGCAAACGCCTAGGCACTCGGCCACCCGAGATGGCCCCGCGAAAGAGAAACGTCGCTCGTCGTGGAGGCTCAACGTACTCGCTGTCCCATTTTCATAGTATGAGTCAGCGTGCAAAACCAGAGTACGCACCTCAGGTGTCGCTCAATAACGCATACGACATCCTAAGTGAAGACGAAGAAGCCCCGTCATCGCATGTACAACCACTACAACCAAGCACGAAAAAACATCGCGTACCTCCGATCATAGTGACAGGTACGACAGTAGGTAACGTCCATCGACTGATCGTCGCTACAGGTGTAGTGCACTACTACAAAAACACCTCTACAAAAGGTATAAACGTTGGTGTTTTAGATACGAACGATTTCAAATTAGTGGTAGAATCGTTCAAGAACAGTGAAGAAGCTACCAATACGTCTAACATGTGCCCTCTGAGCAAAACAACTACCAATCCAGACGGCAAAATAGCACCGGCTAAACTTCGATGTGCAAATTGCGGAGAACATCATACCGCTAGCTTCCACGGATGCCCTGCCCGTAAGGTTAATAAACCCACAACAAGATCAGCTCCCAAACCAAGTTTTCAATTAACTAGTGAAAGTTTCCCATCGCTACCACAGGTTAGTCGCACAAACACGAACTATCGTAACTCTACGAGTTACGCAAACCAGCTCAATAATAATGAAAACAATAAGTCTAACCTTAGTGACATTAACCTAGATGAAATAGGACAGATTGTGGAGGATGTGTTTGTACATCTATCAAAGTGCAAATCTAAGAAAGACCTAATTTCTGTGATAGTCCAAATCACAGCTAAATACTGTTTCAAAAATGTATAGTGTACAGGGTGGCATCGTAGAAGTGATACACCTATTCAAGTACCCCTTTTTGTGTTTTCTGTCACAGTGTGTCAAACTCGTGGGCATATTTTGACAGCTTAATTTGTTTACTATTTATCGTGTAAAACGTACACTTAGTGGATAATGGATTCAAGTCAAGAACAAATAAAAAATATTTCCTAAAGGGTGACCAAATCTCGCTTGTTGCTGAATATGCACGCAGCCCACAACATCATCTTTTCGGACGAAAAACTGTTCACTCTGGAGGAAACCTTGAGTAAGCAGAATAATCGTATTTATGGGGCATGTATTCGGGATATAATAGCCGATAAAAGAACAGTAGAACGGTATCAAAATACGTCAGCCATGATGGTTTGGGGAGCTATCTCGGCCAAAGGGAAGTTTCCGTTACTTTTTATCGACAAATGCGTGAAGATCAACAAGGAGTACTATTTAGAACACGTTTATCAAGGCCACTTGAAACCATACGTTAAGAGGCTGTTTGGCAACGACAACTTTTGCTTCCAACAAGATTAAGCTCCAGCCCATAAGGCTGCGATCGTTCAGAAATGGTGCAAGGAGCATTTGCCATGTTTTATCAGTGCATCGGAATGGCCTGCGTCGTCTCCAGTTTTGAACCCGTTGGACTTCAGCATATGAGGATACATGTTTGGAAAGTTGGGCGACGTCAAACATTTGCATTTGGACGGATTCAAGAAACGGTTCTTAAAGATATGGGATGAAATGCTGGATGAAGTTGTGCGTGCGGCCTGCAACGATTTCCAAAAGCGCCTACGGGCGGTTATCAAGTGTAAAGGTGAAAGATTTGAAATAAATTAAGTGAAATGCAGGTTTAATACCAATAGAAGCTATTTAAATCGATTCCTAAGAGAAATCAAACCTGGTGTCAATTTTATTACAAAAACAAAGTGTATCACTTCTACGATGCCACCCTGTAGATAAACTTCGAATATTATATTGGAATGCCAATAGCATTACTAACAAGCAAACCGAGTTTTTCAACTATCTATTGAAGGAAAATATTATGATATCAGCTATCTGTGAAACATTCCTAAAACCAAATATTAGATTCTCACATCCCAATTACTCGATATACAGATTTGATAGAACAGTAGGCGAGAAAGGAGGTGTTGCAATCATAATTTCTAAGCAATTAAATCACGAAGTTTTACAACTGCCTAAACTAAAGAAGATAGAGGCTGTTGGTATTAGTGTATCAACGCAAGCTGGTAAATTTAATGTTGTATCTGTTTATAATCCTGGATCCAATTCAGACTGCAATAGTTTTAGACGAGACATTATAGCTCTATGCAATATTCCAGGAAAATTTATTATTTGTGGAGACTTTAACGCGCGGCACCAGCTGTGGAATTGTGTAAAGTCAAATAGGATGGGAAAAACCCTTTTTGAAGAAGTACAAAAAGGAAATTTTTCAATTTATCATCCGCAGAGCCCAACTTATTATCCGTGTGATGCTAAGCGCTCACCATCTACCCTTGATCTTGCTATTACAAACATTCACCATGATTTTTCTGCATTTCAAACTATCACGAATTTTGACTCCGATCATCTTCCAGTTGGTTTTGAAGTTAGTACATCAAAAATATATGTCCGTAATCATCAAAGCATTCCGGATTACCAACACGCAAATTGGAAAGAGTTTAGAAAATTCCTTGATAGTAAGTTAAATGTTATTAATACAAATTTGCAAATAATAACAGATCATTCACAAATTGATTTATTAATTGAATACTTTACCAACTTAATAAGTAATGCACATGACTTATCGGTCCCATTAAAAACACCTGACCACTATAAAATAATCCTTCCCGACATAATTTTAAATAAAATTAAACAAAGAAACTTGATCAGAAAACAATGGCAGAGAAATAGAAGGTGTTTATATCTTAAATCTTGGTACAACGCTTTAGCTAATGAAATCAAGAACGACATAAAAAAAACTCGCAACACTGCATGGCAGAGTAATTTATCCAAAATGAACAAAGGCAAAAACAATGATAGACTCTGGAAATTCGTAAAAATAATGAAATCCGATTGTAAAATTATCCCTCCCCTAAGATCCAATGATAAAGCATACTTAACTGACAAAGAAAAATGTGAAGCTATCAAAACAAATTTTGAAAAAGCGCATAACATCACCCATTCACAAAAAAGTTCAATAGAAAATCAAGTGAACCAAACAGTGCATGCTTTTAAAGCCCGGCAACTCTTGGTACCAAATACAGACCCAACTCTATTTTGCAAGCCCAAACATATTCAAACCATAATCAAAAAACTAAAAACAAAAAAATCTACCGGTTGTGATAAAATCAACAACCGCTGTTTAAAACAACTTTCTAAGAAGGCAATTATCTACCAATCATTTATATTTAATTGCTGCTACAAATTAAACTATTTTCCTAATGCCTGAAAAACTGCAAAAATAGTCCCAATTAAAAAACCCAACCAAGATCCTAGTAATCCAGCAAACTATAGACCAATAAGCTTACTAAGTGGCTTATCAAAAATTTATGAAAAACTTATAGGTAAACGCATCTTAACACATGTTCAAAACAATAACATCATTCCATCATATCAATTTGGATTCCAAAAAGGTCTTTCAACCACAGATCAATTGAACCGATTAACAAAAACAGTTAAAGTGCAACGATGCCTAAAGAAATCAACAGGATTAGTACTTCTCGATCTAGAAAAAGCCTACGACACCGTGTGGCACCAAGGTCTAATTTATAAGCTTATTCAATTAAAATTTCCTCCCAAAGATATTCTCTTGATTGAATCCTTTCTCTTAAACCGAAAGTGTATAATTCAAGTGAAATCAAAATACTCAGAGCCATACACCCCCCTGCCGGTTTACCACAGGGCAGCGTTTTGTCACCTTGCTTGTTCAACATTTTCATATCGGATATTCCCCCAATGAAATCAGCAAAACGTTTTGCTTTTGCTGACGATTTTGCTATATCGTCCTCAGCCCGTTATCCTAGGACTATATTACAAAACTTAAATCATGGCATTAAAAAATACGTTGGTTATTGCACTAAATGGAAACTAAAACTAAATGAAAATAAGACAGAGGCTATATACTTTACCCGTTTCACAAGTGCCAGGAAAAAACCTAATACAAACCTAAAAATAAACAACTTGGAAATTGCATGGAGCAACAATGTAAAGTACTTAGGTATAAATCTTGATAAAAGGCTATCCTTCAAATACCACACTGAGCAAAAACAAATAAGTGGTGAAAAAGCAATGAAAGTATTGTACTGTTTTATAAACAGAAAATCAAAACTTAGCAGAAAGAACCAGTTTTTACTCTACAAAACAATCATTAGACCAATTATTGTGTACGCATCCCCAGTGTGGGGAAACTGTGCTAATTCTCATATAACGAAGCTGCAAATATTTCAGAACAAATGTCTAAAACGGATCCTTAATTTACCACCTTGGCATAGAACAACAGATGTACACAGACTAGCAAATTTACCAAGTTTGTTTGAATACATAAAAAATACTATGCCTAATTATACAGGCGGTCCCCGAGATACACGGTTAATGGGGACCGAAATCGGCCGCAAAATACCGCGTATCTCGAATTTCCGCGTAAGTCGAATCTTGTGATTTCCAGCCAAAATATCACTAATTGCAATGCAATTAGTGCAATTTTGCAAGTAGGGGGTGGTTTTAGCCACCAAATTAATCATTTCATGTGTTTCTAATGAATTGTACAGTTTTAAACCGTTTGAAATGGTATTTTACATTCGATCAATACGGAAATTATTTGGTATTTCACAATGGATGTGTCAAATCAGTACAATTTGCTCAAATAACTGTCAAATTTGGAAAACCGCGTATCTCCGAATCCGCGTATAAGAGGTACCGTGTATCTCGGGGACCGCCTGTAATGACAGGCAACTAAGACTAAGGGAAACACAATGAACTACTTTAGACGTAATTAAAATAAGTTAGTATAAGTATTAATTAGAGAATAGTTAAATACCTAAGAACGTAGAATAATTCGTTAGTTACGTAAGAAGGAAATTTAAAAATAATAGAAAAATAAACAGGTACCAGGGTTTTTTGTCAATTTTTCCCAAAGGTTGGATCATCCTCCATAATCATCCCATAATAATTAATTTCAAAATGGCATAGCACAAGAAAGGAAATAGCTAGTATTGAGTTAAGGTGCGAATAATGGAATTATGCGACCAGAACCAATGTAATGAATTGTGAAGAAAATTAAGTTTATGTATAAATAAATACTACTACTACTACTACTACTCTATACCGTTGTGTACCACCACTTTCACAAACCGCCGGGGACAGGCACCGCCTATGCCGATTCGTTCACGATACGGATCACCGTTAGATTTAGCGCATATAGCCTACCGGGAGAAAGGTCACATACATTACAAACGATTCAAATAAAACACAACAAGTTCAACCCACCAGGAACATATTCTTCATCCGCGGAAAAAGCGTCGGGGTGTGGGAAGGGTGGTAGCGAGCCCCTTCTTCTGCACCCCTTCACAGCTGCAAAGGGTATCGACTATTGACTATCCCCGCCAGGAACGGTTATATTGCACAAATCACACCCTAAAATGGAACAATGATCGTAATTACACATAAACATACCTTACCTAGCGGCGGCGTCGTGCGTGAAGGTTAGAAATTTCATTCGGCTTTATTCCATGCTCCAAGCATTGTTTTTTCGCTTCCACCACAACTAAATCATACTTCCGTGGTTGATTTTGTATTTATTCTACAAAACAAAACGATTTTAATGACAAATATCATATAATTTACATAAAATACTTACAAAATCACCGCACACACAAACACTTGCTGTTTACATTTTGGCGTCACTCGCATTTGACATGTCAAAAATTTGCAAGCCCCAAAGCGGGGATCAAAAAGGAAGGTGGGAGGGGAGAGAAGGTGATGAAATCGAAGCGGTACGAAATGGCCGTTGCAAAAACCGCATGCTCAGAACGCTAAGTCCCAAAAGAGGGAGATCGAGCTACGAATGTGACAGAGAGGGCATGAGTAAATGAGAGAATTTGAGTGCCATTGTCGGGAGGGGTCGCATGATTCCTTTAAAACTATGGCCAGGGGTAGCGAGAGGCATCAAAATGAGTTGCTCTTTGCCAAGCGGGATGGTTGCCCAAGGAATGTTTATGTTTAAACTGTTAACTGGAAGCATCGATGCACCTCTATTGCTAAGTAATGTAAATTTGTATGTTCCTATTAGGCCTTTAAGAGCTCGACAATTTTTAATTACTGATTTTCGTTATCGTCTTTTCTGTGCTAGTGATCCGTTATTATTGATGTCTAAGAATTTTAATTTATATTCATAATTGTCCCGAAATGTTCAAGTGTCATATGAGACTGCATTACATCTAGTTTTAGGAGTCCATAGTTTACAAGATATTAGTTGTAATTGTGTAAGTAGGCCAAGGAGGCTCGATACCTTAATAATAAATAAATAATAATAATAATAATGTTCGCGTAATACTTTACGCCAAATTTTTGGAGTAAAGAAAAAAATATTGACCTGTCTGTTTAGAACTACAAAAGTGTTGATTTTTCGCTTTAAGTAAGCTTGCTATGTTTGAATCTTTACTTCTTTATTTACACTTATAAAACCATTACACGTTAATTAATTGTAGTAAAACACAATATGACACAATGCACAATACACGTTAAAATATGTATGTGAGGGCCACGCACCAGCTGCACCGATTGCCCCTTTGCCCGATCGGCTCGCTAACACATTCTGCCCGGTGCTCGGTGTTTGGAACAGAGTGCGTGCAGCGCAACTGCCACGGAAAGTCCAGGGAACGGCACGGCTGCCCACAACAATTCTTTTGAAGTTTGAAGTGGAGTTGCTAGAGGATAAGGTTTATGTTTATGTTTATTTGTCTATCGATGGACAATAATGCCCTCTCGAACCATTTTAGCAATGTTTTACAATGAGTTCTTTACAATGGATTACAATAACATAGAACATAAAAATGTGCACTATGGAACCAAATTTAACACAGAAACACGATCATTAAACTCAGTTGGCTAAATCCTCGGCTCAAAAGCGTTGCTGACTGCGTTGAAAGCACGGCACATAAGTAGGAACGGGTCAGAGGAGCCAAATTGCATTCTACGGTCGTCGAGGGCCAACATTGCCCGAGTCCGGAGCGGCCTGGCCGGAACGTACAGGTTGATGGCAGCCAGTAGTGACGGAGAGTCAATACGGCCGTCGAGAAGTCCCGTGATGAACGACAACCTGGCTTTTCGTATTCGCTCACTTAGGGTGGGTACCCCGAGTAGTAAACACCTAGTCCGGTAATCGAGCCTTTGGTTCCATGAGCGAAGTGCAAATCGTGAAATTTTGCGCTGGATTGATTCCAATCGAGCTAACGGACGCGCTGCAGTTGGCCACCATACGATATTTGCATATTCCATCAACGACCGGATAAGTGAGCAATAGAGCGCCTTGGTGCAAGGTATATCGTTAAGCTCGCGAGTCATATTGATAACTAGTCCTAGCATTCTATTGCTGGTGGCTACTACGTGATCCAGCTGATCCTTAAATGATAGTTTTGTATCGAGCAAAACACCTAGATCCTTAACACATAGTTTTCGCACCAAGGACTGTCCATCAAGCGCATATTTATACAATGATGAGCAGCGAGAACGACTGAAAGTGATGACTTCACATTTATGTGTGCATAGGGATAAAGCATTACGGTTGCACCAACACTGGAACTCATGCAAGGAAGTTTGCAGTCGGCCGTGGTCTTCTGGTTCACGAATAACACGAAAAATTTTCGCGTCATCTGCGTACAGTAGATGATTATCAGCCGGAAGGATCAATGTCGCGTCGTTGATGAAAAGAAGGAACAGCAAAGGACCCAGGTTGCTGCCCTGCGGGACTCCAGAAGATGCATGCACTGGACTTGACATGTACGGGCCTAACTTCACAGAGTATTGACGATCTGTAAGGTACGATCTAAGCCACATTATCATAGGGTTTGGGAGACCAAGTATGTCGAGTTTCGCTAGCAAGATGGAGTGCGATACACTGTCGAATGCTGCCTTGATATCCGTATAAATAGCATCTAGTTGTAAACCGTTATCGATAGATTTATGGCATTTGCTAACAAATTCTAGTAGATTAGTCGTTGTAGATTGCCTGGGTACAAAACCATGTTGATTCACACTAATATAGTTGCAGGCCGAGGCCAACAATGGCTCGTAGATTAGCATTTCGAACACCTTTGCACACACGCTGAGTGAGGTTATGCCACGATAGTTTACAGCATCATTCTTACAGCCCTTCTTGTAGATGGGTGTCATCCAGGAAGATTTCCAAGTGGCAGGAAAGGTTCCACATCTCAGGGACTCCTTAAAAATCTTCATCAGCGAGGGAGCAAGCGCAGAAGCACACCACTTTAGGATAACGGCCGGTATACCATCTGGGCCAGGGGTATATGAGGATTTGACACGTTTGATGGCAGAGATGATCGTATCGACAGTGATGACTGGTAGCATAGGGAGCAGTGCTCCAACAGGTGTGTTAGAGAGAGCATCGGCCACATCTTCTGGACCAGTAGTTTGAGAAGCAAAGTTGTCCTTGAAGCGCAAGGCAAACAATTTACACATTTCTGGCAGGGAACAGGCACTGTCACCGTCATAACGTATAATGCTTGGTAGCCCAGCAGATTTTCGTTTTTTGTCCATATAACTCCAAAAGCGCCTAGGGTACTTGCGGAGGGAACGTGCAGTTTGTTTCAAATAACTTCGGTGACAGGATCTATTATATCGGCGATAGAGAGAATGAACTCTGTTGTAATAAAGACGTGACGTGCTGTTTCGTTCTGCTCGTTGATCAGAATAGGCTTTTCTTTTTTCTTTTTTTAATGCATTTAGTGTGCGATCAGCCCATGGTGGTCCACGACGAGGAATTTTAACAGGAGTGCATTCACATAAAGCAGATCTCATGAACTCACAAAAAGCCTCTGTGGCATCGTCAATGCTTGAATAGTCCGAACAGTTAAAAGAATTGTCAAAAGATAAAATCAATCGCTCCAATTTTGGAAGGTCAACACGAGCATAATTCAGCCTTTTATCAGCATCAATGGCTGTAGCGATCGTAACTGGGGCTACGTTGTCCAAGTCAAAGTCAAGCGGAGGGTGGTGTTCGTCGATAGTAGTAAGGGGATATTCACAGACACGTATTGAAGAACATGTAGATGCAGCTGGCCAATTTGCGTAAATTAGGTCAAGTATTCGCCCCGATGAGTTAGTATTGGAATTAAGCTGGTATAGTCCACTCTGATGCAAACCATCAACAAACTGGACACTGCGCGCGGAGCGTGCATGAGGCTCATAGAAATCAAAAGCAGTTCCATTTTCCTCTGACGCCGATGTCCAGGATAGCGTAGACTGGTTGAAATCACCAATAAGCATGAACCTGTCTCTCGGACCAAGAGTAGTGCAGATATTAGCAACGAAGTCGATCAATGCACTTATTTTATCCTCATTCATGCTATGGTTAGGAGGCAGGTAGGCAGCGGCAATAAACAAACGGTGGTCGCATAACTGAATACATACGCAAGTGAGTTCTAACAGTTGCGGCAACGTAGGAAGCACATAAGAGAGAAGAGAAACGTTGCATGCAATCAAAACACCACCCCCACGAGAGTGAGAGCTGTTAGTGGCATCCCGGTCGCATCGGTAAACACGATACTCATCTCCTAGGAGGAGAGCGGTGGGAATACAGGGATCGAGCCAAGTTTCAGTGAGTACCAATACATCGTATTCCGTCTCAAGAACCGACAAACGGAACTCATCGGCTTTAGAACGCAGGCCACGCACATTCTGATAGTACACAGTGATACAAGCCGCTCGATCAGTGGGTGCTTGTTGCATAGTGTTAGTAGGCGCTGTGGTGTTGCAATTGAGCGAGCTTATCGTAGAAGGTGAGTGTATTGTGTTTGTTGTCGAAGGATTTGCTCGAGCCGTATGCGCAAAATATGGGTGCGCTGCTGTAGTGCGGTTACTTCGGAAAAAATTGAACCAGTGTAGTTTGAAGTGTTTTTGAACATGACGTGGACGGAAGAGTGGGTGAAGGGAGAGTGCAGTTCATATCGGTTGGTCATTGTTCGGTTTGTGTTGGTGCGGGTTCATGGATATGTGCAGGTGAGTATGGATTATTGTGGGGATTATTGTGTTGGGTACAAGGCTGCTGTGGTGCCGGTGAGTGTTGAGTGCGAGGCTGTAGTGGTACCGGTGTCTGCTGAGTACGGGGTTGTTGCGGTATCGGTGTGTAAGTGTTCGTGTGTTGTGTTCGTGAATGTAGAGATCGCGGCGGGAGTGAGATGAACTCACGCACACCGAGCCCGACCGGCCAGGAGGCTGCGTTAAGAGCCTTACTACGAAGGGCAGCAGGGATTCTGACCTTGAACGATACAGCACTCAATGGGCTAGGAACCGTTCCTGCTTTTAGCAGACTAAAAGCAATTGCGTCTGCAGTGTCCAACTGCAAACATACCAACGAGACAACTTGCTCTATGGTGACGCTCTAGGTTTAGACATTTCCACAGAATGTATAGATATGACATGTTCAAGGATTAAACGGTAAACAAATGATAAATAAGAGAAGGGAGTTGTTTAGATACAACTATGATTTTAAATTATCACTTTCCCTTATCCGAAATTTTTCCCATTGTATTGTAGCGCCATAAGGCATCTTTTTTCTGAATTTGAGCATCGGTCGGGTGCTTCATTTTTAACAAAATAATCACTTAATTATATCTTGATGAAACCGTCAAGAACAGCAGAATTACATTTAATATTTTAGAATGATTTTAGGTATTATTGTTGTTTTCTGTAATTATATCATCCAAGCATAGTTCAAAATTAAAGACACCTTCTGTAAAATCTAATTGTAATCTTTAATTCTTTGAGAATCAGCAATAGATGGCCAAAAATTTTAATAAGTTAAAAAATTCCAAAAAGGGATCCATATCGCTTCTTGAAGACCATCTTCCCACGCCGTAAACAATATTCAAGATATTCCGGGGATGATACAAAAGTCTGAACGGATGAATAATTATCGAAGCAAACGTGGATTCGGTAATTATAAAAATGATTTATGGACAAGTCATGCCATGTCAGATAAATTGATAACTGATTCCTTATGAAAAAGCACTTTGACAATCGTTGTTCTCGTAAACAGCAACAGTGTGGAATCGTCGTTCTCGTTAACACTACAAGGGTTTTTTTTTTAATATTTGTTTTTGCTTTCAAATTCTATCGAAAATATACCTAAAATAATTTAAAGGGAAACCAACTGATTTGTGTGAAATTAAGAAGAACGATTAAAATAAAATAAAAATATATCGCGTGAAAATGTATGGAGCTGTTTCACTATACAGTAGAGCGTCGATTAACCGGGCAGCTCGGGACCGGACGGTTGCCGGTTAATCGATTTGCACGGATAATGGTCCAAGAAATGTCAAACGCATATAAAACATATGAAATTTACTAGTTTTATTACCAATTCACCTAGAATCAATCGATAAATCGTTAGTAGAATATTATTTTAATCAATAACTGTAGGTTTAACAACTGTTCATGAACAAAAATTAATTTCGAAAATACCCCTAGACACTACCGAGCTGCACAAGAAACTGGTTACCCAATTGATTATTGCTGCAAACTTTCGCCGTACGTATGAACAGGTGTCAGATTTATGCGCACGGTTAAGCCGCCCGCCGGTTAATCCATCCCCGGATAATCGACGTTCTACTGTATTTAAAATTTTGTATTGCATGTTTTGCGTTGGCGAAAGTCGAATCCCCTCCAATCAAATGCAAGTCGCATGCAAAACTTACATAAATTGATTGTAAAAGGGCTTTAGTGTATCTCATGAATAAAAAATGTCGTGTGCGATTTCCTTAATTCTAAAAGTCTTATTGTCGTGTTGAAACAATGTTAAAATTACATAGCGGTTGCATTAACAAAATTGAACAATTCCTGGATTTATCATGAGGCTATCTTCACCCGAACTAACAAAACGTCAATTGCACTTTGAATAGTATTATTCCATGAGACAACAGACAACCTCTATCAGCCACTTCACCTTGACACCTCTATCAGTCAAACTTTAACCATGATGACTAAAAAGTAAACCAACCAACTTAGAAGCGTGCGCGATCAACGAATGACACCCCATAGCGTCTTAAATGGACTGCGTACAGAAATCTATCGTCGCATAAGAACGTTTCTGCGTTTTGGTCACCAACATCTTGGCACTATTAGGCAACAATCAAAGCATCGCAAGCGACCCCAGGTTCATTTTGGAGGTTTCAAAAGAAGCTAAAAATTAAGACAAAGCTACAAGTGGCTACATAACTGGGTTATATGGGCCGGGAGATCGATGCAACCCGCCAATCAGTGAAATAGTACTTGGGAAACATAAACACACATTTTAGGAAGCAGAAATCGCGTCCACTGGTTTCGCAATGGCAAACATTGACGCCAAAACTCAATGCGTTCATATTAGGCGAGTTTCGGCAAAATTTTGACATGACAGTCCGCAAACTGGTAAAACATCCGTCATATGTGTTCCAACGATTTTTTCTGGACCAACATGATGCAAAAGCTCTACTCTAACAATTTTGTCGCGAACTTGGGATGCCTATAGGCATGTCTTCGCCCATCGTGGCAAAAATTCCGAATAACTGAATATTATTATTATTATTATTATTATTATTATTATTATTATTATTATTATTATTTATTCCGAAAGTTATCCAGCTGGCATAAGCTTACATAACATACTTATTTCTATAGTTAATGCTAAAGAACAGTGCTAACAAAAACGCATCAAAAACCATAACAAGTTTAACTGTCAATCAACCAAATAAAAAAAAAAAAAACAACATAAACTGTGGAAGCGTCATATTAAGCTACGTAAAAAGGTCCGTAAATTGTTTAAGTTTGAGTTCAAGTCGACATTGTTTCCTAGCGAGTTATAGGCACTTATCATTTTTAAGGATCGTTAGATCCAAAATTAGTCGATCTGAATTCTATGTTAAATAATGTCCTGTTTCTTAACATTCTACTGGGGGCCTGAAAGTTCAATTTACTCAGAATTGACGGGGCGTCTAAAGATCCGGGAACAAGTTTGTGTATAAATAAGCACTGTGCCGTCTTTCTTCTATGTTGCAGAGGTTCTAGTCCAAATAGCAGGCACCTTGTACGGTAAGAGGGACAAACAGAATTACGAGACCACGGGAGACGGTAAAACAATGAACGAGTGAGCTTACGTTGAACCGATTCTAGCCTATCTATTAAATATTGCTGTGTCGGAGTCCAAATAATACTAGCGAATTCTAAGGTAGGACGGACAATTGCACAATACAGAGCTTTTATACTGAATGGATCTTTGAAGTCTTTCGCAACACGCAAAATGAATCCTAACAAACGGAAGGCTTTTGAAAGTATTGCTTCATAGTGGTTCTGTAACGTTAGTCTGCTATCTAAATGGACGCCTAAATCGCGAATCACATTTTTACGCGGCACTGATCTATCATCAATTTTATAATCGTAAACAATGGGGGTTCTTTTTCTAGTGTAGGATATAACAGAGCATTTAGATATGTTGAGACGCATACAATTTGATTTACACCATGAGTTAAATCGAGTTAAGCAGTTTTGAAGGGTAAAACAATCGGTTTGATCTGATATCGGTAGAAACATTTTCATATCATCTGCATAAAACAATTTTTCGCAATCTGGTATAACATAAATAACATCGTTTATGAAAATGTTAAAAAGAATAGGTCCGAGAATACTGCCTTGTGGAACCCCGGACGTGTTGTTGAATGGTGCAGATATAGAGGAGGAAATATTCACTGTTATATGCCTATCACTTAAATAACAGGAGAGCCAATGAACTAGCGCCCCATTTACTCCGTAGCTTGATAGTTTTGAAATTAGCATTGAATGATTTACGGAGTCAAAGGCAGCACTGAAGTCGGTGTAGATTACGTCTACCTGTTTACCATTGTCCATTGCAGGATAGCAGGTGCTCAATAAAGAGAGAAGGTTTGTTTCAATTGAGCGGTTGGGTAGAAAGCCGTGCTGATCATTGGAGATTATATTTTTAAAACCACTTGATAGGTGTTTCGAAATGGTGATCTCAAAAATTTTGCTGACTGCACATAACATATAAATACCACGGTAATTACATATGTCATTTCTATTTCCATTTTTGTAAACCGGGAACATGAATGAAGATTTCCATGCTTGAGGGAAGCGTTTCTGCTGCAAAGACTTGTTGAACAATGTGGTCAAGACAGGAGTTAAAGCATCTCTGCAGCGTTTGAAAATAGCACTGGGTATAGCGTCAGGCCCAGTAGCGAATGAAAGCTTCAACTCGTTGATAGCCGAGGCAATGTCAGCTTCAGACGGAACAGGAAGAGGAATGTCGGCAGCATCAGGTATATGGTTGGACGTAACAGCATTAGTGACTGGTGGCGAGTTACTCACGTATGTTGATGAAAAGTAATCAGCAAATGCTTGACTGATTTCAACATTACCGGTGTACGATCTTCCGTTCAGAAGCATCATTGATGGAAGTCTGTTACTATCTCGTTTTTGTCGAGCAAAACTAAAAAACGTTCTTGGATCCCTTTTAAATCGGTTTTCTATTTTTCTTACGTAGTTGGCGTAGGCTCGGCGATTAAGTGTCTGGTACAGACGGGCAGCTTTAATAAATATACTTCTATTGACCTCGTTCTTATGTTGACGGAACATTTTATGGAGTCTTTTTTTTTGTTTTCTCAAGTCTTTTAACCGTGAGTTAGACCAGGGTGGCTTGGTTGGGGTCCGATAACGAGGGACAAACTGATTGTAAAAGCTTGTGATTTTATTTGTAAACGACAAAATGTTTTGATTGAGATCCGGGTCTCTGGTGATATGGCTCCAGTCAACGTTGGTAAGGGCCGAGGAGAGACCTATAAAATTCGTCTTTAGGAATTTCCGACTCTGAATATTTGAAGTATGTTGTGATGTTGTACTGTGGTTTGATTCAGAAAATATGCGCAGAGCAATCACCGGGTGGTAGGAGTCTGGTTGAATCCAAGGGTCAAGAACGAGCTCCAACTTTAATAAGTGGTAAGGAATCCCATCATCAGCCAAAATAAGGTCCAGTATAGAACCATGGGGATTCATGTAGCAGTTTAGTTGAGACAGTCCTGCATAGTTAAATTCATCGAGGAGAACTGAACAGGAAGGATTAATCCGGGATTCCGATGTATTTAAAACTGCAACACTTTCATTGGATGTGCTCCATACGAGCTGAGACTGATTGAAATCCCCCATAAGGATCATTGTATCATCGGTATATTTATGCCGCACACACCGAAGAGTGGAGCATAAAGCATTTATTGTGTGGGTGTCGTTGCAACGATCCGGTGCAAGGTAGATAGCACCAACTATAAGAGAATTCGTAGGGGTTCTCAATTGAATCCACAGACTCTCAGTTATGTTTGAAAGAGGAGTGCAAGGGCTAGAGGCAATTTTTTTTTTTAACTGCAATAAGAACTCCCCCTCCTCTTGTCTTTGTACTATTAGTAGTGGAACGATCGGTACGGTAAACTGTGAAGCGGTTGTCGTCAAAAAGCATCGTCGAGGAAATAGCATCGTCGAGCCATGTTTCAGTTAAAAATATAACGTCATATTCTGATTCATAACTTGCTCCATATAAATCAGCTGTTTTAGTGCGTAGCCCACGCACATTTTGATAATATATCGAAAGTTCACTCAGGGGAGGCTGTGAGTGTGTGATCGTTGGGAGAGTGTCGGAGAGCGAAACAGTATGATGTTCGGTGTTCGGGTTGTTCTCTTCGGGTGTGAGAGTGTTCGGGACGATCTGTGATCTCATAGTCATACTGGTGAGTTGTATAGGGTATGTGGCGCAAAAAAATCGTTGATTTTTTTATTACGGAACTCAAATTCGGCATATACGAAACCGCGGGGCCAAGTTGCAGGTGAAAGTGCTTTATTCTTAAGTGCATTTGGGAGACTGACCTTGAAGGAGATGAATCGAAGCTTTGCAGGATCACGATCACGAGGAAGTATTTTTTTTACCATACAATTTTTATTTTCAAGGCGATTGGTAATAAAAGTTGTCATATCTTCTTCAGTAACGTGCGGTGCGATGTGAGTGACAAACAACCATACTCGTAACTCAACATTTGGAACGAAGCCTTCAAACGATGAACTTGCATCAGTTGCTGCACCGGTAAGCAATGCGTTTCGATGATGAAAGGAATGATTAGCCAAAGCTGCACTGTCAACACCGATTCTTCGTTGTGTTTGTTCGCGTGGTGAAGTAGATGAAAGAGTGTGAGTGATATTGCGTGTATGAGAGCATCCAGGCAGCATTTCCGAAGAGCTCGTGGTGTTGTGAATAGTTTTGACGGGATGGACAGGCGTAGTGTTCAGTGTAGTAGTGGAAGCCAATCTTTCGTTGAACTGTGAAGTGTTAGTGGCATGGTTCCTAGTGAGTGTGTGAGGATATTCGGAATGGTTTGTGCGTATTCGTAGATCAATCTCTGCAATCATTTCTCTCTTCAACTCATTTAGTAGGTGAGATATTTCGTTCTTCATCTCACTAACCATTTTGATGAGGCGGGGTGCCTTCTCACCAAGAACCAAGCCATTATCAGAGTTGTTGTTGGTGCACATATTGCAAATCCAAACAATATTATTGCTATGAGAAACACTTTTTATGCTCGATTTTGGCATTTTCAGACACTTTGGATGGAAAGCCTGTTTGCACGAAGAGATGTTCAAGTTACCGCCACATATGATAACTGCTTCCTCGGTGTCCAGTGAGCAAATCCGGCAGTGAGTCATGGTGAATTGACCAGCAGTAGCACGACGCAGAGCACGACGAAAACAGGAAACTATACCCGAAATAGATCGATTTTAATGCCACTAATCAAGTGTTACAGCACACCACTGCAGCCAACTCTCTACTTTCAGAATCCTCAAACTAGTGAATACGAATACTAGTGATGAAAGGCAACTCCCAAATTATGTACATGTAAAGAAATTATTTCTCCTAGTTTTTTTTAACAGCCAGCCGAAAAAGGGCTATTTTTTCATCTAAACTTAACGGGGATATTGATCACGAGTTCTAACATACCGAACGATCCGTCATTCTACAGTACTTTAATCAAAATTGAAAGAGTACGAAGGTATAAAATGTTATTCTAAACGATATAGAGTAATTTGTATACGAATCGTTTCTTCCCATCTTTCAAAATCAGTCAAAACCTATCGCGGGCCGGATTGAATGTTGTGGTGGGAGGCATTTGGCCCGCGGGCCGGACTTTGGCAGTTTATAATTTAGGGCAGCTGTCGGCAATGTGACAGATATGGCTCAAATCATCGTTATAGTTATTGCGTGATGCAAAACTGTTCTTATATGCAACGACAATACAAAAAAGCCGTTCATTTTTATTTACAAGAAGATTACGTTAGGCTAGAATAGAAATTTGCTCTGCAATACTATGCATTCCTGAATATCACGGAGCTGCAAAGGAATTAGATGGATTTTTATTTCAAGTGGAATATTTTGCGAATCAGATACCAAGAAGCGAATCGGAAGAGGATTTAATTAGAACGGTAATGTTCAAATTAAAAGGAAATGCTGCTGGATTTTTCAGTCGCATATTAGATGATACGTGGGCGAATGTTAAATTAAATTTAATAAAGCTTTTTGGAGAAAAAATGAGTGTAGAAGCCATTTTCCAACAAGTGGAAACTTTGCAGCAAGGAGTCAATGAACCATTCACTCAATATAAAGAAAGGGTGGCAAGGTTAAAACAAAATATAATGAACATCGATACGAAAAACAGTGAAGATTCTTACACACAAAAAAATTTAAAAAATCACTTTTTAGCCGGATTAAGAAACCCAGCACTGCAAATTTTAGCCAGAACCAATAAACACTTGGAATTTGATGACTTGTTGGAATATCTGGAAGATGAAGTTGTTCAAATCGAACATATTCGGAAAATTGAGGCTATACTAAATCGCTCGCAAACACCGGTACCAAATAATGAATATGATGAAACCTACAATGCGAGTCAAAATAATAGTTTTAATAATCGTTCAATGGACCACAACACAACGTATGGAGGAAACTAGCCCCATACACTAATGAATAATAGTAGTGCCTCACGCTGCGATCATAACAACACTAACAATTTAGATACCTGTGATTTTGGTCAACCACAACATAATAGCACTACACATAACCAAAATAACACTTACTTCAACAGTAGTTAATAAGTATAAGTAGTAAAAATAATTATACACAACATCCAAGAAAACACTATTACCAAAATAGAAATCAGTACACACAACCACCACCACAACACCATTATGAAAACACCTGTCCCCCATCATCACAAAACTATTATGCACATACATTTTCACAAGGGCCTTCTCAATATGCTTACCAAAAGCAAGCATATCAAAACATGCATACAAAAAACTGATGCAAGGAACACTAGTTGATTTTAACACTAAAACTAGTGTTCCCTTAACACAAAATAACATGTTTTCTGTTGGTTTACAAACAGAGACGTTGAAGGAAACGCAGCAAATACTACACTATACTTCCATAGATGAATGTGAATCGCTTAATATTGAATGCACTAGAGACGATAGGTTAATGGTTAAAATTTTGTCGTAAAATGTAAGTAAGAAAACGGTGGATTTTTTAACTGATTCGGGAGCCTGTTTCAACGCCTTGAGTTTGGAAATAGCAAAAGAGCTAGGTTTAGATTTTATGAATCACACAGATAAAGTAACTTTATCAAGTTTCGATGGATCCTTATCCAATACTGAAGGGTCCATTTTTATAAAACTACATATTGGCAATTTTGTATACCCTATAAAATTTTATATACTAGAAAAACTTAGTGTTCCAGCTATAATTGGAGCAGATTAAAAAAAAATATATACAATGTGCATCGGATCGAATTTTCAAATGATTTATCTGAAGAAACCATTAAATACTGAACCATTAAATACCGCAGATGAGAATATAGAAAAAAAATATGGATGAATTAGAACAAATAGACGGTACCCTTTTTGAAAACAGTGATAACACTCAAAAAGAAAATTTCGAATTGCTCCCACACATAGAGAAGCAACTCGCAGATTGCGACGTAGTTAAAACGAGCAAAGATAGGGAATTAGTAGGTTCAGAAAGGTATAAGGAATTGATGGATAAAATCAATTTAAACCATTTAAATAATGCAACAAAAATCAACACAAAAAAAATATTGCTGACTTCAGTGATATATTTTACCTCCCGGGAGATAAATTAACCTTTACCCAAGCAGCAATGCACGAAATAGAAACAAGTTCTTATATTCCGATTTATAAAAGGCAATACCGATTTCCAGTAGCAGTACATAATATTATGGATGAACATATTGAAGAAATGTTAAAGCAAAATATCATAGGACCAAGCAAAAGCCCTTGGAATGCGCCCGTGATGTGCATACCGAAGAAATCGCATAACGATGGGGAAAACAATATCGCATTGTTGTTGATTTTCGCGCACTAAATCTGATAACAAAACCCTTTATATATCCAATACCTCGTATAGAGGAAATAATGGATAACATTGGTAATAGTAAATGAATCTGTAAATGAATCCGGAATCAAACCCACCCGAGCAAATATTAAGGCAATATTAGAAATGCCAACACCGAAAACCCTTAAACAGTTACGTTTTTTTTTGGGAACTATCAATTTTTGGGAAATTCATTCAAAATGTTTCTGATATTCGTAAACCGTTGCACGAACTCTTAAAGAAAAATATTAATTTTATATGGGATGAAAAGTGTGATGAAGCCTTTAAGACACTTAAACAATATCTCATTTCTGAACCTTTGATATTGAGACCAAATTTTACAGACATTTTCGTCATTACTACTGACGCAAGTGATTACGCCCTTGGGGCGGTGCTATCTAATGAAAAAACGATAGAATGTCCAATTGCCTATGCAAGTAGATCCCTTATAGGGGCTGAAACGGTATCATCCGATAGAAAAGTAATTGCTAGCAATTGTTTGGGCAGTTGAACACTTTAAGCATTACATTTATGGCCAGAAATTTATTATATATTCCGACCATAGACCATTAGGGGAAGGAGAATGTGGTTGCTGATTTTCTAGCAAGAGTCCCAGAGATAAAGCAAACCGAAGAACAAACAGGCAAAATCAGTAATACGGTCGCTGTGGTCACAAGACAACAACAGAAAAAAATACAATTTTCTAAACCCAAACAAGAACAGAAAATAGAACTCCTATATCATACCCCACAAGAAGAACACTAGGAGAATCTATTAAAAAATACAGGTAGAAAATGAAACTAGCAACAGGGGAATAGAAAGAAAACAAAAGTTGGAACAAACAAAAAAACATAGTCAAAGCCAAATTTAAAAATTACATTAACGATTCAGAGAGGATAGAGGATGAAAAAGGTGAAATTGAAACAGTTCTAAAAGAATTTCATGATGCACCATTAGGTGGACATGTAGGTGTGAGAAGGATGAAAAAAAGAATCAAAGAGCTATTCTTCTGGTCAGGAATGGATGGGGATATAGAAGGATACGTTAGAAGTTGCAAGTCTTGTCAACTGAACAAAATTGGGAGGTATAACAAAATCCCTATGAATGTTACAACCACATCAATGTTTCCTTTTCAAAAGATATATATGGATATAGTGATACTACCTGAATCGGAGAAGGGAAATAAGTATGGGATAGTTATGCAAGATGATCTAACGAGATACCTTATAGTGACACCTATAGCAAATCAAGAAGCCACAACTGTAGCAGAAAAATTTGTAGAAAATACTGTTTGTTTTACGGGTGCTCCTAACGAATTAGTCACGGATCAAGGGACTAATTTCATGAGCCAAGTTATGAAAGATGTTTGTTCACTCTTAACACGTTGTCTGCCACCATACATGCCCACTGAACTGCCCCGTCAGGCCACGGATTCACTCTTTGAAACGATTGCATTTGCTGTTGCATTTTTTCTCTTTTAAATCAAATTCACCAATTCTCTTTGTTGTCTCAGTCGCTCCACAATGTCGTTTGTTGAGCTAATTCCATGGAATTTCATTCTTGGAACCCCCCTCCCCTCCCTTCCCTTCCCTTTCTTTACCTTTCGCAAAAGTCGGTGACATTCCGACTCCAACTGCTGCTTGCAAGGGAATCGGATATCAGATCGGATGAAAACATAATAGAAACTCATTTTGATATTTTAATATTTTTTTTGAGCCGGTCTCGTAGTACAGTCGTCAACTCGTACGACTTAACAACATGCCTGTCATGGGTTCAATCCCCAAATAGACCGCGCCGCCATACGTAGGACTGACTATCCTGCTATGGGGGGGGAATCAATTAGTCACTGAAAGCCTAAGCCCACAAGTGGGTACAGGCAGGCCTTGACCGACATCGGTTGTTGAGTTAAAGAAAAAAAAATAATAATAATATTTTTTTTAAGAATTAATAACCGTGAAAGAAAAGCATTGAGAAAGAACCGATCAAATACGTGCAAATTTATCTCTTATAACACGTCTTTTACAATGTGTAATGTGTCAGCCACTATGTGGCTGACGTGGCCCGATCGGAAAAAACCCGTCAGCCACATAGTGGCTGACGTGGCAGACAACGTGTTAAAGATTAAAAAAATAAATACCTCTGCCTATCATCCCCAAGGAAACATAGTGGAAAGAGCGAACAGGGAGCTTAAAATACATTTGAGACAGTTTGTTGGAAAAAATTACGAAATATGGGATAGATTTTTACCATATTTTGCCATGGAATATAATACTACTACAAACTCTTCAACGGGATTTACTCCATACGAATTAGTCTTTGGTAGAAAAGCTAGGTTGCCTTCATCGATATACAAGGAAAGGGGTTGCAAAAGAACGTATACCGACTTTAGCCAGGAAATGAAAACAAAACTTACAGAGATACACGAGATAGCTAGAAATAACTTGATTGAATCAAAAGAAAAAAGGAAACAAAAATATTACCGAAACGCAATTGAATGGCAACCTATGTGAGGAGAGATGGTGTTAGTCAGGAATATTCAGACAGGTGTAGGGCAAAAGTTACAAGGGATATGGAGAGGACCGTACGAGGTCGTAGACATTCCCAGTGAGCAAACGTGCGTCATTAAAATTGGAAAGAAGTTAGAAAAGAAACAGGTTTGCACCCGAGTATGCCCGGGATAAGGCAATCGCAAGTAGGAAATGCCTTGAGTGAGTGTGTGCGCGAGCGTGAGTAGAACCTTCTGGAACTTTCTAGAACTTTCTCGGCTGTTGCCGCGCGTGGCTTCCTTTGGCCCGCGCGTGTATGTATGCGCGTGTGAGTGTGTGCGCGAGCGCGTGGAATTTTTCTCGGCTGTTGCCGCGCGTGGCGCTCCGTTGCCCGCGCGTGTGTTCCGTATTAGTGAGTGTGTGCGGGAGCGAGAGTAGAACCTTCTGGAACTTTCTAGAACTTTCTCGGCTGTTGCCGCGCGTGGCTTCCTTTTGCCCGCGCGTGTGTATGTGCGCGTGTGTGCGCGAGCGCGTGGAACTTTCTCGGCTGTTGCCGCGCGTGGCTTCCTTTTGCCCGCGCGTGTGTGTGTGCGCGTGTGTTCCGTGTTAGTGAGTTGTGTGAGCGAGCGCGAGTAGAGCCTTCTGGAACTTTCTACAACTTTCTCGGCTGTTGCCGCGCGTGGCTTCCTTTTGTTCGCGCGTGTGTGTGTGCGCGTGTGTTCCGTGTCGGTGAGTGTTTGCGCGAGCGCGTGGAATTTTCTCGGCTGTTGCTGCGCGGGGCGTTCCGTTGCCCGCGTGTGTGTGTGTGCGCGAGCGCGTGGAACTTTCTCGGCTGTTGCCGCGCGTGGCGCTCCGTTGCCCGCGCGTGACGTTCCGTGTCGCTGTGTGTGCGCTTCTCATAGCATCACAGCGTCGGGGACATTCGTGGTGGCGGGGGGTAACAACCCGCCACCATGGAAACGCGACTGAGAGGAAGGACAATATCGGTCGATGAGCGTCCTACTGTCGCAACAAAGAAGCCGGTGAGCGAGAAACTCGGGACCATCGTCGAGGAACCGTCATCGGCAGGAGTGCCAGCGAGGACCATGGCGACGGGAGGAGTGAAATCGGCGGGAACGGCGACGAAGCCGGCGACTTCAACACCGGTTTCCACCGGAGAAGTGCGTCGGATGCTGGCGGATGCAAAAGCTGATAATGAGATGACGGTCGGCATTGTCAAGCGGTTGGAGGAGCAGATCCAGTTGCTGCGCTTGCTAATGGAGGCCTCCAACGAGCAGCTGAAGGAAGCGCGAAGGGAGGTAAAAGAGGCGCGCGAAGAAGCTCGGGTACGCGAAGCGGAACACCGCGAAGAGCTCCGCAAGGAGAAGGAGCTCTTCAACGCTCTTCTAGCGCAAACCCTTGGTGGAACCGGCGGAGCTCGGCTAGAGAGCCAGCAGGAACTGCAGCGGGAGCAGGAGCTGCTTCGGAGGATCGAAAGCCAGCAACGACAAGAACAGCGGCAGCAGCTGGAAGATCAACAGCGCCAAAGGTGGCGTCAGCAGCAGCAGCAACAACAACGGCAGCAGCGGCTACCTGCGCAGCAATGGCCGACGGTGCAGCAGAGCGGGCGTGCTCAGCGTCAGGGCGTGGCGGAGTCGGCATCCTCGGCGGTACTTGACGAGCCAGGAACGTGGGTGGAGGTCGTTCGCGGCAATCGGCGTGGTAATAAGCAGAATGGAGTGAATCTGCCCCGGCAGTCAGCCCAGCAGCAGCCAGCACACCGGCAGCATCAGCAGTGGCCGCACCAGCGAAATGGGCAGCAGCAGCAGCGGACGGACATTCATCAGCGACGAAAACGCCCGGACGAAATCGTCGTTGTGCCCGCCCCAGGAGTGTCCTACAAGGACATGTATGTGAAGATCCGGACCAGCCCGCGGATTGCCGATTTCCAGCGGCAAATTGGGGTTGGCAGAAGAACGCCGAAGGACCACCTCCTGCTGCCTTTGTCCCGCGACGTCGATAGCGCGAAGCTGAAGGACATCATCCAGGAGGTCATCGGGGAGAGTGGATCGGTAACCGTCAGGACAGAGATGGCTGAGGTCGTCCTGACTGGAATCGACAACATGATCGACGAGGAGGCGATCAAAAAGGCGTTCATAACCACTCTGGGAAAGCAGTCATTGGTGGCCACCGTGAACCTTTGGGAGCGCCGAGACATGACGAAGCGGGCTCGCGTGCGCCTCCCACGAGGAGAAACGGAACTCGTCAAGGATCGCCGATTGGAGCTGGGCTACACGTATTGTTCGGTACATGAAGCCCCAAAAGTATCGGGTCAGCTGACTCGGTGCTTCCGGTGTCTGGAGCGGGGACACATCGCCGCGACGTGTACGGGGGAGGATCGGTCCAAGCGTTGCTTACGGTGCGGTGGCCAAACTCACAAGGCGTCGGGTTGTTCCAACGAGATCAAGTGCATGCTGTGTGGCGGCGCCCACCGTATTGGTGCCGCAGCCTGCGGTGGACAACCCTCCAACTGAAATGGAGGTGCTACAGATCAACGTCAATCGCAGTAGGAGTGCGCAAGACCTTGCGCTCAACACGATGCGGATGGAGCGGGCGGACGTCTGTCTGATGGTGGAGCTGCACAGTGTCCCCAGGAACAATGGGAACTGGGTAGCCGACAGGGATGGGAAGGTGGCCATCATAGCCAGCAGCGAAACGTATCCGGTTCAGCAAGTGGTCTCCGTGACGCAGTCTGGGATCGCGGCTGCCCGGATCAATGGCGTTCTCTTCATATGCTGCTACGTGTTGCCCTCAGCGAGCGTCTCTGAGTTCGAGGAGGTAATGCAGCGCATCGATGTGTTGGCGAGAGGTCACCCGCGCGTCGTCTTTGCGGGGGATCTCAATGCGTGGCACACTGCTTGGGGGAGTGGCCGCACCAACGCAAAGGGAGAGGCTGTGGTCCAGCTCGTCGACAGCTTGGGGCTGGAGGTGTTAAACACCGGCACCGCCCCAACCTTCCTGGGCAATGGAGTGGCTCGCCCGAGCGTGGTGGACGTTGCCTTTTCCAGCCGCAGCATCGCCGGAGTTAACACCTTTCCGGAGCATCGGTGGAGGATTATTAGCAAATACTCGTACAGCGACCACGTGTACATTCGGTTTGCTGTAGGGGAGCTGCTCCAGCGGCCAGCGGCAGATAGTCGTCGACAGGAGGGTCCTTCCACGCGAGAAAGCGGCACGAGATGGCGTACCCGTCAGTTCGACGCCCAGCTTTTCGGCGTAGCGCTCGACGTAGCTTCGTTCGCAGAGCGGGTTACAAGTGCCGAAAGCTTGGAGAGAGTCATGACGGAAGCTTGTGACGGAGCCATGGCGCGAGTGTTCCCTTCACAAGGTCACTCGGGACGACCTGCGTATTGGTGGACGCCAGCGATCGAGGACCTGTGTGAGAACTGCCGCCTCGCTAAGGAACGCCTTGAAGCTGCCATCGACGAGGAAGAGCAGATCGCCACAGCCAGTGACCTCCTCCAGGTGCGGACCGCCCTGGAGACAGCCATCACCACCAGCAAGAAGGAGCACTTCGATGAAATGCTGCGGGGCCTCGCGGAAGACGAGACGGGACAATGGTTCCACAACGTATTTAGCCGCCTTCGTGGAAGCTGGACGGCGAGGGAGCGCGATTCATCGGTGCTAGAGGGCATCGTTTCCACTCTGTTCCCCCAGCATCCTCCGGTTGACTGGCCAGCGTCACAAGGCCAAGTCTTGGAGAGGGGAGAGGAGGAACCAGTTTGGGACGTTACTGAACAGGAGCTGCTGGACATCGCGAGCTCGTTGAACACGAGGAAGGCTCCAAGACTGGATGGTGTGCCACACGCCGCTTTGATGGCCGCCACCCGGAAGCATACGGACATCTTCAGGAAGTTGTTCCAGGAATGCTTGGACAACGAGCGGTTCCCGGATGATTGGAAGAAGCAGAAACTGGCCCTTATCCCCAAGCCGGACAAGCCACCGGGGCTCGCTTCATCTTTCCGCCCGATTCTGCTGCTGAACAACCCGGGCAAAGTGTACGAGCGGTTGCTGTTGTCGCGAATAAACGATGTCGTCGAGGATCCTGAATCACTGAGGTTGGCAGAAAACCAGTACGGGTTCAGGAGGGGCCGTTCGACAGTGCAGGCGATTCAGCTGGTGGTGGATGCAGGCCGTTACGCGATGTCATTTGGCCGTACCAACAACAGGGACAAACGCTGCCTTCTAGTTGTGGCGCTGGATGTGCGTAATGCGTTTAACACTGCCAGCTGGCAGTGCATCGCTACGGCGCTGGAGGACAAAGGCGTGCCGAGGCAGCTCCGCAACATCCTTAGAGACTACTTTGCCAACAGGGAGCTCGTCTATGACACCGCAGACGGGCCCGTTACACGCCGAGTGACTGCAGGTGTTCCGCAGGGGTCCATTCTGGGCCCGACCCAGTGGAACATCATGTACGACGGCGTGTTGCGGGTCGAGCTCCCTGAAGGGGCTAGCGTCATCGGCTATGCGGATGACATAGTGGTCATGGCACGGGGTTGCACACCAGAGGAGGTGGCATTGGTGGCTGAACAGGCGGTGGACGCGATTGCGGCTTGGATGGAGGACCATCACCTGCAGCTCGCTCCGGAGAACACGGAAGGAGTAATGATCTCCAGTCTGCGAAGAGGTCAACTGAGGGTGCCGTTGCGCGTCGGGGACACCATCATACACAGCAAACAGTCGATCCGGTATCTGGGGGTCCAGATCCATGACCACCTGTCGTGGAAGCCGCACGTGGAGCTGTCGACGGCTAAAGCCCTCCGCGTGGTAGGTGCGGTCACCGCAGTGATGAGGAACCACAGTGGGCCCCAGGTGGCCTAGCGTCGGCTGTTGGCGGCGGTGGCGGAGTCGATCATCCGTTATGCTGCCCCCGTGTGGTCCGATGCGACAGATCTGCAGTGGTGCCGGAGGAAGCTGGCCCAGGTGCAGAGGCCCCTGGCACGCAGTGTCACCAGCTCGTTCGTGTCGGTGGCATATGAGACAGGAGTTATACTGGCAGGCCTTGTACCGTTCAGGCTGCTGGTACGGGAGGACGCAAGGTGCCATCGGAGGCTCCTAGCTGCCCCGGGCGCCAGCCGCAAGGACATCCGGCTGGAGGAGCGGCAGAGGACTCTCCAGGAGTGGCAGCGAGCGTGGGATGCGGCGGCCGCAGCTCCAACGGCCAGTCGGTACGCGGTTTGGGCCCACCGAATGATCCCGGATTTGCACTTATGGATGGGTAGGCGACATGGAGAGGTGGATTTCCACCTCTCGCAGGTATTAACCGGACATGGATTCTTCCGGGAATACCTCCATGTTTGCGGTTTTGCCCCATCGGCGGAATGCCCACGGTGCCCGGGGTCGGTTGAGTCGGTGGCGCATGTGCTGTTCCGGTGCGAGGTTTTCCACGAGATCCGAGTGGAGCTGATGGGATACGGCACCAGCGATCCAGTGAGCGAGGACAATCTCGGCATGAAGCTGCTGGAGAGCCCCGAGCGGTGGAACAACATCCAGGAAGCTGCACGCAGAATTACGAAGGTGTTGCAACAGCTTTGGCGTGAGGACGAGCTGCAGCTCAATCTCCAGGCACACCTTGCAGCACTACCGACGGGAGCAGCAGCGGAAGACGCTGGTCCGCTGAATGGTGAGCAGGTGTCTGCTGATGGGGTGGCGAAACTCTTTTGATCCAACCGAGGTCGAGCCAGACGGACCAGAAGAGGTCGCCGGAGGGCGGAGGAACGGGCGAAAGTGCGCCTTGCATCCGCAATGGCAGCAGCCGAACGGGAACGCGAGGAAACCATCCTGATGGCGGCGGTGCGGGCGGAGGAAGCAGGAGAAGCGCCACCACCCTTCCCCATGAGAGGACGCGGACTGCCTCCTTCTCCGAGAATGATAAGAGCGCGGCACGAGCGGAGACTGTACCTGCAACGTCTCTACCGTCAACGCGCCAGGGAAGGGACTCTACAACCAGTCCCACATGGTAGAAGCCGGAGGAGCAGGTCGGCCCCTTCGAAAGCTGATATCATCCGACGGCGGATGAGAAGGCGTGAGATGGAGCGGTTACGCCGAGTATCACGTAGGGTGCCGTCTAACCAGGGAGCGCGTGAGGCGCTATCCGCAGACGCCCTGGCAGCCATCACGGAAGCGACTACCTCTGGCCGTTAAACAAGGAGGATTATGGGATAGGGGGTTTAAAGGAAAGCGAAAGGAATGGCGTGAAAAAATGCGTTGGGGGAGTAATTCCGTTATGCGAATGAAAAAGGAATGAAATGTCCATGAAACAATAAAGGCGATGCCACGTGCGTAAAATACTCCTGGTCCCAAGCCCCGGTAAGGAACGGGTCCAGGAGAGGGAGATAAGGATTTAATGTAAGATAAGTTAAGCTTATACTGAATAAATCCTTGAGCATTAAAAAAAAGGAGGAAATGCCTTGTGCTAGATTTAAGTAAAGATAGGGTAGATTAGGGTAACAATGGAGCAGATGAAGAATAGGGAATAGCTAGGCATTCTATCATAGTAATTTTAGCATTACGATAACATGTAAATGGATATATTTTAACACTCATATTATATAGTTTTTAAATATATCCATGTGGAAATTTGTATAATTATAAGTAAGGATAATTGAAAAAAAAGGGTTAGCTGTAACACTTTAGGAACCTACACATAAATATATCGCCTACACTGTCCACGGAATGCACATTACACAGGACGCACTAGATAAAACGAAAGGCACCGAAGCATACAATCTCGAGTTGATTGAGAAAACGAAAAACATTAGGAGTAAATGTTATTCATAGGTTGATCTAGCGCAGTTGAGCGGATGGTCTTGTTACGATTATAACGAGGTTGATCGAATGCTCCCCCAGAGATTGTACCACACAAAGGTTACGGCGGGCACACAGGCACACAAGCACAAGACAGGCAATTATTAGAACAGCACCTAAAAAAAATAAGACGAAACAATAAGAGCAGCGAACTCAGTTGTTCGATCTGTATGCTTAGATTGCGAGAGATGATAATAAGCCACGAGGATGATACAATTGCGAAACACGTGTTGTATCAACACGTTAGTCGAGAGCTGAGCACGAGGATGAAAGCCGGAACGGAAATGAAAGAGCAATTGCACACCAACAAGATAGCAACATACTTGAAAAAAATCAACCAATTAAAATTTGCTTGCTTTCGTTACAAAAACAAAAAAAGCGTAATGACATGTAGCAACCTCGGCCGCTACGATAAGAAAATATCGATCAGATAAGCTTCGTTTAGATGTAGATATCGATAAGATACGTGTAGATGCGTCTTAAGGCGGCCTTATCAAAATCGACGGCTACTGTGCGGGGTTCGTGGATCGGAGGTTCGGCGGAGCGATGGCGGTTGCGGAAGACGCGAACATTTTTCGTGGACTCATTCTTATTCTGGTGGTGGATTTAAGTGGAAGTTAATAAAGTGTTGCTGTAGAAACATTGGTTTTATTTAATAATAGAAGTACATCCGTGCGTTTCCGAAAAAGTAGTTTAGTCGCTTCACTATAAATGGTAGGCTATGCACCCTGCGCATGCGAGGCAAATTCTTTAATATAAGCCTTGTTGATTATTATTATTATTATTATTATTATTATTTATTCCGAAAGTTATCCAGCTGGCATAAGCTTACATAACATACTTATTTCTATAGTTAATGCTAAAGAACAGTGCTAACAAAAACGCATCAAAAAACATAACAAGTTTAACTGTCAATCAACCAAATAAAAAAAAAAACAACATAAACTGTGGAAGCGTCATATTAAGCTATGTAAAAAGGTCCGTAAATTGTTTAAGTTTGAGTTCAAGTCGACATTGTTTCCTAGCGAGTTATAGGCACTTATCATTTTTAATAAAGGATCGTTAGATCCAAAATTAGTCGATCTAAATTCTATGTTAAATAATGTCCTGGTTCTTAACATTCTACTGGGGGCCTGAAAGTTCAATTTACTCAGAATTGACGGGGCGTCTAAAGATCCGCTAACAAGTTTGTGTATAAATAAGCACTGTGCCGTCTTTCTTCTATGTTGCAGAGGTTCTAGTCCAAATAGCAGGCACCTTGTACGGTAAGAGGGACAAACAGAATTACGAGACCACGGGAGACGGTAAAACAATGAACGAGTGAGCTTACGTTGAACCGATTCTAGCCTATCTATTAAATATTGCTGTGTCGGAGTCCAAATAATACTAGCGAATTCTAAGGTAGGACGGACAATTGCACAATACAGAGCTTTTATACTGAATGGATCTTTGAAGTCTTTCGCAACACGCAAAATGAATCCTAACAAACGGAAGGCTTTTGAAAGTATTGCTTCATAGTGGTTCTGTAACGTTAGTCTGCTGTCTAAATGAACCCCTAAATCGCGAATCACATTTTTACGCGGCACTGATCTATCATCAATTTTATAATCGTAAACAATGGGGGTTCTTTTTCTAGTGTAGGATATAACAGAGCATTTGGATATGTTGAGACGCATACAATTTGATTTACACCATGAGTTAAATCGAGTTAAGCAGTTTTGAATGGTAAAACAATCGGTTTGATCTGATATCGGTAGAAACATTTTCATATCATCTGCATAAAACAATTTTTCGCAATCTGGTATAACATAAATAACATCGTTTATGAAAATGTTAAAAAGAATAGGTCCGAGAATACTGCCTTGTGGAACCCCGGACGTGTTGGTGAATGGTGCAGATATAGAGGAGGAAATATTCACTGTTATATGCCTATCACTTAAATAACAGGAGAGCCAATGAACTAGCGCCCCATTTACGTCGTAGCTTGATAGTTTTGAAATTAGCATTGAATGATTTACGGAGTCAAAGGCAGCACTGAAGTCGGTGTAGATTACGTCTACCTGTTTACCATTGTTCATTGCAGGATAGCAGGTGCTCAATAAAGAGAGAAGGTTTGTTTCAATTGAGCGGTTGGGTAGAAAGCCGTGCTGATCATTGGAGATTATATTTTTAAAACCACTTGATAGGTGTTTCGAAATGGTGATCTCAAAAATTTTGCTGACTGCACATAACATATAAATACCACGGTAATTACATATGTCATTTCTATTTCCATTTTTGTAAACCGGGAACATGAATGAAGATTTCCATGCTTGAGGGAAGCGTTTCTGCTGCAAAGACTTGTTGAACAATGTGGTCAAGACAGGAGTTAACGCATCTCTGCAGCGTTTGAAAATAGCACTGGGTATAGCGTCAGGCCCAGTAGCGAATGAAAGCTTCAACTCGTTGATAGCCGAGGCAATGTCAGCTTCAGACAGAACAGGAAGAGGAATGTCGGCAGCATCAGGTATATGGTTGGACGTAATATTAAATTAACTGAGGCCTTTGATTTAATGTGTAACAATTAATAGTTCTATATTTCTTCACTGTACGTCCGTTCGGTAGAAAGTCCAAATCGCGAGCGAGAGATGTGGTGCCGCTTGCACCGCGTGTAGTTTTCGGCTGTCAAAAGTTCAGATCGCTGTGACAGCCCGTTCTGCCAAGGTGAAGAGATTTTTCAAGCTGTGACAATAAGGCGGAACTTTTCCAACACCCCAACTCAGCTTATAGTCACAACTACTAAATTGCATGCATTCCAAAACCGTCGGTAGAACAAAGCATTTGGGATCCGCACACTCCCTTCGTTAAACAATCAGCTAGGTTGCTAGTAGTCGGTACATACTCCATAGTAAGGAATCCATTTCGGACCAGATCGCGCACGAAATGATAACTCACGTCGATACGCTTTGCTCTCGGACTGAAAGCTTCTCTTCCCGTCATAACCAATGCACTTTGGTTATCACAACGCAGTATGACAGTATCAAGTTCTTTGAATTGTCGGATGAAGCGAAAAAGCCAAACAGCTTCCTTTGCAGCATGTGCAATTGCTACATACTCTGCTTCTGTACTGGATACAGCTACACACTGTTGCCGTTTGCATGACCAGGCGACAGCACCCTCGGCCAACTTGAACACGTATCCGGAGAATGATCGACGCTCATCCTGATCGTTTGCCCAGTCTGCATCAACGAAACCATTTACTGTTTTTTCAGAACCGCGCCGATAAGTAATTCCATAGTTGATCGTTCCTCTTACATAACGCAGGATTCTCTTCACTGCTATCCAATGTGTCTCGTGTTTTTCGTTGTAACGACTGACGTTGCTGACAGCAAATGCTAAATCTGGCCTTGTGCCCTGTACTAAAAACAACAATGCGCCGACAGCTTCTCGATATGGCACATTTATTTCAGGTTCTTCATCCGTTTTTGCCACGAGCTTTTAAGATGCATCGCAAGGCGAAGAAACAGCTTTACAGTTTAGCATACCAAAACGTTCTAAATCTTCTTCAGCATATCTGCTTTGATTAATGCTTATGAAATCCTTATCATAAGTTATCGTCATGCCTACACATGTTCGAGCCTTCCCCATGTCTTTCATTTGAAAAGTGCGGATTAACTTCGACTTCAAACTGTCACAAACGTCAGCATATTTCCAAAATATAAGAATATCATCTACGTAAATAGCGATGAGAAGATTGCTCTTTTTATCAAAATAAACGCATGGATCTCCTGCTGATTTGTGAAGTCTACTGTGAAGTGTTACTGTGTGTCTTTTAGTCGATGCAGGAGCCCAGTCACTGGTACCTACTTCATAGACGGCACTGTAATTAATCGAAAAAATCATGCCAAAGACCTGGGCGTTCTGCTTGACTCTAATTTGAACTTTAAACAGCATATTGATGACGTTGTAGCTAGAGAAAATCAATTACTTGGCGTGGTTATCCGGACAACTAATGAGTTCCGCAACCCCATGTGCATCAAAGCTGTCTACAACTGTATCGTTCGTTCGGTTCTGGAATATTCGTGCGTAGTCTGGAGCCCAACTACCGCTTCTTCAATTGCTCGACTTGAGGCGATTCAACGTAAACTCACGCGATATGCCCTACGCCTACTTCCCTGGCAGGATCGCAATAATCTTCCTCTGTATGCTGCGCGGTGCCGTCTTCTAGGCCTTGAACCTCTTTCGGTTAGAAGACGCAATGCACAAATCTTAGGTCTAGAGAAACTTTACGGCTCGCTCAACCCCGTTCCAGTGCTGGTCGGTCTGACCCTATGTTCCGCATGTCGGCTGTCTTCAACACTGTCTCGGATTGCTTCGACTTTGACATCTCAACTCAGTGCTTCAAGGAACGTCTCCGGCTTTTGCCATGGCCGCTGTGAATTGCGCTGCAAATCATGTTTTGTTATGTTTTTTTTTTTTTTTTTTTTTTAATGAACTGTTACATCTTAATTAGGCCATAGGGCCCGTTGAAGATTAATAAATAAATAATAATAATAATAAAAGTCCAAAAGACTGTAGGGCGTTATCCAGGCAAGTGTTCCAGCATCTTCCGCTTTGCTTTAAACCATACATCGCCTTATTCAGCCTGTAGACTTTTCCCGATTTGTCGTCGAAACCCTCTGGTTGTAGAACATAGATTTCTTCATCAATTGGACCTTGAAGGTAGGCTGAAATAGCATCCATTTGATCAATACCCATATCTTGTTGGGCTGCTAAGGCAATTAGTAAACGTATGGACTCATATCGTACAACTGGAGAAAAAGTCTCTTTGTAATCAATGCCTTGTTGCTGACTGCAACCTTTGGCTACAAGCCTAGCCTTGTGTCTTATTACTGAGCCATCTTCAACACGCTTGCGCTTGAAAACCCATTTGGTTATAACAGCCTTACGTCCCTCAGGGAGTTCAACTAATGACCAGGTGTCATTCTTGATGAAAGAATCCAATTCTTCCTTCATAGCGTTACTCCAGGACATAGCGTCATGCGCATCATTTGCTTGCTCTAGGTCCACTGGATCCTCTGAATTGCAATCTCTTGTAAAGTAAGTCACAAAATCTTCCCGTACAATTGGACGCGGCGTACGTTGCGACCGTCGTGGCTCTTTGTTTGGAGGCGTTATTACATCTTCGAATTGAGACCCTTCATCATAAGATATCTTGTTCTCTGTTTCTGACTCTTCTTTCTCTGATGTTTTCGAAGCCCCAACTGAAGTAGTAACCTCTTCATAGGGTACATCTGTAATGAACTGTTTCTTGAAAAACTTTGCATCTCTACTAATGCAAATTTTCTTGTTTTTCTGATGGTAAAATCTCAGGTTTTTCTCCGTTTCCATGTAACCGACAAACGTCATCTTTTCAGCTTTTGGATCCCATTTCGAACGATTTACGTTAGGGATAAACACCATTGCAGGCTCTCCAAAAGTACGCAATGTGGACAAAACTGGCTTTGTGCCTGTCCATACATCTTCTGGGCTACGATCACCTAAGGATCGATTAACAGAACGGTTAATCAGATATGCCACATGGTTTACCGCTTCGGCGCAAAGCATTCTGTCGACCTTTGAATCTTGTAACATGCATCGGGCTCGTTCGATAAGCGTCCTATTCATTCTTTCGGAAACTCCATTTTGTTGGGGAGTATAGGGAACTGTTGTTTCATGTACGATGCCGTTCTGTTTACATATTTGATCCATCTTAGAATTTACAAATTCCCTTCCGTTGTCCGAACGCAGGCGCTTTACCTTCATACCAGTCTGGTTTTCCATCTTTGTTATAAAGTTGTTAAATGCTGGGACCAACGCTGATTTTTCTGCTAAAAACGAAACGAAAACTTTTCTAGGAAAATCATCTACGAAAACTGCGAAGTACATCGCTCCACCCAAAGATGTACTCATAGGCCCGCATAGATCACATTGTACCAATTCAAGAATTTGCTTTGACTTGATCGTGGTGTTCTGGTTCTTAGAAAATACATTTCTTGTCTTTTTACCTTCGGCACAACTTTCACAGTTGTTGATAGACTCACGCGTATCGGAGAAATTAAACGTCCCATCAGCTTTCTGGATCTTTTTGAGCCCGCCGTAACTCAAATGTCCCATTCTGCGATGCCATTCATTCGATTCCTCGTTCACTGCAAGTACACATTTGACATTACTGGCATCAACCTTGTATGTTCCACCCGACGCCTTCGCCTCAATAATAAGCGTTCCTTCCGGTTTGTTAAAAATCCTGCAAATACCATTTTCTAATTCAATGCGATGCGATCGCGAGATCGAATCAAGCGACATTAAATTAGCTTTTAACGTGGGCACATACAAAACATCATTTAAGGTTATTTCTCGACCATCTATAGAAAGGTATGCCGTACCAACACCAGCAACATTCAGCTTTCTATTGTCAGCGACAGACACTCGTTCTACGTTCGTCTTTCGGAAATTTCCGAGAATTTCCCGTCTCGCTGTCATGTGACGTGACGCGCCGCTGTCCAAATACCAATCGTTCATGTATTGGTGCTGCTTCGACGCCATCAAAAATGCTGACGCAAACCTTGCATCAGCCGACGCTGTTGTCTCTCGATTTCCGGAACCTGACGGACGCTGTGGACATTTGCTCCTGAAATGCCCCATTTTACCACATCCAAAGCATTTGATCCGGCTCAAATCGCGACTCAATCCACCTGATTTCTTCTCTGCTTCTTTGCGGGATGTGCCACTGTAAAAAGCCGTACTCTGGTTCTGATTAGGCATGTGTAAAATGAACGAGAATCGAACCGTTCGAACAGTTCGGTAAAGTGCACGAACGAACGAGATTCTTAAAAAAAAGAACGACCAGGACCTTTGGAAGAAACTGACTACACCGTACGCGTTCGAACGTTCCATTCAGTGTTCGACGGTACACATACATAAATGTGGCAATGAAACGTGCAAAATCGTATTGCTTTCTCGCTCTTTCTCGCACCGTGCGAACGGGTCTTCAGAGATCAAAATGTACTCTGTCGGTGTTGAAATCGCACCCATACAACTCAATTCCTCGAACGCCGTCGAATTTGTCCAGCAGTGTTCGATACGTGTGCTGTTGGTGTGGAAATCGTATCTATACGACTGAATTCGTCGAACGCGTTCGAACTGGTCCATCAGTGTTCGATCTGTGTTCTTTTGGTGTGTAAATCGTACCTACACAACTGAATTCATCGAACGCGTTCGATCTGATCCGTAAGAGTTCGTTATGTGTTCTGTTGGTGTGTAAATCGAACTGAACTGAATTCATCGAACGCGTTCGAATTGGTTAAGCAGTGTTCGATCTGTGTTCTGTTGGTGTATAAATCGTACCTACACAACTGAATTCATCGAACGCGTTCGAACTGACTCATTTGTGTTCGATCTGTGTTCTGTTGGTCTATAAATCGTACCTACACAACTGAATTCATCGAACGTGTTCGAAATGGCTCATTTGCGTTCGATCTGTGTTCTGTTGGTGTGGAAATTATACCTATGCAATTCAATAGATCGAGCCCGTTCAAACGGATTCGTCATTGTTCGCGACTGAACTGAACAGAATGGATTGTGCTCATCATGTTGATCCATATTTAAGTAGTTTTTTTATAGAATCCTTGAGTGTGTACAATGCATAGGGTACAATAAATGCTGGATACATTTTTGCTCGTATTAGTTTTTTACATGCTAGTTTTTGGTCGGTTGTGCGATAACTTGTGTTGAACAGACAGCAAATGGGCCGAGGGTTTAATATTTTTAAATTAATGGTTTCAACCGCAGAATGAGTACTTCTTTAGCTACAGTATGCGTCTATGGTGGGTAAATGAAAAAAATAACGAGCGTTCTTTGTGAATAAAAACCCCATGAAAAAAAAAGAACGAAAGAATCGTCGTTTACGTTCGGTTCTTTTTGGCGAACGAACTAGTTCGTTCGCGTTCGGTGAAAAGAATCGTTTTGCCCATGCCTAGTTCTGATGGTTGTTCATAGGTGTCAACTCCAACAACCCTGACTTCACTCGCTCGACCGTGATTTCCTGCCCACTGCCGATTAAACTTTGACGAAAAGATTCATATTCATTTCCCAAATTACCCACCATAAATAGCGCCACTATGTTGTCTTCGAAAGTGATTCCCACTTCGGTGCATCGTCGCCATGCTTCCATCATCCGTTCGATGTATTCGTCGTTCGAATCGCACTCCGAACGATACGTGTGTGAAAGCGTCATGACCGCCTGCAGGTGCAACCCCTGGCCGGATTCAGCGTACGTCTTCCGCAGCATCTCCCATATTTGAAGAGGGGAATCATCCTTCCCGAAGTGATGCGTGGCATGATCTTCGCAAGCCAGGAAAATCCATCCTACTGCTCGCGACAGCTTGTCCTCGTCCTTCTCGGTGTTTGGGGCTGGCTGAACACATTTGAACAGGTCACGCGTACGAAGAAACGAAAGCATCTTCTTTTCCCAGGTCGAAAAATTTGATCGTCCGTTCAATTTATCGAAATTGATAGTGTCTTGGCCCATCTTCACTAACAAAATTTCACTGATAAAATTGGAAAAGTCTCTAGCTCACAAAAACACGACGAAATTACTTGTTACACACTTCACGGCCTGGGCCCATAACCTGTTAATATTAAATTAACTGAGGCCTTTGATTTAATGTGTAACAATTAATAGTTCTTTATTTCTTCACTGTACGTCCGTTCGGTAGAAAGTCCAAATCGCGAGTGAGAGATGTGGTGCCGCTTGCACCGCGTGTAGTTTTCGGCTGTCAAAAGTTCAGATCGCTGGGACAGCCCGTTCTGCCAAGGTGAAGAGATTTTTCAAGCTGTGACAATCAGGCGGAACTTTTCCAACAAGCCTCATAAACGTTCACGCCCCTACCCAAGAGAAAGAGGAAGAGGAGAAGGATTTTTTTTACGGCCGCCTCGCTAGAATCGTAGATGCGTGCCCCAGGCATGACCTCATAATCATCCTGGGGGACTTCAACGCAAAAGTCAGTAGGGAGCCAATGTACCGCCAATACACTGGCAGTCATAGTCTGCATGAGCACAGTAACGATAATGGTAGTAGATTGGTCCAGTTCGCCGTAGCAAACAATCTTATTGTAGGAAGTACCAAATTTGCGCGCAAGAAAATCCACAAGATAACATGGGCGCACCCGGGTAGAGAATCCTTCAACCAGATCGACCACGTGTTAGTAAGCCGTCGACGACAGTCGAGTGTGTAAAACGTCAGAACATATCGAGGAGCCAATATCGATTCCGATCACTACTTGGTTGGCTTAGTGATACGTTGTAGAATCGCCCGCCCCGCGCCAATGGGGGCGGAGAAAACACGCAGCCTCGGCTCAACACGGACTCTCTAAGGGACATTACTGTCCAACAGGAATTCAAAGCCGCTTTAGAAGAGTCTCTACTACCAGAAAACAGATATGAAACTACGGGCGAGAAGTGGAACGCTATAAAAACAAAAATAATAAACTGTGCATAAAATATACTCCCACCACGTCGTGGCAACACCAAATCTGGCTGGTTCGACGATGAATGCAGACAATTGACCGAACATAAGAATACTGCATACCGAGCAATGCAGCAACGGCATAGAACGCGGGCATGCGCAGAGGAATATTCACGGCTCAGACGCGAAGAGAAACGAGTTCACCGCTCCATGAAGCATGCTTTGGAAGAGCAAAACATGCGGGAACTCGAGCAAACCAGAGAGGCGTACGGACCGACACGAAAGTTTTACCAAGCGATAACAGGTCACCGAAATAACGTTGTACCTAAGGTTACCTGCTGTCGCAACAGGGAGGGAGATCTGGTTAGTAACCAGCCAGAGGTCCTCACGCGGTGGGCTCAGTACTTTGATGAATTACTCAACGACCAGTTTAACGGATAGCTAGAAGCGCCTCTAGCAGATAGTGTCATGCTACTGCCACCTAGCATAGAAGAAACACGAAAGACTATCCGTCGGCTGAAAAATAACAAGGCACCCGGAACTGACGGAATTGCAGCCGAACTGGTCAAGAATGGAGGTGCACGACTAGAAAACGAGATTCATCAAATTGTTACTGAGGTGTGGGATAGCGAATCGATGCCTTGTGATTGGAATCTCGGCATCATCTACCCCATATACAAGAAGGGAGATAGGTTGGACTGCAACAACTACAGGGGTATTACGGTGTTGAATACCGCCTATAAAATATTCTCCCTGATCCTTCAGGATCGCCTTGTCCCGCACGTCGAAGAGATAGTCGGAAACTATCAAAGAGGATTCCGAAACGAAAAATAAACCACTGATCAGATCTTCACCATGCGGCAGATCTTGGAGAAGATAGCTGAATACAGACACGACACATACCATCTCTTCATTGACTTGAAAACCGCATATTTCATTTCATTTCATTTCATTTATTTAATACAATATCCGCCATCAAGGCTAAATATAATAGACTTAAAACTAATTTAATACTAACTGTTGAGGAAACCGAATTCTGTTTAGCATACGTGCGCGCGAGAGAAAGAGAAGGAGAGAGAGGGGGAACTTAATCGTGTCGCCGTGCGCTGCTCGACGAGAGAGCGCAACGCGCTGACCGAGAGAATTCTTATCAGCTTAATCAGTCGCGTTCTGAACTCTGACCCGATCAGTAGCGTTCTGATCCCCATACCAAACAGTCGCGTTCTGAACTCTGACCCGATCAGTAGCGTTCTGATCTTCATACCAGCAAGTAGCGTTCTGATCTCCGTACCAACAGGTCGCGTTTTGACCTCAGACCCAAAAAGTTGCGTTCTGACCAATCTGTTCTAAAGTGAAATAAACTTGTAAATTAACAACATCTTACAAACATATACAGTGTTCGGACAATTAAAAGTGCATATCACATCTAACCCCAAATCCCCTACATAAAAGTTTGGTCCTTCGATCCGAATGTGTCACATTTTGTGGTTCTTAGATCCAAATGTTACACTTCTTCTTACTCTTACCGCTGACCGCGAACCGCTTACCGTAGTGCGCTTATCGTAGAACGCGAAACGCTTACCGCTAACGGCACCACGCCGACCGCTTACCCAGAACGCATACTCTTACTGCTTACCTCTGCCCTCGTACCGCTTACCGCTTACCCCAGATCGCGAACCGCTAACGGCAGAACGCCTATTCATACCGCTTACTTTTGATCGCGTACCACTTACCCCTTACCGCTTGAAAAAGTATTGCATCAGAAGTGTTGCATCTTACCCATACCAGTGTTTAATCGAACATATTCATACCGCTAACCCTAAACGTGACGGAAGTGTTTTATGAAACGTATTCATACCACTAACCCAGAAGTGTTGTGACAAACATAATCTAACCCCTGATCAAGAAAGTGTGTGTCTTTCTTAAACGTTAATCGAACCCTGACCGTGTGAAAGCGAACTAAAAGTTGTAAAAAAGTGAAGTTTCCAACGAACCCGTAAAAGTGACAAAAAAGTGAACGTTTAACAAACATTACAAGTGCTTATCTAACCAGTTACAATGTCGCTAATTCGTTCGCCGGCGGCTGTGCCTGGGCCGTCAAGGGAGCAGGAGGCTTTGCCTGGACCGTCAAGGGCGCCAGACGCGAACGGAGCAAACCAGAACGAGGACAGCGTTTCTTCTTCTTCTTCTTTGGGTGATGGGGTTTGTCCTCCTATGATGTTGTGGGACACCATAATCAGAGGTTGACCATCTTGATTGTTAGAGAGACCTTGCAGTCTATTTCTCTTTATTTTTTTTTTTATTTTTTTTCTCTTCTTTCAGTCTTTGGTTGTCACATCGTTTATTTCACGGGGTTTGATACTCAGATTGTTTTGTGTTGTCTGTTGGGTGTTGTTTTTGTGTCCGTTTTTTTTAATTTGGTGTGCATGTGTGTGTGGGTAACTATACTGGGTTTTGAAAACAAAATTCAGTTAGTTTCCATCTGTTTGTGTTGTTCCATTTATTTCTCTAGTTAATTATAGTTATCTATGCTATTTTTTTTCTCTTGTTTGTTTGTTTGTTTGTTTGTTTCTTTTTTTTTGAGGTTTTAGGGAGATTTTTTTTTCTTTAAATGATCTTCCATTGCAGGAAGAGATAAAAGATGTTTCTCCTTTTCCTCTCATTCTTTTCATATTTCTATGTGATTTTGTTTTATGAAATTTATAATTTGCCTTATTGTTTTTCCAGAGGGTTCTCTCCATGTTTTTCGGAAATCTTCAAATTTTGTTCTATTGTTATTGTTATTGTTATTATTATTGTATTTGGGACAGTCAAAGATCATGTGCCATCCTGTATTTGATTTTCTGCAATTTTCACATTCACCTTTTTGGGTTATTTTCATTTTGGCTAGCCAGTAATCTGAATAGTCATGCCCGGATAATATTCTGTTCATTATTTTTATTTGTTTCCCGCTAATTTTTATGTTTTTGTGCCAAATTTCAGTTTTGAATTCAGTTTGGAAATTTAGGAATTTCTGTCCTTTAGTAATGGACTCATTTGTGTACCATTCTGTAGCCTGTTTTTCCATTTCCTTACGGTACAAATCTTTGGCATCAGTAAACCTTATTTTATTGTCTAATTCTACACTTGTTAGGCATCCTTTATTCGCTAATTCGTCTGCGACTTCGTTTCCGTTTATGCCTACGTGCGACGGTATCCAAACAATTTGTGTGTTAGTGCTGGTGCATCTTTGTAATATGTTATATATAATTCCTTCTATTTGTGGTTCTTTTTGTGCTTTTTTTAGGATGTTGCATGAGGTCAGGCTATCAGTATATAGGATTATGTTTTTCATCTTATATTTTTTAGCTATCTCCAGAGCTTTTTCGATGGCTATCAGTTCTATTGTTGCTATTGATGCTATGTTTTTAATTTTATATTCTTTGTATATGTTATGTTTTCTATCTTTTATGTAAATTCCTATTCCCGCCTGATTATCTTTTAACCTACCATCCGTAAAAATTGTTGGTCCATTATTGTTGTAGTTTTTCATCTTTTCTAAGGTTATTGATTTAATCGTCTCTTTATTTTTGTTTGCTTTGGTACCTATTTCTTTATTAAGTGTTGTGTCTATGTTTATTTTTGTTGCAATGTTGTTCATTTGGCTAATGGATAGATGTTTTAAAATGTTGTAGTCTTCTTCATATATTTTCTCTTGGTATGATTTTGACTTATTATTGTAGTTATTATCTTTTATCTTATTTATTTGTTTTCTTAATATGTGTGAATTTACTATTATTTTTGCTAGTTCTTTACGTGCTATGAATTTAGATCTGAATTGGAATGGGATCTCGGCTGCAATAGCGTGTAAGGTGTTGATAGGTGTCGTTTTTGTGCATCCTGTAGCTTTGCGTATCGCTTGGTTAATTGTTGTATTTATTTTTTTCCTATTGCTTTTGTTGCTATTGTTTAAGTATGATGAGCCCGTTTCAAATATGCTTCGCATAGTTGACCTGTATACTATTAGAGCTTTTTGTGGGTCTAGATTGTTATTTTTTGCGCATAGTATTTTTAAAATGTTTAGTCTATCTATGGCTTTATTTCTCAGGTATTCTATGTGTTTATGAAATTTAAGCTTATTGTCTATTATGGTGCCGAGGTATTTGTATGTGTTGGTTATTTCTATTTGTGTGTTTCGTATGTTGAGGTTGAAATTTTGGTTTTTATTGTTAAATATCATATATTTAGTTTTGTCCGTGTTTATGGGGAGATTTAGTTCTTCTATTCCGTTTATGAATGAATTTAAAGATGTTTGAAGATTGGTCTTCAATTTGTTTTGGTCCTTTCCTCTGGCAATTATCACAAAGTCATCTGCATATTGTATTAATTTTGTGTTTTCATTTGTTACTTTATTGTGTATATCTTTGGTATGTAGATTGAATAGAGTTGGGGACATTACATCTCCCTGGGGTAATCCGTTAGTGACTAGCATTTTGATCTTTGTGTTACTTTCTATCTCTACTGTTCTATTTTTAAGGAAATTAGTAACCCATAGAGTTATTTGGTTTGGTGTGTTAGCGTCTATTAATTTTTGTATCAGTGTTTTGGTTTTGACTTTGTTATATGCCTTTTCTAAATCTATAAATATTGCCCCGGTCATGTTATTTTTCCTTTTGTTTTGGTATACTTGATTTGTTAGGTAATTTATGCATTGATTTATTGTTTTGTGTTTTCTAAAACCAAAAGAGGTTTCTGGTAGAATCTTTCTTAATTCTATGTGTCTATTTAGTTTGAGGAGTACCGCAGAGTTTAGAATTTTTGTAAGAGTCGGAATGAGTGCGATTGGTCTGTAATTGTTTATATTGTTTGGATCTTTTGCTGGTTTTGGTATGGCTATAATTTTGATTTGTTTTAGATTTTTGTGTATTTTTCCTTTCATCCACATATTGTTTGCATCTTTTATGATGATCTTGAGTGTTTCTTCGTTTATGCTACGAAGCATTTCGTAAGTTATTTTGTCTATTCCTGGTGCTGTATTTTTCTTGTTTTTTAGTAATTCCGTCCATATTTCCTTATTAATTAATTCCATGTCTATTTGGGTTGCATTGTTTGTATCTGTTCTAAATTTGGATAATTTATTTTTTTCGAAGTTTAAATCTAAAAAGTCTTTGGCTATTTTATTATCATTGTGTATAATGTTCGATTCTTTGGCATGATTTTTGTTATTGTTAATGTTGTATACTAAGTCCCATAGTTCTTTGGTATTAGTTTGGGAGTTTATACTATCTAGAGTGTGGTAAAATAGTTCTCTTTTATGTTTTTTTTTTATTTTGTAAATCAGGATAGCTGTTCTTTTCTTGCATTCCATTGAGTTTTTTATAGTGCGTGAATTATTAAAGGAAGTTCTGGCTATGTTTCGATTCTTTTCCATTCCACCATACTTTTAGTTTATGTTTTGTTCGGTGAGTATTATTTTTAGTTATCTGTTTGATTTTATTGATGCATTGTTTTATTGTGTTAATTTTTGTGTGATCTAATTCATTTATTTGTTTATATGTTTTATTTTTATTTATAACGAATGTGGGTGAGCAGCTGTTTTTAATTTTTAGGGTAATTTTTATTACTTTGTGGTTGCTGCCTCCTATATGATAGTCTGTGATTTGTTTGTTTGTTTCTAGGAATATATCTTTTGAAATTATTGATAGGTCTATTGAAGTTTTTCTTTTGTTTTTGTCTGTTGGAATGCATGTGTATGTATTGTTATGTAGGATTATTAATTCTGAATTTTCAAATTTTTCCAGGATGATTTCACCTTTTTTATCGGTTTTATCATCTCCCCAATATCTGTGGTGCGCATTGAAATCGCCCACTATTAAAACTTTTTTCATGTCTTTGGTATTGTGTATTATTTGGGCTATTGTATTTTTTATCTCTATATTGCTTGCCTGTGGTGCTATGTATATTGATATAATAGTCATTTTTGTTTTGAGTGTTACTATTGCTGTGGTTTGAATTGTTTCTACTTGATTTGTGATGTTGATTTCTTTGTATTTTATTCCTTTTTTTATAAGGATACAGCTTCCTCCATAGCCATCTGACCTATCTGTTTTAATGGTGTTGTACCCTGGTATTTTAATATTCTTATTTTTTTTGGTCCATGTCTCTTGTAGGCATATTCCATGAATGTCTTGTGTTTGCGTGAGATGTTTAAGATCTTCTTTGTTTTTTCTCAGTGATTGTATGTTTGCTTGGATAATATTGAAAAAAAATATTTTTCCTGCTCACACCTTGTCAAATCAAATTATTAATTATTTGGTGGGGTTAACTCTTCTGCTGCATTTAAGTATCTAGAATTTTCAGTGTCACTTTGGTATACTTCTGATTCACTCAGATATACCTCTGTGTCACTGAAATTTATTGTTTCGCTTAAAAGCGAACGTTTCAGATGTGTTCCCAGAGGACAGCGTTTCAGATGTGTTCCCTATCCTCGATGACATCGCAAGGGCAGAACGCCAATTGATCCACCTATTTCGGCAGTTAGATCGCATGGAGGCCAACTACAACCAGAGGAAAACGGACGTTGCGGCACTCAAGCTGATTGCGGTAAGACTAAACGAACTTTCTTCCGAAGCAGCAGCCGTGTTTTCTGTGTTATTTGAAGAAACTGATGAAACTAAGTACAAGCTGGCAGAAGAGCGCTATAGCAGTTTCGATGACAGGATTTTTGATCTGAAGGTAAACATACAACAAGGTATGTTGGCTCTTACTCCTAACATTCAACTAACAAAAAGTGATCCCGATCGAGAAAAGCCATGCGTTAAATCAAACCGTGTAAAACTTCCCGAACTAAAATTGCCCAGTTTTGATGGAACCATTCGAGATTGGCCATCTTTTCGTGACGCATTTTGTTCCATGATCGATTCATCTGACCAGTTGTCCGATAGCGACAAACTATCATATTTGCTGACCACCATAACAAAAGAAGCCAAGCGAACAATAGAAAACATTCCGATCACATCCGCTAACTACGCCGTTGCCTGGAAACTTCTTACCGATCGATACGAAAACAAATATCTTCTTATCAAAGCATATTGCGATGCGCTGTTCGAGATTCCCGCCTCCAAAAAGGAGTGTGCCGAAACGCTCAACAGTATTGTTGACGAATTCGAACGAAATCTGCGCCTGTTGCAAAGCGAGGGAGAAAAAACGGAGCACTGGAGTACCCTTCTCGTTTTTCGTCTTACCTCTCTTCTTGATCCTACCACGCTGCGACAGTGGGAGTTAACGCGCAGCAACAAAACCATACCATTGTACAGCGAGCTGGTAGCATTTCTTCGAAATCATTGTCGTACGTTGCAATCCGTAAACAAGCTATCTGTCTCGCTCAAACCAATTGACACAAATCGATCAAAAGAACATGCCAGAGATTTCGGCCGAAAAGTGCAAACCGTTCACGCAGCAACACTCGACTTGAACAAGTGTGTGTTTTGTTCTCAAACTAAGCATTCGCCATTTCTTTGTCCCGTATTCAGACAAATGCCAGTTTCGAAACGAAAAGAATTGGTAAAAAACAAAGCCTTGTGTTTCAACTGTTTGTCTTCAAATCATCGATTGAACCAATGCAGTTCGAGTTCTTGCCGGGTTTGTAGGTTGAAACATCATACAATGCTGCACGCGGAAAATGTTTCGCAGCCAGCCCCATCTCCTTCTGTTACTGTTCCACGAACACAAGAACCACACACGTCGGTTTCACATTCTGATCGCACACAATTAAACCCTGAACCGTCCACTTCTTATTCTCACGTATCGATGATAACGCAGCCAACCCAAATCATACCGAAACAAGCACAAATATTACTTCCAACAGCGATAGTTTCTGTCTCTAACTCAGTCGGTAAACCCTTACCTGTACGCATATTGCTCGATTCCGATGCGCAATTGAATATTGTCACTGAACGATTGATACATCGTCTTCGCTTGCAAAAACATCACGAAATGCATCGCAAAGTTACGCAAATTTAGACATTCAATCACGGCACAAAGATTTCAAGGCAATCGTAAAATGTCATATACTTCCGGAAATAACTCGTGAGCTTCCTAGCAGTCACATAGACATTTCCTCATGGGAATTGCCATCAAATATCGAACTTGCTGACCCAACCTTTTACCAACCTGGACAAATAGATATGCTTATCGGTATCGATTTGTTTTATGACATCATACAAGAAGGCTTAATTAAACTTCCAAACAGCAAAACCGTATTGCAGAATACTTGCCTTGGCTGGGTGGTTGCTGGACACCCACCAATTGATCATACGCCTTACGCACAAACCTCGAATGCTTTTCATGCTTGTAGCATTAAAGAGCAAGTGGCAAGATTTTGGGAGCTCGAATCATGTCCAAGCAAAAAAGGTATGTCGGTAGAAGAAACGACATGCGAAGAACATTTTCTCAAAACATACAAACGCGATTTGTTGTTCGCTTACCCATAAAACCGAACGTACTTACCCAATTGGGAAACTCTTACCATACCGCGATGAAGCGACTTGACCAACTGAACAACAAATTTCTTAAACAACCTGAATTGAAGGTAGCATCCAGTGCTTTCTTAACAGAATATTTGAACCTCGGTCATATGGAACAAATATTTCAAACCGAAACCGAACCGTCATATTTCTTACCTCATCATGGTGTACTTCGTCCAGACAGCTTAACAACAAAACTACGTGTAGTTTTTGACGCTTCTTGTCGTTCTGATACAGGTGTATCATTAAACGATTCGTTAATGGTAGGACCGGTAGTGCAGGACGATCTAATCACAATCATTCTGAGATTCCGTATGTCGAAATATGCGTTGGTAGCCGACATAGAAAAAATGTATCGGCAAATATTAGTCCACGAATCTGACCGTCCGCTACAGCGCATAGTTTGGAAATCAGATACAGATAAACCGGTACAAATATTTCAACTAAAAACAGTTACTTATGGTACTTCAGCTGCACCTTATCTAGCGACCCGATGCTTAACCCAACTTGCAAAAGAAAGTGAAAATACACACCCTGTTGCTTCAAAAGTGCTCAACAGAGACTTTTACATGGACGATCTGTTGACAGGAGTAAACGATCTGGAACATGGTAATTTACTCTGCAGTCAACTGATTTCGTTGCTCGATTCAGCTGGCTTTCGTCTACACAAATGGGCGTCTAACGCCTCAGAACTTCTCGCAAATATTCCTAAACAGCTTCAAGACGAAAGATCCATCCTACAGCTTGACGAATCATCAAAACCCATAAAAACTCTCGGTTTAAAATGGGATACTACGAACGACAAATTCATCATCGATGCACCTAAATGGCCTGATCACAACCTTATCACGAAACGTACCGTACTATCAGATACATCACGCTTATTCGACCCATTGGGATTGGTCGGACCTCTAATCTTGCTAGCTAAACTCTTTTTGCAGGATCTGTGGAAGGAACAGATCAGTTGGGACGAACCATTATCTAATGTATTTGAGCAACGATGGTTGTTCATCCGTGACAATCTGGCGCAACTGCATGATCTTACTATTCCTCGATGGGTGATGTCTACATCCAAACCCGTATGCGTAGAGCTTCATGGCTTTTGTGACGCGTCCGAAAAGGCCTATGGAGCATGCGTTTATGTCCGTACAGTAGATCAGTCCGGAAACATATCATCTAACCTACTTGTTTCCAAATCACGTGTGGCACCCATAGGAAACTCAAAGAAGGAGCGAAAGTTAAGTTTGCCCAGATTGGAGTTGTGTGCTGCTCATTTGCTCGCTCAACTTTATCAAAAGGTACGTACATCCTTACAAGCCGATCTTACAACATATTTCTGGTCAGATTCCACCATCGTCTTACACTGGTTGTCGTCGCCATCATCACGCTGGAAGAACTTCATAGCAAACCGTGTATCTGACATTCAACACCTGACTTCTGACAACTGGCATGCTGTCAATCGTGGTGGCATGGCCCTGACTGGTTGACTAAGTCACCAGAATTTTGGCCGATTCAGCAACATTTACCTGATCATCAAGCTAGCAGTGAAGTGCTAGAAGAACGAACCGTACTACTTAACCAGACCATCGAAACGAATCCCATATTTTTGTTGTACTCATCTTACCCCAAACTGCAGCAACATGTTGCATGGATACGTCGTTTCCTGTACAACATCAAACCAGCTAACAAAGATAAACGTCTTTACCCGTACCTCACTCTACAAGAACTTCAAGAGGCAACCAAATGTCTTGTACGAATGGCTCAAAAAGAAGTTTTTGGTGCCGAAATTTTTAGTCTGCAAAAATCTGGCCAAGTTGATTCTAATTCCCGTCTGAAATCGCTTACCCCATACCTGGACGATGATTTACTGCATGTTGGCGGGAGACTTCGTCATGCTGATGTGTCTCCGTCCCGGAAACATCCTCTGATTTTGCCAGCTGGGCATCCTCTTTCAATGTTGATTGCTAATCATTACCATTTTGTTACCAACATGCCGGAGCAACATTACTAATTTCTCTTCTAAGGGAGAAATTCTGGCCGCTTCGAGCAAGGAAACTGGCTCGCCGAGTAGTTCATTCCTGTGTGAGCTGTTTTCGAAATCGACCAACCCCGCTGGAACAGCTCATGGGAGACCTGCCGCAAGAACGTGTCACACCAACCTTACCCTTCTTACGGACTGGAGTGGACTTATGTGGTCCTATTTTCTACAAATATCCAAATCGAAAAGCTCAACCAGTCAAGGGCTATGTAGCTATCTTCGTTTGTCTGGTCGTAAAAGCAGTACATATAGAGATGGTTGCAGATCTCTCTACCAACCCCTTCCTGGCCGCCCTTCGACGCTTCGTGTCACGACGTGGTCGTCCACAGCTGATCGAGTGTGATAACGCGAAAAACTTCATCGGAGCTTCTCGAGAAGTGGCACAATTAGCAAAACAATTTCAAACTCAGCAGTTTCAACAGAGTGTTATCAAATCATGTGCCAACGAGAGTATCAAATTTAAATTCATACCGCCGCGTTCCCCCAATTTTGGCGGATTGTGGGAAGCCGCTGTAAAGTCATTTAAGACTCACCTCAAACCCACCATCGGAAACGCCATTCTTACTTACGAAGAATTTACTACCTTGCTAACTCAAATCGAAGCTTGTTTGAATTCTAGGCCGCTTACACCGATGTCTTCTGACCCGAACGATTATGAAGCTCTGACCCCGGCACATTTCCTAATACACCGCTCTATCGTGGGTCTTGCGGAACCATCTTACGAGTCGAGACCTATCAACCGACTGGACCGTTACGAGCAGGTACAAGAGTTTCTGCGCCGCTTGTGGAATCGATGGTCATCGGACTACCTATCGGGCCTTCATCCTAAGACCCAGTGGACTAAACAGCGAGATAACATCACCCTGGGCACTATGGTGTTGGTGAAGGAAGATAATCTTCCCCCGCGTAAATGGTGTTTAGGGCGAGTAACGGACATCGTGAAGGGAGCGGATGGAAACGTCCGAGTAGTTTTTGTTAGAACTAAGGATGGTGAATTCAAAAGGACTATCTCTAAGCTTTGCGTCCTCCCAATCAGACAGACAACTTCAGAGGAGTGTTGAATCTCTTGGTGATTCAACGGGGGGGAGGATGTAGAGGAAACCGAATTCTGTTTAGCATACGTGCGCGCGAGAGAAAGAGAAGGAGAGAGAGAGGAAACTTAATCGTGTCGCCGTGCGCTGCTCGACGAGAGAGCGCAACGCGCTGACCGAGAGAATTCTTATCAGCTTAATCAGTCGCGTTCTGAACTCTGACCCGATCAGTAGCGTTCTGATCCCCATACCAAACAGTCGCGTTCTGAACTCTGACCCGATCAGTAGCGTTCTGATCTTCATACCAGCAAGTAGCGTTCTGATCTCCGTACCAACAGGTCGCGTTTTAACCTCAGACCCAAAAAGTTGCGTCCTGACCAATCTGTTCTAAAGTGAAATAAACTTGTGAATCAACAACACCTTACAAACATATACAGTGTTCGGACAATTAAAAGTGCATATCACATCTAACCCCAAGTCCCCTACACTAACAAATAAACAAAATAATTCATGAAAAACTAAGCCTAACTAACCTAGTCTTGACCTAGCAAAAAAGAAAAGAAAAAATAAAAGAAGAGTAGAGCGTAGAGACTATCATAAACTTAACAAAAACAAAAAAAAAGAGAGTAATAGAAAACTAAGGAGAATAATTAAAGGGAATTAGAAGAAAAAATACGGTTACGGAAAGAGTTAAGAGAGGAGTCGAAATCAAAGAGATAGTAAAAGTGGTTAAACAACCTGAAACAGGGCAGAAGAGGGTCATTGAAAGTATAAAGAGTATGACGTGTTTCAATTGACAGAGGATCACGTGGACGAAGAGAACGAGAGGGAACATACAGCGAGATGGACGAGAGTAAATCAGGAGCATCAGTAGCAGAAAGTAATAAGCCACCAATAAAACAAGCCTGAAACACTTGGCGGCGGAAGCTTAAGGAGTGAAGATTGAATAACTGCAATCGCGTTTCATAGGGAGGTAGTGAGGCAGCACCGAACAAACGACGAAAGGCAATCCTGGTAAAGAGGCGCTGAATGCTTTCAATTCTCGAACAGCCATCAATAGTGGGAGGATTCCAGATGATACTTGCAAATTCAAGAATAGGCCTTACCAAAGCACAATAAAGGATTCTTAAGATGCTTTGATCTCTAAAAATAGAGGTAAAACGTAAGATAAACCCAAGGGTTCGATTTGATTTTAGTAGCACCTCATCAAGCTGCAGTTTAAAGTTAAGACGACAGTCAAGTATAATACCAAGGTCACGGATGGACATAACACGAGAGAGGGAAGCGCTAGAGAGAGTATAGTTAAATAAAATAGGAGAAAGAGAGTGAGAGAAAGAAATAACAGAACATTTTTCGGGACACAGGCGAAGTAAATTGGATGAACACCAATGAGCAAATGCATTGAGGTAATGCTGAAGTCTCAGACAATCAGAAGAAGAAGACACAGGTAAAAAGATTTTGATATCATCCGCATAAAGGAGATGACCATCAGGAGGTAAAACATTACAAACATCATTGATGAACAAAGAAAACAGAAGTGGACTTAGCACACAACCCTGAGGGACACCTGACGTACAAAAAAACTCCTCAGATAAGTACGACCCGGTTTTAACCCTGCATGATCGATTACTTAAATATGAGGACAGCCAGCTAATAATGCCATCACCAAAACCAAGTTTAGACAATTTAGCTAATAATAAAGAGTGAGGTAAACTATCAAAAGCAGCATGAAAGTCGGTGTATATTGCATCAAGTTGGGTACCGGCCTCAAAAGATCTAAAAATATTGGAATTAAAAGACATGAGATTAGTTGAAGTAGACCTACCAGGCATAAACCCATGCTGTTTAGGGCTAATAGCTGAACTACAACTATGAAGTATGGTTGGAAGGATACATAGCTCAAAAGTTTTGGCTGTGGCGCAAGTTTGGGTTATCCCACGATAATTAGAAACAATGCTACGGCATCCCTTTTTGTGTACCGGAAAAAGCCAACAGGATTTCCAAAGAGCAGGAAAAACCCCAAGAGAAAGTGAAAGGTTGAAAATTTTAGCAAGGTGTGGAGCAAGCACGTCCTTACAGTTTATTAAAACAGAGGCAGGAATGCCATCTGGACCAGGAGTAAAAGAACGTTTCAACCCAAATAACACCTGTACAACTGTTTCAGAGCTAACCGAAATATCGGAGAGATTAATTAAGTTCTCTGGCGTGTAGAGTAGCCCACCCTCAATAAGGTTAGGGTCACTAACCGGTGGCTCAAACATTTGGGAAAAATGTGCAGAGAATAGCTCACAGATCTCAACAGGCGTAGAGGCAGTTCGAGAATCAAGTACCATTTCATTAGGTAACGTATTGCACCCTCTTCGAATCCTAACAAATTGCCAGAAGGATGCTGGATCAGAACGGAAACGCGATTGCAGTCTACTCGAATAGGCCTCAAAACGAGCCCTGTTGTATAGTCGATGCGCAGAGGCAGCGTACTTAAATAAACGAAAGTTGAAAGCAGATCGGTTCAGACGATACCTCCTAAGATAATTCATTCTATCCTTTTTCAGGTTGCGAAGAGTACGATTGGACCAGGGAGGATTAGGAGGGGAACGAAAAATAGGTGTACATGAAAGGAGTGCAGAGGTTAACAAAGCATTAAACGATTGGACAGCCTCGTCGACCGATGTACTTACTTACATACTTACTTATCCGGCGCTACAACCGCTTTGCGGTCTTGGCCTGCCTCAGGAGTGTCCGAAACCGCTCACGGTCCTGCGCCTTCGTCTGCCAGTCCGTTATCCCGGCCTTAATGGCGGACACCTCCACGCCATCTTGCCACCTCAATTTGGGCCTACCACGCCTCCTCTGTCCTTGTGGACGGCCTAAAAAGACTTTACGGGCTGGGTCGTCCGTTTCCATGCGTATAACATGGCCAGCCCACCGGAGCCTGGCGAGCTTAATACGCTGTACGACAGTGAGGTCGCCGTACATCTCGTATAGCTCGTCATTATAGCGGCTCCTCCATTGTCCTTCTACTCATACGGGGCCAAGTATCCTTCTGAGCATCTTCCTCTCGAACGCGGCTAAGAGGGTTTCGTCAGATTTGGACAGTGTCCATGTCTCAGAGGCGTATGTGAGCACTGGTACTATATAGGTACTATATAGTCCCAGCTTCGTCCGTCGCGACAGGTTCTTTGAGGTGAACTGCTTTTTCAGGCTGTAGAATGACCGGTTGGCAGCCAGCATCCTTGCGCGCAACTCAGCTTCCATGCTATTGTCGTTGCTGACCTTTGATCCCAGATAGGTGAATTGTGGGACGACTTCAAAAGTGCGTTCACCTATCTGCACGTCACGCCTACGTAGATTCTGATTATTTGTTGGCGGGCCCGCTGATGTTGCCACCATCAGTTTGGTCTTTGCCTCGTTTATCTGCAATCCGAGGTTCTCTGCCGCCTGCTCGATCCCTTGGTAGGCTTCTGCTACATAGGAGAGCCGCAGACCAATGATGTCTATATCATCAGCGTATGCCAGGATCTGGGTTGACTTATAGAAGATGGTTCCCGTAGTCTCCACCCTCGAGTCACGGATGGCTCTCTCTAGCGCCAAGTTGAATAGGAGACAGGCAAGCCCGTGCCCCCCTGGCGCAGACCCTTGGTGGTAGCAAAAGGTCCTGAGAGTTTTCCATCCACCCTAACCTGGCATGTGACGTTGGTCATAGTCATTCTAACTAGCCTTATCAGTTTGGCCGGGATTCCAAAAGAGCTCATAGCGTCGTACAGTTTTACCCTGGCTATGCTATCGTATGCGGCTTTGAAGTCTATGAAGAGATGGTATGTGTCGTTTTTGTATTCAGCCATCTTCTCCAAGATCTGCCGCATGGTGAAGATCTGATCAGTGGTTGATTTTCCGTTTCGGAATCCTCTTTGATAGTTTCCTACTATCTCTTCGACGTGCGGGACAAGGCGATCCTGAAGGATCAGGGAGAATATTTTATAGGCGGTATTCAACACCGTAATACCCCTGTAGTTGTTGCAGTCCAACCTATCTCCCTTCTTGTATATGGGGTAGATGATGCCGAGATTCCAATCACAAGGCATCGATTCGCTATCCCACACCTCAGTAACAATTTGATGAATCTCGTTTTCTAGTCGTGCACCTCCATTCTTGACCAGTTCGGCTGCAATTCCGTCGGTTCCGGGTGCCTTGTTATTTTTCAGCCGACGGATAGCCTTTCGTGTTTCTTCTATGCTAGGTGGCAGTAGCATGACATTATCTGCTAGAGGCGCTTCTAGCTGTTCGCTAAATTGGTCATTGAGTAATTCATCAAAGTACTGAGCCCACCGCGAGAGGACCTCTGGCTGGTTACTAACCAGATCTCCCTCCCTGTTGCGACAGCAGGTTACGTTAGGTACAACGTTGTTTCGGTGACCTGCTATCGCTTGGTAAAACTTTCGTGTCGGTCCGTACGCCTCTCTGGTTTGCTCGAGTTCCCGCATGTTTTGCTCTTCCAAAGCATGCTTCTTGGAGCGGTGAACTCGTTTCTCTTCGCGTCTAAGCCGTGAATATTCCTCTGCGCATGCCCGCGTTCTATGCCGTTGCTGCATTACTCGGTATGCAGTATTCCTACGTTCGGTCACTTGTCTGCATTCATCGTCGAACCAGCCAGATTTGGTGTTGCCACGACGTGGTGGGAGTATATTTCTTGCACAGTTTATTATTTTTGTTTTTAGAGCGTTCCACCTCTTGCTCGTAGTTTCGTATCTGTCTTCTGGTAGTAGAGACTCTTCTAAAGCGGATTTGAATTCCTGTTGGACAGCAATGTCCCTTAGAGAGTCCGTGTTGAGCCGAGCCTGCGTGTTTTCTCCGACCCCATTGGCGCGGGGGCGGGCGATTCTACAACGTATCACTAAGCCAACCAAGTAGTGATCAGAATCGATATTGGCTCCTCGATATGTTCTGACATTTAACAGACTCGACTGTCGTCGGCGGCTTATTAACACGTGGTCGATCTGGTTGAAGGATTCTCCACCCGGGTGCGCCCACGTAATCTTGTGGATTTTTTTGCGCGCAAATTTGGTACTTCCTACAACCAGATTGTTCGCTGCGGCGAACTGGAGCAATCTACTACCATTATCGTTACTGTGCTCATGCAGACTGTGACAGCCAGTGTATTGGCGGTACATTGGCTCCCTACCGACTTTTGCGTTGAAGTCCCCCAGGATGATTATGAGGTCATGCCTGGGGCACGCATCTACAATTCTAGCGAGGCGGCCGTAAAAAAGGTCCTTCTCCTCTTCCTCTTTATCTTCGGTAGGGGCGTGAACGTTTATGAGGCTTATATTAAAGAATTTGCCTCGCATGCGCAGGGTGCATAGCCTATCGTTTATAGCCTTGAAATCCATGATTGCGGGTTTCAACCGGGGACCTACGGCGAAACCCGTTCCGAGCACGCGGTGGCGGTCGTGGCAGCTGTAATATATGTCGTAGCAATGCTTACCACGCCTGTTGTGCACACCGTTCCCTAGCCACCGAATCTCTTGTAATGCTACGAGGTCCATGCTCAGTGTGGCGAGGGCATCATCAAGTTTTTTCAAGGCTCCGGCTTCGCTTAGAGTGCGTACGTTCCATGAGCCCATTTTCAGAGTAGTCCGGGGGCATTGCGTATGGTCGGTATCGGGATGTCCGTTTCGAAAATTTCTGTGGCTTTCCGTAGTCGTTGGTTCATGGGACTGGGTGACTGGCCCCGCGCCCACGTGACCGTTTTGTTTAGCGTCGGGTTGCCCCCCCGACGTTCAGGCACCCAGTTTCCCGGGATACCCACCCCCCTCCTGGTTCGCCATGTGCCACCATCCGCCCAAGGGGTTGGGTCAAGCCCGTGTACCCAAGCTTGGATATGTGGTGACACATGTTACCACTCTGCACGACGAGGACGTGTCGGAATAGGAGTTGGATGGGAGAGCCTGTATTATCCCTCAATGGGGCTTCGGATCCCATCCCATTACAGAGTACGACCGATGTACATTGATAAAAAAAGACCAGTCGGAACGAGATAGAATTGAATTAAGTTTACGATAGTCTGTGAGCCGAAAATTATAACGAACACTCAATGAATTAGGAGCAGAAGGTAATACATTCATAACCCTACTAGCCCTAAATAAAGAAGACGGTAACGCAATTTCTAGAGCAGGATGATGGGCATCCTGGGGCAGGAGCAGTGACGAAGCAGGATACACAGAACAACAAGCAGCTGCAGCAGAGTTGGAGAGCACCAGGTCCAAATAATGATTTAAATGGTTATGCACCCCGTTCAGCTGATAGAGTTCATGCAGGTTTAACATATCCAAAAAGCAGGAACTGGATGTATTCGAAGAAATATGTGGCACATAATGTCTTATAGCTGATGATGAATCTGGCCTTACTGCGGTAGAAAGCGACCACTCTAACGCAGGTTGATTGAAGTCACCCAGAAGGATAAGATGATCATTCGGTTTCATTTGCATGTATGCATCACTGATGAAAGCAGAAAGGGATTCCAAATAGTTGCGGTCGCTGCTCAAATACGGTGGCACATAAACAATCCCCACATAAAGACGAAACTTAGAAAAAGAAACACGTATACATAAAGCTTCAAGCGTGGGTTGATTAATGTTAAGTGCCATAGAAGGATATCGAACGGAACATGCAAGTAGCACACCACCCCCACGCGAACGTTCGTTGTTTAACCTGCTTCGATCACAGCGGTATATGTTGTAGGCATCACTATCAAGGACCATGTTGGATGGAATCGAAAAACCCAGGTAAACGATAACCAGGTTTCAGTAAGGGCAAGCATTTCAAACCCTGATTCATTCGCAGAAAGGCACAATTCATTGTATTTGGTGCGAAGGCCTCGAACATTTTGGTAATATATCACAAATGGGTCTATTAATTGTGAGCTATCCGTTTGGCAAACGGGCTGATCTGTGGTGAGCGGTTCGTGTTGCTGAGATTGGATTGTGATTGAAGCCCCACCCCCGGTGATAACTGAGGCGGTGTGGGAGGAAACTCCAGTTGAATAGCCTCTAGGATCTCGGTCATCTGGGATGGTGATAGAATCCCGCGCTGTGGGGATGGCGATCGATGTTCCAAAAAATGATCCGGATGAGCGGTAGTTTTTGGCACAGCTGAAGAGCAATTTTCACTATTTGTACGATGCGAAATAAGCTCAGAAGGGTCAAATCGAGCCCTTTCATGTACACGTTGCTTTGGTAGGCCACGAGCAACAAACTCCCGAACAGTAAGTGAAACTGGCCAAATAGTAGACTGCAGCGCAAGCTCCTTAAGAGATTTAGGAACACCCACTTTGAACGATATGAAGGACATCGAGTCCAGGTTCACACCCTTTTTCGTGAGACGGTAAACATTAATATCGTCCGTTGGTAGCACAGCTTTAAGCCACACACGCATATCATCAGCCGAGACATGCGATTTGATGTTCGTGAAGTATAACCATACTTTCTCGGCTATGCCCGTGTTGGTGGTGTTTTGGTTCAAAACAGGATCAGAAGATGCTTGTGTATTTGTTCGATAGTTTCCAGCACTAACATCCCTAGTCGGCTTAGTACGATGATTGTAGTGGTTACAGTTGTCAGAATCTTCCACAGTGTTGGTATCGTTCGCAGCTTGGATATCATCAGTGAGCTCCGTTGAGTTAGTAAATGTACGGCGAGCGGAAGCTGTTTTAGTCGTTCTGGATGTATTTGTGGCATTAAGCGACGATACATTAGTGGATGTGTGCGTTCGCGATGCGTTGCTAACAGACGGCTTAGCTAATATGGGTGCTAGCGCTCGCTTATCAACGAGAGCGAGGATCTCAGGAAGCAAATCGCTCTTGATAGCCGATCTAAGAGAAGAGAGAGATGAGTCAATTGTGGTGAGAATATCTGCTTTCACCAATTCGAGTAGGGCTGCTATCTCACTTGTGAGAAGTGAATTTGTGCCAATGCGAAACTCGTGACATGTTTTGCACAACCACAATAACTGATTATTAGGCCCAATCTCACGAGTAGAATCACGGGACAACCCCGTGCAATGGGTGTGATGCTTGGAGCCACAAACACCGGCACAGGACACCGAATTAGCACTATCGGTGGGTGCATTGCAGGTTGAGCACTGCATAACGATGACTCAGCACAATCTGATGAGTGACAGGAGCAGAAACGAAGCCAAACACTTTCTCGGCAAAAATGTTGAATAAACAGAAGAACTCCAGTGCAGCTTTATATCAATCGAAGGCACGCATTAGCCAGTACGAACAACTCAGCAGCACCACTGTTGCAAATGTTGAAATTCCAGAAATAACACGGCAAAACAGCGTATAAAATCAGGAGCACGAGGAAGGCACATCCACTCAGTTTGACAGTCAATCTCTCTCTGATATGATGATGATGATAGCATAGCCAGGGTAAACTGTATGACGCTATGAGCTCTTTTCGAATCCCGGCCAAACTAATAAGGCTAGTTAGAATGACTATGGCCAACGTCTCTTGCCAGGTGAGGGTGGATGGAAAATTCTCGGGACCTTTTGCTACCACCAAAGGTCTGCGCCAGGGAGACGGGCTTGCTTGTCTCTTATTCAACCTGGCGCTAGAGAGAGCCATCCGTGACTCGAGGGTGGAGACTACGGGAACCATCTTCTATAAGTCAACCCAGATCCTGGCATACGCTGATGATATAGACATCATTGGTCTGCGGCTCTCCTATGTAGCAGAAGCCTACCAAGGGATCGAGCAGGCGGCAGAGAACCTCGGATTGCAGATAAACGAGGCAAAGACCAAACTGATGGTGGCAACATCAGCGGGCCCGCCAACAAATAATCAGAATCTACGTAGGCGTGACGTGCAGATAGGTGAACGCACTTTTGAAGTCGTCCCAGAATTCACCTATCTGGGGTCAAAGGTCAGCAACGACAATAGCATGGGAGCTGAGTTGCGCGCAAGGATGCTGGCTGCCAACCGGTCATTCTACAGCCTAAAATATCAGTTCACCTCAAAGAACCTGTCGCGACGGACGAAGCTGGGACTATATAGTACCTATATAGTACCAGTGCTCACATACGCCTCTGAGACATGGACACTGTCCAAATCTGACGAAACCCTCTTAGCCGCGTTCGAGAGGAAGATGCTCAGAAGGATACTTGGCCCCGTATGTGTGGAAGGACAATGGAGGAGCCGCTATAATGACGAGCTATACGAGATGTACGGCGACCTCACTGTCGTACAGCGTATTAAGCTCGCCAGGCTCCGGTGGGTTGGCCATATTAGGCCGCAAATACACGACGCGCGTTTTCCGCGCCCGCGTTCAAACGCGTATAACAGTAGAACAGTTCCGCAGAGATGTCCAGCATGAACATTTCTGCGTTCCCGCGGTAGCGCGTTCGAATGACATTTCATCGTTGTTTCCATTTTGACCGGTAAAACGTTGTTTGTTGTATTTGCGTGAAATTTACGATAAAAACACAAAAATGGGTAATAAAGGAGTGATAGAATGTATATTTTGGAGATATATAACCCCAGTTTTCTATTTCTAGATTATATGCCAGACAAAAAAAGAGGAAGAAGGTATGTATACAAATACAGTATGAATTTTTCGATGACGAAAAACCACCGCTTGATTACACTGACAACGTATTGTATGTTGATCATCTGGAAGCGATTGAGATCGATCTAAACGGGGAAAAAGACGGCAACGTGTACGATTGCGAGGTTTTGCGAGCCACGATTGGTTTACAATCACGAAAATGTGGTACAGCACGGGTTCATCGCTAATCGTTTCCCATGATATGTTCTCAAGCAGCTTCATTAGGGCTTGTGGCATCTACTCCAGCGAACCGAGATAGCCACGTCTGTGTTGTTGGTACTTGCGACCCGTCATATCACCATGGTCGCGTATAATTTTTTGTTTGTCCTCCGCCGGCATGTATTTCATTAGCGTAGAATCAAACAATTTTGATTTTTCCACATGCACGCCCGCAAGAGCGATTACCACTACCTTACTCCAAGCTACACTCATTGGTCACAGTGGCTTTCGAACACCTTTTGAGGAAAATTAGCATTTTACTGGTATAAGCCTAACTTAAACTTTGCGAAAACTTTTCATCACTGCCTAGTTTGATCCTGCAATTGATCTACCAGGCGAACATATACTTCATTAAAAATTTCCTTACTAGAAGAGCTTAGGTCTTACCTTGGCAAAGAGGCCTTGCCTTAAGATACGTGATGGTTTTATTTATGCTCATTGAGGGTTGTATGTTTCAAAGTTATCATTTTTATCTTGTTATCTTTTGTTATCATTAATGTTGACTTTTGTAACTCTTATAGGTTATACTGTTTAAACTGCTCCTGCATTGGCGTGCTATGTATAAATAGTTTCAACTGTTAAATGTTTGATTATCTTTACCTACGCTGCGCTTTTATTGTGTTTAAGAAATGATTTCTTATTTATGCAGATATGCTACAATACTTTCCAATGCGTCGTAAAATACAATCATAACTGAACCAACATTTTCTTGCAAAAATATTTTCTTTTCAGAACATCCATATGAGTGAGGAAATTACTCTTGTGTTTGTAGACCTTGTGTTCCGGCATGAAGCCATTTGGAACCGGAAACACAAGGATTACAAAGATATTAATCGTCGGAACGACGATTGGTGCAGCATAGCTGACCAAGTGGGATTGCCAGTCAATGTGTTGAAGGACAAGTGGGCATCACTCCAGTCTACATAAAGTGCCGATCAACATACAACAAGAGTCTGGTAACTGGTTCTGGTATGAACTATCAGAAAGTAACTTAGCAGAGCTATAAAAACTTATTTTATTATTTTATTAGTTATAGGAGCTTATGAAGTTGACAACCTCACTTGGTTTGCCTATAGTGCGATGCGGTTTCTCGATGGAACAACCGATTGTGGTAAAACGTTGAATACCGTAAGTAAATATATACATTCGGTCCGCGTTGGTTGAACTTTGATATCATCTCAATAATTTTATTTGTGTTTTTATATGGAAAAAGCACAAGTTTAATAGTTGATGTTTACGTTTTTTGTTATTGTTGCGTTTTGACAGCTAGGGCTACGTTCATCCAGCATATTGTGTGCGTATTTTCACTGGGTGAAGCGTTAGCGTTCGTTTGAATTGTCGATGTATTAGTGTTAGGTCCGTTAGGCTAAGAACAAAATTGTCAACCATTGTCTTAAAAGGATTCGTAATATACTGACGCGTACGCCAAACGGTCACCTTTAAACCCTAAGCATTTTTTCACTGCACTTTAACATAAAATATCACAACGTAGGGCCGATCACGAACATTTGGTGCCGTAACCAGGATTGGTGTATTGTGAAGTGAAATTGTTGCTCGTTTTTTGTGATTTTGCTGCGTGTAAAAATCTGTTGACTTTACGTTTTTTCGTCACCGACCATAGACAACGAACAGTTTCTTTCGAAATTCGTTGTCCAGTGCTTGTTGCGTGTTGTGGCTTGATTGTTGAACATTGTGTAATTGTTTGATTGGTGTGATAATTGATCATACGCACGGACAGAACATTTGTGAATTTGTGTTTCGTGTTCAGTGTCCTGTGTTTTTAGCGCCATCGTTCCATCTGCCATTACGAGACTGATATGGCTAACGCTGTAAATTTGCTGTCCAGACGGCGAACCCTGGAAGAAAAAATTCAGCGAGTTATAGCATTTGCTGATAATTTTGTGCCTGAGCGGGATGAATTTAGGCTTGGCTTGTTCATCTCCGACACCGAACGTGTTGCAGCAGAGTTCGATACAGTGCAGCAGTTGATCGAGGATGGAGCAGCACCCGAAGCGCGCGAAATGGAGAGCCATTTTCGCGCTACGACTGAGGACGCCTTAATGGCCGCGAGGGCCAGCCTACAAGCGTTGTCGCGGCCATCGCATAATGCTATTCCCGCCTCATCGACCATTGCTACATCTGGAGTGAGGCTGCCAACCATTTCTCTTCCAGAATTTGACGGCAATGAGATGCAATGGGCGACATTTCGGGACACTTTTGAAGCACTAATCCACTGCAACGAAGAGGTGCTAACTATCCAAAAGTTCCATTATCTTCGAGCTGCGCTCAAAGGTGAAGCTGCAAAGTTGCTGGAATCGATTCCGTTGTGTGCATCTAACTACAACATTGCCTGGAAATCGTTGGTGGACAGATACGCCAACGAGTATCTACAAAAGAAGCGTCATCTACAGGCAATGTTCAACATCGGCAAGGTGACCAAGGAATCGAACGCATCGTTGCACAGGCTGGTTGACGATTTTGATCGTCACGTTAAGATGCTGCATCAGCTTGGCGAACCAACAGCGCAATGGAGCACCGTGCTAGAATATGTGTTGTGCACCAAGCTTCCCGATGAGACGCTACGGACGTGGGAAGATTATGCTTCCACCCTCAGCAGCCCGAACTACAGCATGCTAATTGAGTTCCTGCAAAGAAAAATGAGAACATTAGAAACTATACTGATGGTAAAGAGCATTCGGTACGCGCTTTGCTAGACTGTGCTTCTCAACCCAACCTCATGACAGAGAAACTTGTCAAATTGCTGCAGCTACAACGGTGTCCTTCTAACGTTAAAATATCGGGAGCTGGAAAGATATCTCGTGACGTTCGGGGATCAGTGTTTGCTGAGATACGCTCCAAGAGGCAACCATTCAGCTGTGGTGTTCAGTTCCTGGTAATGGACAAGCTGACATCCAATTTGCCTTCTGAGACTGTAAGTGTCGGTCACTGGTGTATCCCAAAAGGCCTCGAGCTAGCTGATCCCGAATTCAACACATCGCAGCCGGTTGATTTGGTGATAGGTGTCAAGCACTACTATTCATTCTTCCCCAGTGCAGCCAGAGTTCATTTGGGTGATGAGTTGCCGCTATTGATTGATAGTGTGTTTGGTTGGATTGTTGCTGGTTCGGCTACGTTACAATGCCCGGAACCACAGGTAACAAGTTCAAACGCTATCTGTATGATGTCGCTGGAAGAGAGCATCGAACGATTCTGGAAGACAGATTCATTAGTGATGAAGGATGGCTACTCGCCTGAGGAACGAAGATGCGAGCAGATATTCCGTGATACAACGGCGAGAAATGAGACTGGGCGTTATATCGTACGCTTACCCCGTCATCCCGATTTCGGCATCAGACTGGGTGCTTCCAAGGTAAGCGCAGTACGAAGATATGATCTGTTGGAGAGGAGGTTCGCTAAAAATTCCAAGTTGAAGGAAGAGTACCATGCGTTTATGAAGGAGTATCTTGAGCTCGGGCACATGAGTTTAGTTCGGGATGGAGATGGAGTACCTGCTGAGTCGTATTATTTGCCACATCATCCTGTGTTCAAGGAGTCTAGCACCACAACGAAAATCAGGGTCGTGTTCGACGGTTCTTCTAAAACCACCAGCGGGTACTCGTTGAATGATGCTTTGTGCGTGGGACCAGTGGTGCAGGACGACTTGCTAGATCAGCTTTTGCGGTTCCGCACGTATAAGGAGGCATTAGTTGGCGATATAGCAAAAATGTACCGCCAAATACTTCTTCATCCTGACGATCGACCGTTGGTGCGAATCTTGTTTCGCTTCGAGCCGCAGCAGCCGGTGCAGACCTACCAGCTGAATACTGTTACGTATGGTCTCGCACCTTCATCCTTTCTCGCTACGCGCGCTCTTATTCAGCTGGCTGATGATGAGGGTAATGGATACCCACGAGCGGGCCCCGCTCTACGAAAGAATTTTTACGTCGACGACTTCATCGGTGGAGCCCAATCAGTTGAGGAAGCCACCTGCCTACGAACTGAATTGGCTGAGCTACTACAAAAGGGCGGATTTGAGCTGCGGAAATGGACGTCGAACTGTGTTGATGTGCTGCATGGGCTGGATGAGGCACAGGTTGGCACCACAACCAAAATGAGCTTCGATTCTCACGAAGCCGTGAAGACACTTGGCATCAGTTGGGTTCCACAAGGTGATTGGCTGGTGTTTGAAGGTGTGTGCCAGCCAGACGACGATGTGATCACCAAGCGATCTGTGTTATCTGCCATCGCAAAAATGTACGATCCTTTGGGGATGATAGCGCCGATAGTCATCCGTGCTAAGATGATTATGCAGGAGATATGGGTGTCGTCACGTGATTGGGATGAATCGTTGCCAGAAGACATCGTATGCAAGTGGAAGCAATTTCAGAAGGAGATACGATCTCTATCACAATATCGAATGGACAGATTCATACTGCTTCCTGAGGCGCGAAACATCGAGCTGCACACTTTTGCTGATGCATCTTCTGCAGCCTATGGTGCTTGCACATATGTGCGGTGTGAAGATGCTGGGCGAGTTCGAGTCATGCTTTTAGCGTCGAAGAGTAAAGTTGCTCCGTTGAAAAATCTGACTATTGCTCGGTTGGAGCTGTGCGCCTGCGTTCTAGCCGCGCACTTGCATCACCGCATAAAAGGTGCCATTGATGTGGCCGTAAATGCATCATATTTTTGGACCGACTCAGCTATCTGCATGCATTGGATCAAGGCGCCACCGAGCACATGGAAAACGTTTGTGGCAAACCGTGTAGCGGAAATCCAGCATTTCACTAGTGGTGCCAAGTGGAGGCACGTAGCTGGAGTCGAAAACCCTGCTGATTTGGTATCGCGTGGGATGGAGGTGTCCGAGTTCAACAACAGTCGAGCGTGGAGGCATGGACCAGCTTGGCTTGAGCATTCGCAGGATGCTTGGCCCATGCCCAATCCACAAAGCATTCCTGAAGTGGCAGAGCAAGAGAGGAAGGAGTTAATTTCGGCAGTTACCGTATGCCACAACGAATTGTTTCTGTATTGGTCATCTTATACTCGCCTGGTGAACGTTGTCAGCTATTGCATGCGATTCATTGCCATGCTCCCTCATCTAAGGCAATTAAGAGGAAGAAGAGTTTTACGATCCTCCGAGGGGAATGCGCAACTGAAGGACGTTTCATCTCGTAAAGTTCTCAGCGCTCGGGAGCGAGCAGCAGCAGTTAATGCCTTAACACGCCTTGCCCAACGTGAGTCTTTTGCTGTGGAGCTACGCGATCTGCAAGGAGGAAAGAGGGTCAAAAAACAATCAGAGCTGAAAAGACTCACCCCGTTTGTGGACGAAAAGGGTATCATCCGGGTTGGTGGACGACTGAATTTGTCACAGCTGCCGTATCAGTCGAAACATCCCGCACTGCTGCCGAAGGGTCATCCATTGGCTCGATTGATTGCTGAGCATGATCACAAGATGCTTCTTCACGGAGGAGGACGGTTGCTGCTGTCAGTCATACGAGAGAAGTTTTGGCCTTTGAACGGAAGAATGTTGGTCAAAAGCGTAGTTCGGAGCTGCATAAAATGTATTCGGTACCAGCCTACTCTTGCAGAGCAGCATACTGGCCAGCTGCCCGCTGCCCGAATTATACCAAGCCGGCCCTTTGCTGTTACCGGGGTCGATTATGCAGGTCCCCTGTACCTAAAACCTGCGCATAGGCGCGCAGCATCGTTGAAAGCGTACCTGTGTGTCTTCGTGTGCTTTGCAACAAAGGCGGTGCATTTGGAGCTAGTGGGAGACCTGTCAACTGACGGTTTTCTCGCGGCTCTACGGAGGTTTACGGCGAGGAGAGGTGTTCCGGATCATCTCCATTCGGACAATGGGAAAAACTTCGAGGGAGCGAGGAATGAGCTACAAGAGCTTTTTGCGACTTTGACGAGTGAAGCTGCGCAGAGTACCATCGCTTCATCGTGCGCGGACCAGGGAATCTCTTGGCACATGATTCCACCGAGAGCTCCTCACTTTGACGGCCTTTGGGAAGCCGCGGTGAAAACGGCCAAACGTCATCTGTTCCGTCACCTCGGAAGTACTCGGCTCTCCTTCGAGGGTTACTACACCGTACTGCACCAGATGGAGGCTCCTCATTAACGGCACTTCCGGACCCTGATATGACGATGGCACACACTAATGCTCATGAGCACTTGGCGAAGCTGCAGCTATTGGTGCAGAAGTTTTGGAAACACTGGCAAAAGGAGTACTTGCAGGAGTTGCAAAAGGACCCGCGCGTTGCCAGGCAGGCAGATCAAATCCAACCCGGTCGAATGGTTATCCTGATGGACGAGTTGCTGCCTAGTACCCGTTGGCCGTTAGCGCGTGTGATAGAGGTGCACCCCGGTCCGGACGGGCTGGTGCGAGTAGTTACCTTGCGTACGATAAAAGGTTTAATTAAGCGTCCGATAGCCAAAATATGTCCTTTGCCAGTAGAAGAGAGAGGAAATAACACTTTGCCAGCAGCTACGTAACCGAAATGTCCGTATTTGTCGATTTAATGTTTGTGCACCGCGCTTCGTCGTTGTATAAAGAAAACCACGCGGTTTATGTCAGGTCTGAGTTAGTGTTAGTGTTAGTGTTGATGGTACATCCCCGGCAAACAATGCGAGGGTTGGTGAGGTACCTCTCGCTCTAATTTCTCTAGTCTAGTCTAGTTGCCTCGCTTCCTCCTATAGCGATTCTGTCGAGCTGAGCTTTCACGTCCCTCACCACCGATCTCCTTCCTACCCCTCGCCTAAGATCGTCTGACGTCTCGCCTGACACCTTTCGTTGTGTTGGTGCTATGCGGCTGCTGTCACTGTAGAAGTCAGGTTGTGTGTGTGTAAAAAAACGTAAACAGTGTTGTTGGCTGATCAATTTTGGTAAGTTTTTTAATAATTAAGTTCTTAATTTTACGTAAGTAAGTGCCATTTTAGCTAAATTAAGTGGTAGAAGTCCTGCCCAATGCGTGCTGGCTCCGTCGGAAGCGGTACGTGCATGTACCGGCGTAGGAAAGTGGTGTGGTGAACAACACAGCACAAGGCAACGGGTACGTGTTATCCAGCGATTATCATGATTAAGAAACATTATTTTAATAGAATATGGCCACTTTTAACTTGCAGATATAATGCAGAAACGATATGGGCCTGCGGCAGGTGTTTGCGACTGTGCGCTGTGTATGATTGTGTATGATACGGTAAGTTGTAAGTGGGCCACGAAAGAAGAAGAAGATTGTTTGGTGAAGCTAGGGATTAGGATGCTAATCACGGTGTTTATTCCTTTTTTGCAGCCAATTTTCCTCTATCCTGGAACGTGGGCTTACGAGGAACCATTTAAGAACATCCTCCGGAAGCTGTACGGCGACGAGTCGGGCTCTACCAGCACAACACGCTAGAGGCCCAGCCGGCACCGGGTGCCCCGATTGCGCCGTGAGACGGTGTCGAGCGCGCTCGTTAACAACGTTCGGGGCAGGAATTCAACCCTTCGGATCTGGATTATCCGCTGTCCCACAATAGCTGCCGCAGCAACAGGACCGAACCGACCGCACTACTGATTGCGGTCAAATTTCCTGGCAGGAGAAAAAACCCCACAAGTGAGTTACTTCTAGATGCACTATCGCTACATCTGGATCTGTTGTTTTATCTTCCCTCTAAAGCAAATGTTTTATATTCCCTCAGGTGTATCGATTTCATCGACGGCCGCTCGCTGGCAGCACCAACATGCCACCGAATAACCCCAGAAAGGCGACAAACACTCATCACAGTGGCGACAGTGGCAAATTGTTAACGTGAACCCACTTCCGCCCATCTACACGACATCGCGTTAATAGTGTTATTGTGTAAATTGTAGTAAAAATTACGTTAATGAGTTAAGATTAATCTTAAGTGCGCTTTAAGGCATACATCGATATGCCTAATTTTAGGTTAAGTGTTTTGAAATGCGCGTGTGTGCGAAGGGTCGAAATGAGCGCTAAGCAAACAAAGCGGCCGCGTAGGGCCCCGTGGTCTTGAGGGGCCCCAAAAATGGAACCCACCCCTCGCTCGCTAGTAAAATTTACATTTGTGCTTGTAAACCTACATTTATGAGACTGCCTCCACTCGTATGTGCGGGTTTTATACAACATTTAAGATAAATAAATCTAGTTTATATTCTCATAAAACACTACGCATTTTTAAAGGGGGAATAAACATGATGACATATAGTTAGTTTGTTAGAAGGTTTCTATGCACGTTCACTAGAGGATTTTGTCTGGATATTTGCGGACTGCATTTCGATTACATTGGTTTAACCTGGTGGATCTGGTAGCTTGTAGCGCACCATACTCGTCTGTCCGCGATGGCTAGGCCATGTCATACCCCTGGTACTGAACGATCCAGCCCATAGTCGTTCGCAAGGACAGACAAAAGGAAGCTGTGCATGGTGTGTCAAAAAATGTGTAACAGATGGTAGAATAAGGGTACCTGCGGGTGAGAGAGTCCATTTCTAATTTATTATCAGTTGGTCAGTTTTATTATTATCAGTTTTATTATCAGTTGGTGACACGTTCAAATGGATGTGCGCAGATCATGGCCCGAACCTGAGGGCTCACCGTTGAAAAAGGCGCTGTCAGCGTGTGATGTCCTCAATGAGGATCTTGACACGGAACCGAGAGTGGCCATTCTCCCCCTCCAACCCCCCCCTCCCCCCCACCGCATGTGTTTTTGTATGTGGCTTTCTTCTTCTTCTTTTTGATGTAGGTGGCTTTATAATCATGTTTTAAAAGAAATAAATCAAAGAGCTGTTGAACGACGTTTATGCGTTGTTTTGTTGCACATTTTGTGTTATTTTCATGCGGACACGGAAAGAAAAATGAACTGAATGCATTTCAGATGTAAGGGTTGTAAATAAAGGATACATACAGTGGCGGATTAAGGGTATCGGGGGCCCTAGCCGGTAAGACGAATTGAGGCCCCCTGTAAATGGTAAATGGTGGTCCGGGAGGAGGGGGGAGGGTGTTAGCGGCATTAAACTGGCTGTTGGGAGTTTGAACGCCGTCGGGGGGCCCTACGATCATCAGTCACAGGCTCTAAAATTGATTCGCCAGACCCGGGGCCCAAACGTCCATCCTTCCGGGGGCCCTTGTCGCTAGTACTCTGTCCATACGGCATACTATAGAATGGCGATCTACGGGGCCCCTTAATCGGCGGGGCCCCAGGCGACCGTCTAGTCCGCCTACCGTTAGATCCGCCACTGGATGAGGATGATAATATCATGCCCGTCATAGGTTCAAGCCTCATATAGACGGTCCCCTCGTAGTAAGGACTGGCCAGCCGGATGTGTGGTACTAAAAAGATGCAAAAGCTTGCATTGGCTGGCATGACCAGGTAGATGGATACGGCAAATAGAAGAAGAAGAAACAGGAAAATGGAAAGCAGCAGTCTGTAGAAGCTTCGGTTGAGACCTTTGCTGTTAAAAAAGAGGGAAATGTCGTTGCATGTGGATGGAATGATGAGGTTGTGGGTGGTTCGGGTGATGAATGGTTGGGAGCGGAGATGAATGAATTGGCGATGCCAGTTTACCTCTTTCCATGCGTTGTATGAGGAATCAATGAAAATAGTCAAATCGTATTTGAATTATGGGTCAATTTTCGGGAATATCAGGAAAGAAAAAAATGCGACATTTTTTAACACATGAGTACATTATCACATATGGCCGTTAAAACCAGCTTACATCGGGTTGAGATCACCATTGGAGTATCACACTTGATAAAAAATCAAATTTCCGGTACGGAATTATTCCTTCACTTTCGCTCGTTTGAAATTGGCTTCATAACCGTTGATCGACATGGCGATCAAATGGCCACATCAGAAACGGCACGGAACGGCAACCACCAGCATAGCACAAATATTGCTTCAACACCAGAATTGATCGGCTCTCGCATCGTCAAGGTCACAGGTAAAACCAAATACACTACATATATATGTACCAATCGCCAATTCAAGATACAACTACAACCCTACCATATACCAGTACCAGCTGATGAGCTATCGCACACAAGCGAGCGGCGCGCGAAAATAAGAGGATGGGGCCTGAAGGAAGAGAAGACAGGGGAAGGCACCGGGAGAGAGAGTGTGTGTGGTCAAAATTTTTGGCCATTTAAATTTTGTCCACCAACACCGTTGCATTTCGGAGCTTTTTTCTTGCCAGAAAGAGATAGCCATACCCTTGACATACAGCTGTCTCGCTCATATGACATTTCCAAGGCTCGCAAGCTCTTTAATGCGAGGGCTCTGGAGCAGTGAACTTGTATGGCGTGCGAGCCCTCGCGCGCCCTCGCAAATCGCTGTCACTTGCACTGCGGGATCAAGGCGAGGAGTATGTTTACGTTTTTTGTTATTGTTGCGTTTTGACAGCTAGGGCTACGTTCATCCAGCATATTGTGTGCGTATTTTCACTGGGTGAAGCGTTAGCGTTCGTTTGAATTGTCGATGTATTAGTGTTAGGTCCGTTAGGCTAAGAACAAAATTGTCAACCATTGTCTTAAAAGGATTCGTAATATACTGACGCGTACGCCAAACGGTCACCTTTAAACCCTAAGCATTTTTTCACTGCACTTTAACATAAAATATCACAACGTAGGGCCGATCACGAACAGTTGACATGCAATCTAAGTTCTATCAGCGAGTTCAAACTATTTATGTTTTATTTTATGTCCATGGTTATATTATTCTATAAGCTCTTCACATCATTTAAAACGAACGTATTACCGATAGTATAAGGTAAAAAAGATAATAAAACTAACCCATATAACCAAGATACCGAAAACGCCACCAATTTCTTGTACTAAAAATCCAGTTCCATCAAACAAAGCTAAAAAACTATCAGTTTGGTGGGTTAAGTCACACGGCCACAGAAGCAGCCACTTCAATGTTGTTGAAGTTAGTTTTTTTATGCACGGGCAATTTATTTGCTCAACATGTTTCACCTGTGTTAAAATGTTATTGAATTGTGCAAAGGAAGCAAGTAAACGTGTGTGTTTAAGTTGGTTTGTTGTGGAACATCCATGTGTAATATGTGTATATGTGTGTTTGTTTACTTGCGAGTGGACTCTTTCATTTCGCTGTTCAGTGCATAGTTTATAGACTAATAATATTGCTGAAGTTGTAGTGCAGTGATGTAAGTGAATGAATGTAATCAATCGAAGAGTTAAAATCCTGTTCAGCATATTGACCTTAGCCAACCCTTGACCAAACTTTTCCTCAAAGCATTTGTGGAAAAGGTGGGTTAAGGGTGGGCAAGATAAATACATCGGATTGGAACTGGCAGCTCCGATTGTTCTAAAATTTGGTGGGTTAACGACTGAATCGACCACCACAAACCCACGTGGGTTTGAAGTGGTTTTACAGTGGGTTAAGGACGATTTGGTTATTTGGGAATAATATTGTTTTCCACAAATTTTACAAATGTATTCAAGCGCATTGTATGCTACAAGCTATCCGAAATTAGAAAAACTATTAGATATTTAGCGCTTTCTTTTGATTTACTGATTGTTTATTTGAAAGAGAGGTGAACGAGATGAGTTGCGAGATAAGACTTACATTTATTACTGTACAAATTCAACTTATACATTAAATGGTAGTAGAGCAATAATCCTTACTTTATGTAAGCAGAGTAAGTTCGTAGTATTCGATTCGGTCTGACAGCTGCCAACTTAGTGTGTTTACTGCTAATCGCTCCGAATTTATCCACGATTTTATCCGTGTAATCGGTTTTCGCTCTAACCGATTTTAATTTTGCTGAGTCCATAAGTGCAGTTCCCGCGATCCTAGTATTGTTTTCCTGGCGATAACTACTGTGTTCACGATATTTTCGGCTTCTATTCGTGGCTCCTTCGTCGTTCATCCGCAGCTTGCATCTAAAATGGAGGACGTGTGTCATGCATGTTCTGATGCACTGGGCCCGGTTGAAGGCTCAATTACGTGCCTGTATTGTGAGGGTACTTACCATCTGGCGTGCACGAAAGTGCCCATATCAGTGATCGACGATGTGAAAAGGATGCCTTCGCTGCACTGGAGTTGCATTGCGTGTACAAATGCGATTGGTAATCCGCGAAGCAAAGTGTTTAAGGGTACGGGTATGCAAGTTGGCTTTCAAGCCGCCCTCACAGCTGCCGTTGAAGCAATGAAGTCCAGCTTAGTCCCACCGGTAGTGCAAGAGATTCGGGATGGCTTTGCCGGATTCGCCGCGTCCCACTCAGCATCCTTCCAGCACTGCAACCAATTTCCCCCGGATGCACTTCCTAACGGAAAAAGACGGAGACTATTCCGCGAAGTAGTTGCATCCTCGGATACCATGTTTGTTGACAGTGCAGCAACCTCAAACATCACAAATACCAACAACACACACCGGATCGATCGACCTTCACTACCACCTATTATAACAGGCACCAATACTACCTCAGTTCCTATACCAACTGTGTCACAAATACCAAAAACTGAATACCTGTGGCTGCACCTATCAAGACTGGCTGCATCCGTCACCACTGAACAAGTTATCTCGATGGTGAGTTCGCAGCTGGACACCCCAGACGTAATCGCTTTTAGCCTATTAAAAGCTGGAACGGTTCCTAACTCCCTGAGTGCGATAACATTCAAGGTCAGGATCCCCGCTGTCCTTCGTAGCAAGGCGCTTAACGCAGCCTCTTGGCCGGCCGGGCTCGGTGTGCGTGAGTTCATCTCGCTCCCGCCGCGATCTCTTCTATCACGCACACATCACACGAACACTTACATATCACTACCGCAACAATCCCGCACTCAATATTCTCCGGTAGCGCCACAGCCCTGCACTCAGCTCTCACCATTACCACAACAGTCTCGCATCCAGCACAACAATCCTTACTCACCTGCACTTATCCGTGAACCTTCGCAGACACTAGCTGAACACTCACCAACCGATATGAATCGCACTCTCACTTCACCTACTCTTCCGTCCACATCACGAGCAAAAACGCGTCAAACTACAATGGCTCAATTTTTTCCGAAGTAACCGCACCACAGCAGCGCAGTCATATGGTACTCACACGTTCCGAGCAATCTCTTCGACAACACAGACACTCATCATACACTCACCATCTACGATAAGCTCCGTCATCTCCAACATACCAGCTACTAACACTTCATTACATCAAGCACCCAGCGATCAAGCGACGCGTATAACCGTGTTTTATCAAAATGTGCGTGGTCTGCGCTCTAAAGCCGATGAGTTCCGCTTATCGGTAATGGAGACTGAATACGATGTATTGGTGCTTACCGAAACCTGGCTTGATCCCTCTATTCCCACCGCTCTCTTGTTTGGTGATGAGTATCGTATTTACCGTTGTGACCGAGATACCACCAATAGCTCTCACTCTCGCGGGGGTGGTGTTCTAATTGCATGCAGTGTTTCCCTCTCGTCGTACGCGAATCATGTGCTGTGCCAGACACTCGAGGTAACATGCATCTGCATTCAGCTAAGCAACCATCGGTTGTATATTGCTGCAGTCTATCTTCCACCAAATCACAGCACAGACGAGACGAAAATAAATGAATTGCTAAAATGGGTCAATGAAATTTGCGCCTCCTTATGTCCGGATGATAGATTTTTACTCATCGGTGACTTTAATCAGCCTACTCTCTCTTGGTCACCTGCACCTGTCGAACAAGATACGGCTTTTAGTTTTTTCGAGCCTCATACTCAATCAGCACGATGTGCCCAATTAATTGACGGATTGCACCTGAACGCTTTATATCAACTCAACAACAACAAAAACTATCTGAACAGAACTCTTGATCTGATTTATGCAAATTGGCCAGCTGCTTCAGCCTCATCGTCCATACGGACCTCTGATACCCCCCTACTACCGGTCGACCACCATCATCCACCATTGGAGTTCAATCTCAACATTGATACTCCTACCACCCAACTACCATCTAATGTTGCGGAAAGGCGGCTCGATTTTAGTCGTATTAATTTGCCTAAGCTCGAGAGATTGATCTCACAATATGACGAATTTTTTGACTGCTCGATCTTTTTAACTCTTGACCATGCTGTCGATGATTTCTCTCAGTTTATGCGAACGGCACTTAACGAATGCGTCCCCGTCAAAACGCCGCATCGAGGTCCGGCCTGGGGTGACCGCACACTACGTACACTGAAAAGAGCGAAACGTGCTGCATATCGTAACTCGCGCGATCGAAGGTGTCCCGCTTTGCGGGTTTACTACAATAGCGTCCACGCACTTTATCGACGTTATAACAGAATCTGCCACCGCAGGTACCTACGTAATATAGAAAAAAAGCTGCGCGTGCATCCTCAACACTTCTGGACCTACGCAAACAATAAGCGCAAATCTTCCGGTTTCCCATGTTTGATCCGCTACAAGGGGAACCGAGCTTGCACACTCCCAGATATGTGCGATTTGTTTGCTACACGTTTTGAGGACACTTTTGTTTCTGAAAACATGCACCCCGAGGCTCTTCATGCTGCACTTTCTAACACACCCGCAGATGCACTTCGTCCCATGCTTCCGGTCATTAATACCTCGTCAGTCACCCGCGCCATAGACCGCATAAAGATGTCCTACACCGCCGGCCCTGATGGCATCCCGGCAGTGATCCTGAAAAAGTGCACTGCGTCGATTGCTCCAATTCTAGTAAAAATCTTCGAGGAATCACTACGTTCATGCACCTTTCCTGTCTCCTGGAAGGTCTCATGGTTAACACCAATCCATAAGAAAGGCTGCAAGAACGAGGCTTCTAACTATCGGGGCATTACATCGCTAGGGGCCATCGCAAAAGTGCTTGAGCTGCTTGTTTATGAACCGTTACTGGCCTCTGCCCGCAATTACATCAGCCCGAATCAGCACGGTTTTGTCCCTAACAGATCAACAACCACAAACCTTATGCAATTCGTCAGTAGCTGCCATAAATCCATTGATGCTCGCCTTCAAGTAGATGTCATTTACACCGATTTAAAAGCCGCCTTCGATAGGATATCTCACGTCATATTACTAGCAAAACTCGACAGACTCGGCCTCCCAGATCCCCTAGTTGCTTGGCTGAGATCATACCTAATGGGCCGCACTTATTCCGTTAGGATGGGGCCCCATTTATCTAGATCCCTCCGTGCATCTTCTGGCGTCCCTCAAGGCAGCATTCTGGGACCTTTACTATTTGTCCTTTATATAAATGATGTCTCCACGATCCTTCCTGCGGATAATCACCTGCTCTATGCGGACGACACCAAAATCTTTCGGCAAATCCAGGGACCAGACGACCATCGCATACTCCAGGCTTCACTAGAAGAATTCGATAACTGGTGCACGCGAAACTCCTTAACCATTTGTGTTGATAAGTGTGTTACCATCACCATCAGCCGTTCGCGCTCTCCAGTGCATTTCGATTACACGCTAAACGGGCAAACTTTGCAGAGAGTCGATTGTGTCTAGGACTTAGGTGTTTTCGTCGACGCGAGACTCACGTTTGAGCAACACCTTGATCACGTTGTGACAAGATGCAGTCAACTGTTAGGTTTAGTCGTTAACATGACTCGCGAGCTCTCTGACCCAATCTGCACCAAAACTCTTTATTGTGCTCTTATTCGATCAGTGCTGGAGTATGGCAGCGTTGTGTGGTGGACCTCCTCTGCTCGGGGGGTTGCGCGCTTGGAGTCCATCCAGCGTAGGGCTACCCGTTTCGCGCTCCGTTCGTGGGGCAGCAACAACGACTACACAACAAGGTGTTTGTTGCTCGGGTTACCCCAACTCGACGACCGAATACGTAATGCTAGGCTGGCTTTTATCGTTGGGCTTCTCAATGGTAGCATCGACTGTCCGGTTTTGCTCTCGTCGATACAGCTGTACGTGCCTGCAAGAACTCTCCGCCCTCGGGCGATGCTGGCCATCCCAGAGACAAGGACCGCCTTCGCCTCCCGAGACCCGTTTTTGCGTATATGTCTTGCTCTGAATGCGGAATCTGATGCGTATGAGCCCGGCATGACGATGGCAAATGTGTTGAGTCGCATTAATTTACTTCGCGCCTCTCGCCAGAATCTTTAGCGTCCTTGTAATTGTTATTGTTGTTATTATTGTGTTATTGTAACGCGTGTGACCATTTTTGTTATATTCCTATTGTACCCTTACATATATCGAGAGGGCTTATGAGGTCCGTCGATCATTTAATAAATATACAAATAAATATTAGTGTTCGGCAAGGATTTGCAAGGTTGTCACAATTATAAATTTATTAATTTTATTTATTTTATTAATTTTACTATTTTCAATTATTTACTAAATAATTTGCCATATGCATCCGAATTTCCATCATATTGAAATTGGGCCGTGATCTATTTGCATTAAATCTAAGCATATTTGGATTGTCGTCTTGTATATATATAAATTGGTTGACATCTTGATTCCTAGTATTTTCATCCCGTCGTATAAAATTATGCAAATATATAGTGGCCATTATCAACTTTTTGGCGTTTTCCTCACTAAGCTCGATAGGCTTTCTCAACACCCGAAACCTGCCACTATGGATTCCTTAGGCCATTTCAACAGGACGCCTGGCAATCGAGTGTCGCATATTAAAAATGCGCTGGACTGATCCTCTTTCCGTTAAACCACTGAACGGTCTAAGGCAGTAATGCGTCAACGGAAAAGCCTTATCTCCTAAAAACATATACGGTACAAGGATGCGGGATGCTTGGTATAACGGTGCAGGGCTTGGAATACCACACTCGTTTCTTTCTAGATTTTTGTAGAGTACAGAATTTCTAAAGACTCCTCCGTCTGATATTCTACCTTTAGAGCCAACATCTGCATTTATAAAATTACTGTTAGAATCTACCACACCTAAAAATACAACACTAAAAAACCTTCTATAGTTAAAATAGTCAGTTCCGCTATGCGGTGGAGCTTTTATCATAACATGTTTGCCGTCAATCGCCCCGAGTGTATGGGGAAAATTCCACTTTTCTTCAAAGCCCTGCACAATTTCATCCATTCGTCCGAATTGGTGGGTAACTGTGAAAAGAAGAAGAGATAGATTTTTTTTTAAACAGGAACAAAAAAATCATAATCTTATTTAGATATTATTATTTATATTATTATACATATTATTCGTTCAGCTAACACACCTAGAAATAGAGGTATTGGACGAGGCTATTACCCCATTTCCTGCTCCACCGTCACCGCTGCCATCACCGTCCTACAGTGCCTCGCCGCTTCCAGAACCGTACGATGGTGGGTCGCCGGTTGCTGAACCGTCCCGTGGTAGGTCCAACTACTCGGGACCGTACGATGGTAGGTCGCCGGTAGCTGGACCGTCCCGTGGTAGGACGAACTACTCGGGACCGTACGATGGTGGGTCACCGGTAGCTGGACCGTCCCGTGGTAGGACGCAGCGCACAGGAATATCCCGTGCTACATCACCGAGGTCCCGATCGCCTCCACGCTACCCTACTCCTCCTCGCCCAACAACTCCACCAGCTCGAACGTTGCGTAACAGGCAAAGACGTTGGCAAGAGGCCAACTTAGCCTATAATGAGGATGTGTTGCAGGTGATCAAAACGATTGGATCGGCAACTAACAATCTAATCGATCGTTTGAATGCACCACCGGATGACTTAGATTCGATATGCAACATCGTTCGTAGCTGGTCGCCTGATCGGCGAGAGGAGTTTACTGCGACGATGTTGAGTAGGGTAGCAGAGATTCAACAGGAGAGATTTGAGGCTCGTCAAGGACGCCGGGCACAATAAAGGCAAAGGTGAGATGATGCAGAGAGTAGCGGTAAATCATATCGATAGCTGCCAAACAGTTTTGCTAGGAAATACATAACTTGCTTATAATATTGTTTTCGGCAGATCTCTTAGAATGCTACCAGGATGCAAACGCTCTGGAAGTGATTGAGCAACGCATCATCTAGAGGAGAAGAATGAACCACGATCATCCTGACGGTGGCGAAGGCTGGAATTATAAGCATGTGGGCATGCGAAAAGAATGCCGGACTCATGCCTCACCAAGAAAGTCTTCGACAGCGACCTCCTGCTTAGCACGAGGCGCAGGCGTGCGCAGCATTCTCGCTGGCTAGATTTAGTGAAGCGAGGCCTGAGGGAGATCGGGTGTCTGCATGGATGGGAGGCTGCAGCCAGGGACCGAGGATCCTGGAGAATTGTTGTTGACTGGGCCATGTCACGTCGACTTGCTCTATCGTGAGCAGGCCAACAAGAGAGAGACAGAGAGAGTGAACGAGAGATAGTAAGGAGAGAGATAGAGAGAGGGATAGAGAGAGAGAGAGAGAGAGAGAGAGAGAGAGAGAGAGAGAGAGAGGGTGGGGAGGTGAGTATAGAAGATCATTAAGTAGAAAAGTTGGAAGCCACAAAATAAGCTGTGAAATGATGAAATGTAAATGTGATAAAAATGTGATATGGAATAAATGAGATATATGTTAACATGTTAATGCAAAGCACAAGCACGCAGTATATGCATGTTTCAGCTGACACTTAGCATATACATTCATTCTGTGATATTAACACCAAAAAAATAGCGAAAATAAAACTATTATTCTGTTATGCATCCTAACCGATATTCTTCTTCATTATTTACTTAATAAATGTAAATAGTCTATGCATATTGTTAAGAATGCTTGGCATCATGGCCGCTGACAGCCACCGAGTGACGCAATCTGCGCTCTGACAGATTACCGCGTTTTTGAACTGTCAAACCACAAGCCGAAGCGTTGTGTGAGTGTGTGTTCGCTAGGAGATCGAGAACAGAGCATCGTTCTCCGGATATCGTTCATCCGGTTCATCCGGATATCGTTTGAAAATCGCGATCTATGGTGATCTTTCGTGAACATTCGTACGCCTTTGTGAACAGTCGAGCATTATCGTATGCGTTGTTCATAGGTGTTCCTTTCGTTGTATGCGCCTTGTTCGTGTGGAGTTTTATCTTGTTGTTATAATCTATGGTGATAATTTGAAGACAGTTCCTGTTAGAGGATACTTTGTTGAATATCATACAATTGAGTGTGATATTGTGCAAATTCAGCTTACTATCGGGTATGCTGTATTAGACGCGGACAATTTTTAGGAAAAGATACATTGGTGTGCGTGTACGTGTCGTCAGGCTGTACCTGTTTGGAAGTGTTGGTGAGATCGCTTCGCAGCCATTTTGAAGAGCATCGTAAAAAGTATTGTCGGCGCAAATAGCTCAACAAAATGTCGGTCAGGAGAAGTGATGTGCGCAAAACGCCAGCGGAAGCCGAGGAATGGAAAATTGCACCCATTGACATGGAAGAGGCTGGACCGTCATCGGAAATCCCTTCGGGTTTGGATGAAGCAAAGGAAGTGCATCGGCCTATTGATAAAAACCAATGTATACGCCAGCATTTTCTTAACAAATTACAGCAAATCGAAGAAGCATTGAATGGTACATCGTTGGGTGACGCGACGTTTCTGAAGGGATGTGCAAATCGGCTTACCTCACTGGCGTCGGAGTATGAAAAATGGCATCAAACCGTCTTGGAAACGGCCGATATGGAGAATTTTGAGGACGGTGAGGAGGAATATGCACGATTCGAAAAACGTCACTTCAACTTATTGCTACGGATTGAACGTGGTATGTCGATCACTACAAATGTTTCGCAATCTCGTGTAAAGCTTCCCGAATTACGGCTGCCAACGTTTGATGGCTCTCTCGAAGCTTGGCTGCCTTTTTGCGATTCTTTTTGTAGCCTGATTGATGCTATTGCAAGCCTGTCAGACGTGGACAAATTGCGGTATTTGAAGGGACCATTGACAAAGGAAGCAAACAAGCTTATTGCGGACATTGAGATTACTTCGGCTAATTACATAGTGGCATGGGAGCTTCTTAAGGCTCGTTATGAAAACAAAAAGCTAGCGGTGAAGCGACATATTGATGCTTTGTTTTTGATACCGGTAATGAAGAAGGATTCGTACGAGTCGCTCATTCACATTTTAGATAGTTTCGAGAGAAGCGTCAACATAACGAAGCAGCTTGGTGTGGCAACAGAGGGTTGGAGTGTGCTTCTGGCGCACATGCTACATTCTCGGCTTGATTCGGCTACTCAAATGCATTGGGAGGCTCACCATCGCAGTACTGACGTTCCAGAGTACCATGAACTTCTAACGTTCTTGAAGAGTCATGCATTAGTGTTGCAGGCAATGCTGTCTCCAGGCCAAAAGAAAGAACAATATACATCGTCGTGGAAGCAGCGATCGAAGAGTGAGGTGCACGTGGTAAATTCTTCTATGGAGATATACTCGTTTTGTAAAAAAAGGTTCACATTCGCCCTTTAAGTGTGACATGTTTAGTGGCTGGACAGTACAAGAGCGCTATGACAAGGTCAAAGAAAAGAAGCTTTGTATCAACTGTTTGTTGCCTGGGCATATTATGAAGAACTGTTCATCTAGTGTATGCCGAGTTTGCAACAAAAAACATCACACTATGTTGCACAAACCAGTACAAACCAGTAATTCAGCTGAAGCATCTCCTAATGACCAGGAGATAGTGACGCAACCGGATCCACCTGCGGATCAGAACGTGGTCACATACTGTGGCAATGCTTTGCTAACAAATTCGATAGAAACACCATCTACTATCCTATTACCCACAGCTTTGTTGAAAATAGAGTTACCAGACGGATCGTTGCATTGGGCACGCGCTCTATTAGATGGAGGATCGCAGATTAATCTTGTAACTGAGCGTTTGTGTCAGCGATTGCAGGTCATTAAAAAGAGAGAGAACCATCCAATTGGCGGAGTTGGACAAAGCAAGCATGTATCATCGCACTCGACACAGCTTACCATAAAATCTCATTGCACTAGCTTCAAGGCAAATTGTAAATTTCATGTAATGCGTTACATTACTTGGAATTTACCTGCAGAGAAAGTGAACAAAACACGTTACTGTATTCCCAACACTTGTACTCTAGCAGATCCCAAATTCTACGAACCATCATCCATCGATTTATTGATCGGCAGAGAGAGCTATGATGAGCTGATGCTAGAAGGTATTCTTAAACTGGTACCCGAGAAAGTAATGCTACAGAACACCGAGCTAGGCTGGATCGTTTCTGGCAGGGTTGAGCTCGAACGTCGTCCTACATCCTCTATAGTAAATCTGGTATGTACTAATCAAGACCTAGAAAATCAACTAACTAAATTTTAGGAAATCGAATCTTGTTATACAAATAACACCATGTCTATTGAAGATACATCATGTGAGAAGGTTTTCTCTGAAACAACCACGCGTGATGATCAAGGAAGGTTTATTGTAACGCTTCCTACGAAAAAGGATATCGTTCCACACCTCGGAAACTCGTTTGAAATCGCCAAACGTAGATTAAACTCGCTAAATCGTCGTCTTGCATCAAACCAAGACCTTAAGGCTGCTTATATAGCTTTTTTGGAGCAATATGTTCAATTGGGACATATGGAAGAAATCACGGAACAACATACGAACCTTGACACACCCATTTATTACTTACCGCATCACTGTATTTTACGCCCTGACAGTTTAACTACAAAGCTTAGAGTCGTGTTCGATGCGTCTTGTGCTACCGACTCCGGCCTCTCGTTGAATGATGCGTTAATGGTGGGTCCAGTTGTTCAGGATGATTTGGTCGCAATTATGATTCGTTTTCGTCTGCCCAAATTTGCAATCGTAGTGGCCATCGAAAAGATGTACCGACAAGTATGGATTAAAAAAGAGGATCGCTCGTTACAAAGGATCCTTTGGCAGAATTGTCCCGAAGATAAGCTTCGAATATATGAGCTAAAAACAATTACGTATGGCACTGCATCTGCTCCTTACTTAGCAACCAAATGTTTGCAAATGCTTTCCGTTCATGGAACTTCTACTCATCCGGAAGCCTCTAGAGTACTGGCAAATGAATTTTATATGGACGACTTGCTTACCGGAGTAGAAACTCAAACAGAAGGAGAAGAATTATGCCATCAACTAACTGACTTGTTGTCGAGTGCTGGTTTTACTTTGAGAAAATGGGCGTCTAACTCTTCCCAAATTCTGCAAAGTATTCCCGTAGACCAACGCGATACTTCTGGATTGTGCAGCCTTGACATAAATAGTTCCATTAAGACATTGGGTCTTAAATGGATCCCAGCGACCGATGAGTTGGGATTCTGCGTACCGATTTGGACAGAAGATGAACAAATAACAAAGCGGATCGCCTTATCAGATGCATCGCGTCTATACGATCCATTGGGATTCATAGGTCCAACAATAATGATAGCCAAATGCTTTCTGCAAAATCTTTGGGCACAACAAAAGGCATGGGATGAGCCGCTAGAAAAAGAATTGCATAAACAATGGAATCAGTTTCGCCAACAGCTCTCAATTGTGAAAGACATGCGTATCCCACGTAGAGTGGTAGGAAGTACCCATCGCATCGAAATCCATGGTTTTAGTGATGCGTCCATGAAGGCTTATGGAGCCTGTTTATATATGAAATCGGTCTCTGAGGATGGAAAAGTTTCTGTTAACCTTTTGTGCTCTAAATCCAGAGTTGCTCCACTCGCAAATAGCAAACGACAGAAGAACGCCACTTTACCTCGGCTGGAATTATCTGCAGCTTTATTGTTATGCCATCTCTGGCAAAAGGTTAAAGACAGTCTTAAACATGAGTATTCGTGTTTCTACTGGGTGGATTCGACCATCGTGCTTCACTGGATAAACAGTAGCCCGTCACGCTGGAAGCCATTTGTTGCTAATCGGGTGTCTGAAATCCAGCATCTGACGGAACCTAGACATTGGAATCATGTTCCTGGGGATCAAAATCCAGCTGATATCATCTCTAGAGGAATGATGCCGAGTCAATTGCAAAATCATGCCTATGGTGGCATGGACCAGAGTGGTTAGCCAACCATCCAATACTTGGAAACTACATCATCCAATACTCGATTGCCCACCCTCTGATTTTGAAGAACGGAAGACTGTTCTGATCATTAACAAACAGTCTAATATTCATCATCCAATATTTAGCTTAAAATCGACATTCTCCGGACTCGTGAGACTGATGGCATATATGCAACGGTTTAACTACAACTGTAAACCTGTTAATAGAAACAATCGTCGTCAAGGCTACCTTCAAACATTTGAACTACATGCAGCAAGAGAGAATTTGGTACGCATTGCACAGAACGAATCTTTTGCTGATGATATTCGTTCTCTTGAAACTGCTGGAGAAGTCAAAACATCGTCATCTTTAAGATCATTGACACCAATGCTTGTTAACGGTGTACTACGCATTGGGGGACGTCTTCGAAATGCTCCTGTTGCTTACGATCGGAAACACCCAATGATACTGCCCTACAAACATCCATTGACACGTCTTGTCATGGATTTCTATCATCTTAAATCCTTACATGCCGGACAACAACTGTTGATTGCTTCTGTTCAAGAGAAATACTGGCCTTTACGCGTTCGAAACCTTGCTCGGCAAGTAGTACACGAGTGTATCCAGTGCTTCCGTTTTAAACCATCGACAATGGAACAGATAATGGGAGATTTACCCGCAGAACGAGTTACTCCAACTTTTCCGTTCCTGAACACTGGTGTCGATTTCTGTGGACCGCTGTTTTATCGTTCGGCGTCCAGGAAATCTGCTCCGGTAAGGTGCTACGTTGCAGTATTTGTGTGCCTGGCCACGAAGGCTATCCATCTAGAATTGGTAGCTGATTTGTCGTCGGATGCGTTCATATCACCACTGAAACGATTTGTCGCTCGTCGGGGAAAACCATATCTTCTTCAGTGTGATAACGCTAAAAATTTTCGTGGAGCGGAACGTAAATTGAAAGTGTTTCATCAACAACTGCAGCAACAACAATTTCAACAATCAATTTCGTCGTATTGCGGTCCAGAAGGTATAGAGTTTCGTTTTATCCCTCCTAGGTCTCCCCACTTTGGTGGAATCTGGGATGCCGCCGTCAAGTCTTTTAAGCATCATTTTAGAGCTACTATTGGAACTTCGTTTCTTAGTCGTCTCGACGCAGGATCGATCATCGCCCAGGTGGAAAGCTGCTTGAATTCGCGCCCTTTGACCCCCATCAGCACGGAACCCGAGGATTTGGAGGTGCTTACTCCAGGGCATTTCCTGATCCATCGTCCTCTGGTTGCTGTTCCTGAACCTTCATACGAGTAAGTGCCATCTAATTGCCTGGATAGATATCAACTGAATCAGGAATTCGTGAGACGCATTTGGAACCGATGGAGTACAGACTACCTGTCTGGCTTGCAGCCCCGCACGAAGTGGACGAAACAACGGGACAACATCCATATCGGAACTCTCGTGTTGATGAAGGAAGACAACTTGCCACCGTTGAAATGGAGTTATGGACGAGTAACTCAAATCTACCGAGGAGACGACGGCAACATCCGCGTGGTCACGGTGAAGACAAAGGACGGCGAATACAAACGAGCAATTACGAAGATCTGCGTTTTGCCCATCCATTCCAACACGGAATAAGTGGTGGAAATTTCAATTTCCACGGGGGCCGGCTATGTTAAGAATGCTTGGCATCATGGCCGCTGACAGCCACCGAGTGACGCAACCTGCGCTCTGACAGATTACCGCGTTTTTGAACTGTCAAACCACAAGCCGAAGCGTTGTGTGAGTGTGTGTTCGCTAGGAGATCGAGAACAGAGCACATGCAGAAAGTTGATCGCAAATAAAACATCGTAAAAAACCCACCGAACAGTGCCGCATTAGAGTTGGAATCATTTCGCTTATTTCATTTAATACATATCTTATACAATAATGGGTTCATTACCAGGGACTTAATTGAATAGTTCTATCTTGTGGGACTCGATTAATTTGAGGCTTGAATCCATAAGGCTTATTTTAGGGTTCTTTTATGGTATACTATTGATCTAGAAAATAAAACTCAGTAGAATCAGTAGAAAACTGATATGCTACAGTAGGTGACTTAGGTAGGAGGAGATTAAAAATGTAAAAAGTAGCACCAGATGAAAATAACAGCTTCACACAATTTTCGCAGCAATCAGGTTAAAGAACCAGGGAAAGCCAATTAAAATACTTTTTTTGGATTTAATTATACCATCACCGTCATATTATAACCAAACACAAAAAGAGTAGGACGCAATCAGGATGCAAGAGGAAGTGTTTAAGGCTAACTGATAGTCAATTGTTGAAAGCGATATGCAGAAAAGAAATCATCAGGTTACCTACAGACCATGGATCTAATGAAAGACTTAGCGAAGAAACATTATATAAACATAGGACAAATTAATACAACGGAACAGCGGAAAGGAAATAGTAATATTTACAGTTAACTGAACTATAGGCGAGCTACAAATTAATAGCTGCTATCATTGAATCCGACCGTAGCGGTAGTGGACGTCCCAAGACTCATATTATTTTTTTAGTGTTTTTTTACGGTCTAGATGGTTGTTAAATTTATTTACCGCGGCGTTGTATGATAAAGCACATGAAATGTGCATGTGTTGCCATCTGTTGGTCTAGGCGTGTCGTTGTTGTTAGTATGGTTTAGAGAGGCTTTGGCTCCTGCGGAGTTCTTTCGCCTCTTAGCCTCTAGGCGTGTTACTATGCTCATCACTGTCACCGTTGGCGATGAGACTTTTTTCACCCATTATTAACTAACATTACTAAGCCTATTAACGCAACTGTACACGGATACGGTGGACGAATACCCTAGACCAGGGGTCTCCAAACTACGGCCCGCGGGCCGCATGCGGCCCTCAAGCGCCTTTAATGCGGCCCGCGAGGACTGGGTTAAGGTTAAATTAAATAGCTTTCTTTTCTAACAGATTATTTTCTTTACTTCTGAAACATGAAAATCAAGATTCAATAAAAGAAAGCTGCAGAAATTTGATATATTTCAATAATATTTTCTTATTAAAAAGAGATTTAAACTTCCACTCATTCTAAAGGTAGCGTCAAAATGGCCCTCAACAAGATTGATTGTGAAGCAATGCGGCCCGCTAACTGAAAAGTTTGGATACCCCTGCCATAGACCATTATAGCTGGCAATGGAAAGCAACTAATCTAGAAAATAAGATGATGCTCCTTTGTTTCTTACCTTCACATAGTTTCTTAAAACTTCAACAAGGCAATCACATACTTGAGGTACGAATTTAGAAATCGCTTGGGCAGAAATCTATAAACAAATATAGGTTAATGAGTTATTTTGAAACGTTTGAAAACTTAAAAAAATATTCTTACCCGAAAAGCGTATTCAAGCTACTTGTATTGGTCTCCCGTAGCCAAATATCGTAATGTCACAATTAGCATGTCCCTTGGTGACAAACTCGGGCGCATATTGGTATCCATTTTTTTAATTTTTGGCGTAAGTTGCTCAAGCAGATAGTTAAAATCATTTCTAGATAACATCATAAAATTTATAATGGTGGTTTCCAATTTTTCCTCCATAATGGTGTTAACCAACCGACTAGCTTGATAGTTTCTTTCCAGAAGAATGGGGCGCGCCCATTCTCTGGTTTGTGGAGGTTGTCGAAGAGACACCATATGTAACCTAATGAAAGTGGACCACGCATTTGTAAGCCGCAAGGTGGCCACTTTTTGTTCACGGTTCATAGCGCTGTAATTTTTCACAATGAAATTAGAAGTAGCAACACAACAAACTCAAACCAAACACAGCGCTCTTTTCAAACAGTGTAAATAAACACATCGACATGGGTTGACATTTTATTGACACATATACAGGTTGACATAATTGACACTTGAGTTATACGCGTTTGAACGCGGGCGCGGAAAACGCGCGTCGTGTATTTGCGGCCTTATACGCATGGAAACGGACGACCCAGCCCGTAAAGTCTTTTAAGGTCGTCCACAAGGACAGAGGAGGCGTGGTAGGCCCAAATTACGGTGACAAGATGGCGTGGAGGCGTCCGCCATTAAGGCCGGGATAACGGACTGGCAGACGAAGGCGCGAGACCGTGAGCGGTTTCGGACACTCCTGAGGCAGGCCAAGACCGCAAAACGGTTGTAGCGCCGGATAAGTAAGTAAGTAAGAATAGAAATTTACATATTAGATAAGTACATCCATAAGTAGTCGGCGAGATACAAGGTACCTCTTATACGCGGATTCGGAGATACGCGGTTTTCTAAATTTGACAGTTCTTTGAGCAAATGGTACTGATTTGACACATCAATTGACAAATGCCAAATAATTTCTCTTTTCATCGGATGTTGAAAACCATTTCAAAAGGTTTAAAACTTTTAATTCAGTCATAATTATAACAAATAATTAATTAAGTAACTAAAACCACCCCATACGTACAAAAATACTCGATAATTAGTGATATTTTGGCTGGAAATAACGAGACTCGACTTACGCTGAAATTCGAGATACGCGGTATTTTTCTACCGTTTTTGGTCCCCATTAAAACTATGAGCGCTGTGTGGATCGTTATTGATTTACAGCTTTGTTCACTCTCCTTCTCTGTGGTTGGTCTCTCAGCAGCTCTCAGCAAAGCATATTGCAGCGGGAAGAAAGAAAGAGCGCATATTGCAGAAGCGGCACGATGTTATGTAGATCGTGCAGCTTCATCCCCACAGACAAGGAGAACGATATTTTCATACGAGGGGTAGGTAGAAACACGTGGTGGGGGTCCGACCCAAGATCGGATCCGAAGTCCGTTGTTTTGGGCTGAAAATTAATAATGGCGGATGGAGCGCTACCACTGAGAGAATATGCTCTCTTGCTTGTCTTTAAAATGCACCATGATGCGATGAACTGGTACCCCCTCCCTCTTGATTCATACGAGTTGCGCTGCACTGGACTGACACCCCCTCCAGCTCGTTTCTTTCGTAGCGCGCTGTGCGCTTCCCTTCACACGGACTTGGTGCACCCGAATCAAAACAAAAACTTTAATAAATCAAACTTGTGTAGAATATACAAAATCCCATTTGTATAATATGCCCACCTTGGCAGTGATCATACCTTTAGTTTAAGTACCGTATTCAAATATTACCGTCCCGTTCTAACAACTTTGACGTAAAATGTCATATGAACTGTCAAAAAATTAAATAAAAAAGCTAATCTTCAGTAAGCAAAAGGCCACGGGAGTGATAAAATGCTGACAAATTTTTCAAAATGTGAGCTTTTGTCACTTTTTTTATGCTTTTGTCAAAATTTTGTGACTTGGAGCAGCCAGGAAAAAAAGTTGACAAAAGTTGACAAAAATTGACGTTAGTGAAAAAGCGTAAACAAACAGCTATTTGGCGCAGTTGTGACCCGTTGTTATGATAATAATGATAAAATGCATGATTCTGATTGATTTATGTACCTAGTTAGTGCTTCTTAAACAAAATATCGATGATATTCAGATGTTGAAGCTTTTTGTCGCTTTTGTGTATGTTTCTGGTGCGGCCACGAGAAAAGCTCTTTTTTGCAGTTGACAAGCAATTTTGACAAAGTTGAAAAATTTTTCAACATTTTTTCAGCTCCGTGGCCACGCGCTAATTGAAGATTCGGATAGAAAACACGTGTTTAAAGACTTATGAAATTTCCACTTGGTTTATATTTTGTCACTTTTATTGCAAATAAAAGCACATTTTAATTCATAGCTTCACACAATCTTGCTTCGAACCACACACATTATTTATATAAAAATAATCGTCGTATTTAAAGTAGCCGCCTAACTGCGTGGATCCCGTTGTTGATGTTCAATAAAGCAAAAAATCATCGAAATAAAGCAGCTCAAATCACACATTTAAGATAAATGATGAAAGATAAGCGCAGCTTCATATCAATGTGCACAACACTACAACACTTAGCGAAACTTCGATCGCCCGGGACTTAGGCTAACACGCGCGAGGCCTTTAACGGCGAACGCTTGAGCTGAACTGACGATTTCGTTTGGTGGCAAGAAAGGGAGCGCACAGAGGAACACGCTGCACTAGTGCAAGCGAGACACCGATACCAGCATGCCGCTGCGAGAAAACCAAACTGAGCGCGCTGGCTGAAAGTGAACGCACACATCCACACTTGTGTAATTGTTGAGTGCAAAAACTGTGTAGAAAGCAAAACACGCTCTCGCCTCCGCGTATTTCCACGTATATCACACCGTCTCTCCCTGCTTCAACATTCCCCTTGCCTGAAAGTCGCACATTTTTTCAGTCTTTTTGTTAGTAGGGAATCCAAAATACCAGCGCCCAGAGTGTTAGCCGTGCATCTCGGGAACCTGAACACAAAATCCGCCACTCTAGGCACCTATGGAGCCGCCTAGTTAAGCATTTGCTTGTTTTTAGAAAAGTTGATATGAAAAAACTTCAAAAGTTTGCAAACGCGAATTTAATTGCAGTATGTTTGTTTATAGATTGATAGTATATATATTAAACACTATTATGTGATATATATGAGACGAAGCAACTCAACGAATTTTCCACAATGACATCGAATCAAAATGTATAACGATGAAAAGGTTCAGGAGAATTTTAAATAAACTAAAAAACTCAAATGTGTTCATAAAGTAGACTAAACATCCTTTTAAAAATGGCAAAAAAAATCGAAATCGGCTCATATTAAAAAAAGATACAAAGGTTCTGAGTTTTCCAAAAAAGTGATTTTTTTCTGCGTTTTTATCAAATCTCAAGAATCAGAAGAGATAAAGAGGTCATATTTGATATTTTTATTAGTTTAAAAATATCCCTTAAGAGTAAAAAAATCTTTCGAATAACGTTATTACAACGTTGATTTTTTTTAAATTTCATCCCGGCAAATGCCCATTGTGCAGTGTTACAATACGGCAGTATAGTTTGTGATCCCTGCACCGAACAATGGAATAATCGATTCCAAAGAATAGCGACAAGATATGCTGTAAGACTCCTACCATATCGACATGGCGATGTGTTACCGTTCCATAGCATTCCCAGTGTCTGCTTTTAGGAATTCAGCTGTTGAAAAAGCGCCGTGAAATAGCTAAATGCCTTTTTTATATCAGGACTACTCAACAACCACATTGACGCTCCCACTCTTCTAGCTATGATATAATTTAACGCTCCATCTAGGATTCTACATACACGTCAATTCATATCCGTCCCTCGTTACAGAACTCGTTTTGGCCAGTCTGATCCTATATCAGATATGTGTCGAACTTTTATCTATAATTATGATATATCCAAGGACCGTAAAGATATCAGGTCAAGTTATAAGCCCGTTTTGACAGCTAGGTGGAAGAAGAATCGACGAAGAAAACTGACAGTTAGTTTTCCGCTTTTGGCGAACGCTTCAAGTTCTCGAAGAAAAATTTCCATTTCAAATCACGGACTGTGTTCTAATAAACTAAAATATTCACCCAAATTGATCTCCAAAAAATATTGACAATGCAAAACGTAAACAATCCATCAATACATATACAAGCGGAAAACCATTTGTCAAAATCGGAGCCCAGGGGGGGGATCGCCAAAAGCGCTATAACTACACCTCATTATACATTCCACCTTGGATATATCTAATTTCAACAAACTGCAAAATGTTTTTAAAGATAGACTCAGGATACAATTTACGTACCATAATTTCATTATACAATATTTTATATTCTAGTGAATCAGTTCTCCCTTTTCGATGTGTGTATCTTGTATAGTCTATAAGCATTAAACGTACCATGACATACCGATTACAATACAATATACCAAATGTGATAACACTATAACGGGAACGTTATGAATCGATAGAGGTATTGTGTTTGAAATTAAATGGAGAGATATTGAAAGAAGATTGTTTTCGTGTGGTATACATCAGTAAATATGTCATACTAAATACATCCTGGCGCGAAGCTACATTCAAACATGATAAATCAGTAAAGTTAGGTAACTTGATTTGGGCTGTGTGAATCGACTTCCAAAGACTATTGCAAAGATTAACAGTAATAGTGAGAGCTCGCAATCGGAACTACTCAATTCTGATTCCATTTTCTGTTTCAATTCCACAGCTGATTCTATTACTGTAATCGAATCCGATTCAGGAATCCATTCCGATTCGGGAGCCAATTCCAGGGCCGAATCCGATTCTTGGCTCCGGAATCAGAATGAGTTCTAGAATTGAAATAAGATGTTTCAGAAGCGTAATCAGCTCCGAAATCTTCCGAAATGAATCGTTCACGAGTACATTTGGATCTTTTTCGGCTTTCAATAGAATCACAGCTGCATAGAACCAAATCCAAATATATTCTCATGGAGATGCCAAAACCGATTTCAATTCCACAGCCAATTTGTATTGATTAAATTCTAATGCTGTGATGTGTTGATTTCTAATCCGACGCCGATTCTGATTTCGGAGTCGAGTTCAATTTTGGAGCCGCTTCTGGATACGAATCCGGAATCCATTCCGGCAACTAATTCTACACCTACTATCTCATATCAATGCCATAAAACTTCGGCGCTACCCGGAAACATATCCTACCAAAACCATTTTTCATTTTTCTCTTCACTACTCTAAGGCCATCTTGCGAAATTTCCCTATTGGGTTGACGCATTCCATTACATAATTGCATACCTTCACAGTATGCTTACACGATTCCACAAACAGTTGAAACATTCTACCAAGTGATTAAACTATTCCATAGTATAAACCCTATATACAACATTTATGATTGGAGTTGGGTATGAAATTCTAAATGACGAAAACTATCTGAAAAAATATGCAATAAATTTGGCAACAAACTCATTTCGAAATGACCACAAATTGGATTTCGGCAAATGCAGTTTATGCCGAGGTCGTATGTTAAAGTATTTGTATAATCATTGCAACTTTGTTAATTGATCCCGATTTTGCCGGTATTCAATTTTTGCCGCGTTTCTTTCCTAATTAGTTTAGGTTTTTAAAAGTTAACACGAGTAGAAAAAGCTAATAAAAATCTATTATTTATTAATCTTATAGCATAGGCAGACCGCTTTTAATTAATCGGATGTTTGCAGTTTCAACTATTATAGTAACGATTTATAAAAAAATCGATTGTTATTCGCGAACGATCACACTCAAATGCCTTTAAATTCAGTATATTTTATACTTCTGCTCACCAACGGACTCACTCGCGTATTGTTTAAAATCAGATAGTTTTTTCGTCTACATATTTTATTGGTCATAAAAATTAGATTTCCTAGTACGAGCTTGTTTAAACCTACACCTTATTCTAATAGACGGTATAGAATTAGACGGTACTCTAAAAAAGAGGGTACTTTTTGAAGGCTTCCATGACAAAACACATAACGAAGTCCCAAAGGTGTATTCCCCCTTCGCTTGTATTATGTGTGTTACGTTGCATTTTCGTTTGTTATATCTATGCATATAGGATTTAGAACAGGCATTTGAAGAAAACTTAACATGAAAAGAAAGAAAACTTACTCGTCCGGCACGCTAGCCTCCTGAGTATGTCCATTGATATTAAATTAAACGAACAATAACAAAGTCATGTCGCAAAGGTGGCTTCTTTCACCAGTGAGTGGTGGTAATGTGATGACCCTCGGATTTTTAAGCTTCTATGCTTCAGTGTTTCTACCGCTGTTTTATGGAAAGGGGAAGTCGTATATACGTAGTAGAGTTAGCTTAAACCAGCCATTCTATTTAGGTTTCACTCACACTACTATTCTTTCATTGATATGGCTTTAGGATTGTCTGATCAATAATGTTTCTTAAATAAACATTCTAAAAGTACGATAAAACAGATTTTCATAAAATGAAACTTTTAAATGAATGTGTAACAGTAAAAAAAAAACAATATACTACATATTGTTAATTTTGTTACTAAAATTTATTTTTATTTATTTATTATTTATTAAGGTTTAGGTTACCCAGCAAGTTACTGTCTACATAAGAGATACAATTAAACATCTAAATCGAATATAGCTTTGACACATTAAAGCTCAGAACAAAACAAACTATTAACCGCACAAGAATAAATGAGAAAATATATTAACGAAAAATAAATGCTCAGCTTTTTTGTTAACACAATTTAGAAAATTACTTTAATTAATTACTATAGTTAAATAAATTATAAAATTGTAATACTTTTATATATCACTTTTAAAAGTACTTCAATACGTGAAATCACAGGGCTTATTTGATTGCTTTATCAGGATATTTGGCGATGAATTTACGAAACAGGCATACTACGTTGACTTATTTCATAATACATTTTTTATAGTTTAGCTTCTAAAATGTTCTTATGTTATTTTTTAACTTATCTTTCTTACACATGTTTATACATACATACATACATATCTTCTTTGAAGCACTTCCTCTGCACTGCTCTTTTCACTATTATTTGTTAATGGTAAAGGATGATACCTAGCAGCAGAATAACACTCATGGTCAGGGTCTACAGCAGGATTGACTCAGTATGATTAGGTGCTGTATTGTATACATGTGTTGCGCGTGTGGTAGTTCTGTACCACGCACAATTATAAAAGGCCTGGACATTAGACGTCAGCATTCAGTTCGAGCCGTGCCTTTGTTCTAGCAACTTGCAACTTTTAAGTCCTTAACAAAACTTAAACGGAGTGAAATTTTGCCGAATAGTCGCATCATCATAAAGCATAACATAAAATAATATTGGTGTTCTATAAAACTGTGCATAAATTTACAGATAAAGAATAATATAATCAATTATTAAATTCTAATTTCGAAGTGATTTAAAAAAATCGTAATAAGAAGTTTGCAAATGATAGTGAATGTGCCTGTGCATTTTGTGATATATAGTTTATGGATTACAATCACCATTATACTGCTGGTAATGACATGTCGTGTTAAACATGTGAAGCTCTGCTCTATAAACCGCTTTTTTTCGAAAACACTTGATTTCAAAATACATGTTTTCACAATTGAAACAATTGAAAATGCCGAAAGAAGAAATTCATTGCAGCTGCTGACCACTGCACAAGATTAGAATGCGACTCTTGTGCGTGTGACAACGGCTATTATGGGTTTTCAAAATCATTTTAACTCATCCTAAGGTGTATCCAATCAACCTAGTGAATCTTATCGGAGAAATGGCTACCAATTAGTTTTTGATTAAATAATGGTTCGTGTAGTTAAATTGGTAATCAGCTATTTTGCCAAAAGGAGGTTAAGTTTTATGATTAAGATCAATGAATTCATTGCAAGGAAAGAAATTGACAATTAAAAACATCAATCATCTACATTCAGCGAAGTCAAACGAAGCGGGATGGTTTAGAGGACGGGCAAATTTACACAAAAACATAACACATTTTACCAAGGCGGGGAGGATTGTGTTAGCAGCAGGAATGTATCAAATATGGTATTTTCAGTTTCGGAAAAAATCCGTTTCGGGATTTTTCCGGGTGCATTGGGTTTTTTTAAATGGCGCAACAACTAATGTCATGTTTTGTCTGTAGGATGTAATTGATATTTATGACATCTATGATGCTACGTTGGAGCAGTATTCAACGAAAATTTAAAGTGAAAATGGACACGTTAACAAGCATGGATGCACATCGTCTAAGTGATCGTAGTAAAAGATACCTGGATCGAATTAAATAGAAAACATCAGTGCTACAACGTCTAAGTCAGTGATGTCAAACTCGTTTAGAGTCGCGGGCCATATTAGAGTTGAAAATATTACCGCGAACCGCAGTAGAGCGGTGTTGAGTGGGAAGGGTGTTGGGAGGAGGTTGGTGGTGATAAAAATACTACCTTTTTAAACTTAAATATATCATTAAATAATACATGTGGTTTAAGTCCATTTTTTGTTTTCCCCATCAACCACTACGCCCATGAATGTACAAAAACGGGTATTTTCTATTCCGGGAAAAAATCCACGTGTAGATTGGGTTTTTTTTCAATCGCGCAACAGCTAATGAGAGTTATTACATATTGTAATGTGATTGATATCTATGACATGGCTACGATGGAACGGTATCCAAAGTAAATTTAATGTGAGAATGCCAAGCATCGATGCACCAAGTTTAAGAGTACAACATGGAAAACATTAAAGTTACAACTCCTAACATAAAGCGCATAATCACTTGTATTAGTGATGGGTGGGTGAATTCAAACCTACAGGGCCAGATCCATCCGTAGACGTACGAGTCGACCCAAAAGGTATATTAGGTTTAGTCGGTGCAACGATTCCGGTAGGTGTAAGACACCATAAAAGACTTCAACCCAACGATGCCCCAACGATTTCGGATCGAGTCGGATAAAGGTAGAATCAGTCCGACCCGTGGGTCCAGCTAGCTCGGGTTGACCCGAATTATCAGTAGGTGCGAGAAGTAGGTTCAATACTCTACCCGAACTCGAACTCGATGAAAATAAATATTTTAAGACTGTGCGTCACTAATAACTTTGCTTCCAAACAAATGAAAAGCCAATACAGTTTGCAAAAACCCAACCAGTAAGCGCCCAAAAGCTTAATTTCAAAAATCCCTGCTGTCAGACCATATGTCTCTGAAAGATGTCGAAAAAAGTGTGCCGCAGTTTTGCGATACAAATCCACAGATCCCGATATCGTCTACATTTTTACGTATCGTTCTGCAGTCTTGTGATTGACTCTCGCAGATTTATCAAAGTGTCCTCTGCGGTCTTGTGTTCTATCAGAAAACTGTGTATCAAATCCTATACAGGCATTCGAGACTTAATTAATTACCACGCAGCCGGATAGTCAATCCTTGCTACGGTGGGACGGTGTATTCTAAGCTTTAACCCGTGACGGGCATGTTATTGAGTCGGTCGAGTTGACGACTGTACCACGGGGCCGCCCCTACCTTCTTTGAGATTTAATTTGCAGCATGCCAAATGTACCGTGTAAAACGCTTTGATTAACCGCGTTTCAATTTATTGTTAATAAAATAGTTCCCAATTCAAAGAAATAGTATTTGCTCTTGTTGATTAAAGATGTTGAAAACTTTGTGAAATATAAAGTCGTCCTTTTGAATGTTTTGATCGAACAAATCAAGATCTGATTGCACAACATCTTCAATGAAAAAATAGCCGTTGAATCATAGTCTCGTAAGCAATAGAACAACATTTACTAATATGTAGGTAAATAAACCTTGTACAGTATCGGACATTAAGATAGGACCCTTTTTTTTCAATGCACCGTGCACTTGTTTTGCCACGTTACTTGTGTTTGTGTGTGTGTGTGTGTGTGTGTATGTGTGTGTGTGTGTGTGTGTGTGTGTGTGTGTGTGTGTGTGTGTGTGTGTGTGTGTGTGTGTGTGTGTGTGTGTGTGTGTGTGTGTGTGTGTGTGTGTGTGTGTGTGTGTGTGTGTGTGTGTGTGTGTGTGTGTGTGTGTGTGTGTGTGTGTGTGTGTGTGTGTGTGTGTGTGTGTGTGTGTGTGTGTGTGTGTGTGTGTGTGTGTGTGTTTGTGTGTGTGTGTGTGTGTAGAAAGATAGTGTGCTTTTTAATGTGTATTTGCAAGTGCGCGGGTTTGTGTCTGAAAAACATAGCTTGCCATGATGTCATATTGCGTTGAAATTATTCTTATTATGTGTGTTATCATGTGAAACATTGTGCGTTTACACTTGGATAAAAGCTAAAGTTTGCATCGACAGCAGCGCTTGTTCCTCGGACGAAAACGCAGGTGTGCTGTTTCATGAATGTGAATGCGACACCGGTGCGAAATGGACACGCGCACAATAGCAATGAACTCGGCATTCCCTCACAGGTGTTTCTCCAGTGCACGCCATTGAAAGGCCTTCGTGCATCTCTGCGTTGCACGTTGTGTGCGAATGGTAAACTTTGTGCGTGCATTGAGCTGGCGCGCAGTTCTTTTCCATGGGCGTTTTGTTTCATGAGCGCGGCAGTATTCTTTTCTCGATTTTGAAGGGAAAACGCTTACTCGCGTACTCGTTGATAGTTTTTATCCATGCGATGTTTTCGCTGCTCGACAACGATGTAATTCATCGCGTATAGAAGTAGAACGCAGGCAGAGCACGGGATCAGCCGTGTCCAAGTTTTTAACCAGCGCGTTCTTGACGGTCCAAGCAAGCAATGTTAGTAACAATGGGTCGAGGTAAACGTTGTACCGATTATCAGCGCCATATGATAAAGCGAATGGCTGCTGCTGGCATTAAGCGCAAAAGGATCGAGTTCGTAATGGAACGATCGCGCACTTTTGTGGCAAACGCGCTTCGGACAACCGAAACGTGCTTAAACAACTGAAACGCGCTTGGACAACCGAAACGCGCAAGTCAACCGGACGTCCTCAGAAGACCACGGCGAAAGAAGACCGTAACATTGTTAATATTTCAAAAACACACTGATCGCGAGGGCGGTGGTCCTGCTTATTACATCAAAAACCTAACCCAAAACACAAAAAAACTACTTACAAATCTATCCGAAACGACCTACTTGTGAAACAAACACACACATCAATACACATTCAAACATACATCCACGCACACACACACACACACATGCACACACACATACACACACACACACACACACACACACACACACACACACACACACACAAACACAAACACATACAAACCACACATAAACTTGGCCCAACGGGTGCACGGTGCGTTAAAAAACCAATGCCCTATCTTTCTGTCCGATACTGTAACCTTGCCCAAGCTGCATATAAGCAAATGAAAAAGTTTATTTTATGTAAACTTTGCAGATATATTTAAAATATTTATCACTTTAAAGCATCACAAGCATTAAAAATTCAATTAAATAGAAAATAGCTAATATTTACCCGGGTTAAAACGAATAAGGTAAAAACCCGTTAAACACCAAAAAATAAATACCGCATAAAAAGGTATTTACTACTGGTGGGTCATACGATTCATTTCACGACCCGACCCTGAGTCGGGCGCGAGTCAGTCGGAATCGATTCCGACCCGTGGGTGCAGCGGGTGCGCTAGGTCGGAGTCGGAATCAAATCCGACCCGCGGGTGCAACGAGTTCGGGTCGACCCGACTGATGAGTAGGTGCGAGAAAGCATAAGCGACTCCGACCTATTGGTGCAGCGAGTTCGGGTCAGATCGGGTCGGATTGAACCTATCTTGACTCGATCCGACCCGAACTCGTTGCACCAACAGGTCGGAGACGGTTATGCTTTCTTGCACCTACCCGAATCGTTGCACCTACTGAACCTACTTGTACCTTTCGGGACGACCCGAACGACTCCGGGTCGCTAACGGATGGCTCCGATCCGATAGGTTCCGGTCGACCCGCCCATCACTAGTATTTACCCCACAGTACAACACTGACTACACCACATGGTTCTTGCGATCGATAAAAATCGTTAAGGACTTATTCTTTTACCCAGAATAGTATCCACATTTTTTCGTACCCTTCTATGAAACTATTCATGACAAAAACTTCACCTCCTTAATTGTATAGAAATAAGTAATATAGAAATACATTTAAATTACGCTAAGAAGTTTACATTTACTTACTTACTTACTTATACGGCGATACAACCGCTTTGCGGTGTCAACCTGCCTCAGGAGTGTCCGAAACCGCTCACGGTCTCGCGCCTTCGTCTGCAAGTCCGTTATCCCGCCCTCCACGCCATCCACGCGGAAGCCTCCACGCCATCTTGCTATCTTGCAAATTTGGGCCTACCACACCTCCTCTGTCCTTGTGGACGGCCTAAAAAGACTTTACGGGCTGGGTCGTCCGTTTCCATGCGTATAACATGGCCATCCCACCGGAGCCTGGCGAGCTTGATACGCTGTACGACAGTGAGGTCGCCGTACATCTCATATAGCTCGTCATTATAGCGGCTCCTCCATTGTCCTTCCACGCATACGGGGCCAAGTATCCTTCTGAACATCTTCCTCTCGAACGCGGCCAGAAGTGTTTCATCAGATTTGGACAGTGTTCATGTCACAGAGGCGTATGTGAGTACCGGTACTATATAAGTACTTAACATTTACTCATACTTAACTTTAGAGGCGGCTGCCCTAACTCGGACAATTTATCGTTCTTGTGCAATGCTCCAGATACATGCTAACTTTGAGACTACCTGGACGATTTTCTAACTGGACTTAAAAACAAATGCAGCATTTTGACAACGCGAATGACTTATAACGATGACTCATCATTTTGGCACTATATCGTCAAATTTGCTAGATATGTGACCATTTTTTAAGAAAAGAAACTACCAGCTTCTCATCGGCTAAAAAGTAACCCTCATAAATAAAGTAAAGAAAGTGGTATTCCTATACATGGTTTCCAAAAGTCCTATACATGGGTTCCAAGTTATTTTGTGTTTTGGGTTAGGTTTTTGATGTAATAAGCAGGACCACTGCCCTCGCGATCAGTGTTTTTCGATATATTAACAATTTTACGGTCTTCTTTCGCCGTGATCTTCTGAGGACGTCCGGTTGACTTACGCGTTTCGGTTGTCCAAGCGTGTTTCGGTTGTCTAAGCACGTTTCGGTTGCCCGAAGCGCTTTTGCCACAAAAGTGCGCGATCGTACCATTACGAACTCGATCGTTTTGCGCTTAATGCTAGCAGCCGCCATTCGCATTATCAGAATACTTTTAACGCAATATGACATAATGGCATGCACCGTTTTTCACACACACACACACACACACACACACACACACACACACACACACACACACACACACACAACGATGGTTTTAGAGAAACCTATACCATCGCACATAACTATACTCGGAGAATATACGTACGTTACGTATCGAGGCCAAATCAGAACATGCTCAAGCTGCGGAAAGGCACAGCATCATGGGAATACATGTTCTGAGAATAGAAAAGAATTTAAGAAAACGGTAAGTAACGTTCAAGATCGACTTACAAATCACACCAGCGTGGCAGTGCAAAATAAGCCCGAAACTTCTGCGGCTCTTATAAAACATCCGACAACCGTACCAACACCCACGACACCGGTGTCACTAACATCAACGTCGCTGTTGGCGCCAACGTTGTCACTCAGACCAACGTCGCCGTTAGTGTTATTACAAACACTGCCTAATACGACAGGGCCCATAGCAGCGCTAGCCAAACCTGTCGCTTCGACATCTGTTGTGGAATTTAAGGCTCCACACACACCGTCACCCAATCTCTTCCTTACCAATACCGCACTAACTAGTGCGGCTATTGTAAGTGAAAGAAGAACAGACGATGCATCCGACAGCGATGCTTCGACCTCTTCGCTAACAAGTGTACACAAACGCAAGCCTGGACGACCACCAAAACAAACAAAAACAGACGCGCGATTAGCGTATGAATCACCACGAAATAATAGTGAGTAATCAACTTAATGATAAAAATACTCCAGTGGAACTGCAGAAGTGTCCTGCATAAAAAAGATATGTTGAATGCAATGCTATCTGAGCAGGACATTGACGCTTTCGTTTTTTGTGAAACCTGGTTAGCCAAAACTGAGAACTTTTTTCTTTCTGGATTTAACATAACCAGATCAGGGCGAGATGATGGTATGGGTGGAGGCGTACTGGTGGGTGTTAAAAAACCCCATTCCTTTTATAAACTCTCAATTCCTGCAATGAATTTGATCGAAGCGACTACGATTCAAGCCAAAATAAAAGGCGAAGATATTTGTTTGGTATCGATTTACATAAAACCATTAACCAATGCAATTGAAAACAATTATATTAGAAATGAATTAGAACATCTTGCTACAATTTTACCAGCCCCTTTTGCAATTTTGGGTGACTTTAACGCACACGCTCTAGAGTGAGGCGGATTGCGCAACGACTCCCGTGGTGAAATAATCCGTAACTTCTGTGATGATTTTCAACTATCTATTTTGAATACTGGTGAAACAACTCGAATCCCCAAACCCTCGGCAAGGCCAAGCGGCTTAGATCTTTCCATAGTTTCCGCAACACTCGCTTTAGATTGCACCTGGGAGGTCATTCAAGACCCTCAAGGCTCCGATCACCTACCAACTTTGACAAAAATGTTTAGAGGTACGGAATATAAATATAAATATATAAATAAATATAATATAAATAGTACGGAAAATAATTTAGATTTGAAACACGACCTTACACGCAACATAGACTGGCACAAATATGGGGAGCTTATTAAAAAATCATTTGCCTCACACGATACAAATAACCCAATGGAAAAATATGAAAAAAATGCAGCTTCCATCCTCCAGTGCGCTTTAGAATCCCAAACAAAACCTAACACTAGCAAACATAAAAAGCAAACCTCCTACGATATAGTGGGATACCAAGTGCAGCGAGATGCACAAGAAAAACTCCTTAGCTTTTAAAGAATATAGTCGGGTAGGTTCCACGTCACTGTACGAAAGATACCAAACTTTAGAAAAACCTTGCAAAAACCTACTGAAAGCTAAGAAAAGAGGGTATTGGAGGAGATTTATTAACAGTCTCACCTCATCGACATCCATGCGTGAATTATGGACCACAGCCAAACGAATGAGAAACAGCACAATAACCAACGAGAGTGAAAAGTTTGACGGGTCTTGGCTAGGCCCATTCGCCCAAAAAAATTGTCCAGATTTTGCTCCACCCTCAGAGTTTTCTCAAACCTCTCCTGGCTCACATCCTGAACTTGATACTTTATTCACAATGAATGAATTTAAATTAGCATTGAACAAAATACACAACACCTCACCTGGGTTGGATCACATAAAGGGAAAACTGCTTAAAAATTTACCAGACTTTGCCAAAGAACAGTTACTCGAACTATTTAACAAATTTTTAGAAAATAATATTGTTCCCCCTTGCTGGCGAGAAATAAAAGTAATAGCCATTCCAAATCGAAACAGCACGTCAACAGACTCACAAACTTACCGGCCCATCGCTATGTTATCCTGCTTAAGGAAAATGTTCGAAAGAATGATATTGCCTAGGTTAGACAGCTGGCTGGAAAACAACCAGTTGCTATCCAAAACACAATATGGCTTCCGTAAAGGGAAGGGCTGCAATGATTGTCTTACATTACTTACAACAGACATTCAGTTAGCCTTCGGTCGTAAACATGATATGACATCCATATTCCTTGATGTTAAAGGAGCTTTTGACTCCGTATGTATAGAAATATTGTGTCAAGAATTAGAAAAAGCCGGTATTCCTCCCAAACTCAATAACATATTGTACACATTACTGTCTAAAAAAATAATGCACTTCAACAACAATTTTCTAAATTTTAACAGGACAAATTACTACGGGCTACCTCAAGGCTCTTGTCTTAGTCCTTTGCTTTATAACTTTTACGTGAGAGATATCGACTCGTGCCTTGTAAACGGTTGTACTCTTCGACAGTTGGCAGATGATGCTGTAGTGTCTTTCGCTAGCCCCGACAGTGCCAAAATGGAAGCTTATTTGCAAAAAAACATAAATAGCTTAACAACCTGGTCAACAAACTTGGGGATTGAGTTTTCCACTGAAAAAACAAAACTTGTAGTCTTTTCAAAAAAACATCACTCTCCTGCTCCTAGGATATCATTAATGGACAAGAGAATAGAAAATGTTAACACATTTAAATATCTTGGAGTTTGGTTCGATCGCAAATGCCTTTGGAGAAGACACATACAATACTTAGTAACAAAGTGTAGCAAAAGGATAAACTTCCTCAGAACGATTACGGGTACGTGGTGGGGAGCGCATCCCAGAGATTTACTGCAGCTTGACAAATCAACAATTCTATCTTCCCTCGAGTATGGCTGCATATGTTTTCACTGGGCAGCTAGTACACATGTTCAGCGGCTCAGGCGAATTCAATATCGATGCTTGCGTATCTCGCTGGGATGCATGCCTTCTACACACACTATGTCCCTCGAGGTAATGGCTGGGATCATGCCACTGGACTTACGATTTGAACAGCTATCACTAAAAATCCTGATTAAGAACTCCGCCTGCACCTCAAATAGTCTGGTTATAAAAAACTTCATAGAACTGCAAGATTTGAACAATAATTCAAAAATACTACAAATATGGCACGATTACTTGACTTTGGGCATAAAACCGCTGCTAACTAACACCCACCTCCGATCAGTCATCAGACAAATTTGCCAGACGAATTCCTATCAATTGACATCTCAATGACATATTCAAAGAAGATATTCACCAAGGACACTCTACCAGAAATAGCTCCAAAACTATTCGGAGAGCGTTTTGGGAATGTAAACTTGAATAATGCATACTTCACGGATGGCTCCAAGATAAATGGCAAAACAGGCTGTGGAGTATTTTCGCGTCATCGAAATATCTCCTTACAGCTAGAAGCACCATGCACTGTATTTGTTGCGGAACTTGCTGCTATCTCCTGTGCGCTAGAAGACATCGCTTCTAGACAAACAGATAGATACGCAATTTTCACAGATAGCCTCAGTGCCATCGAAACCATTAGGTCTCAATCAATTGAGGACTCAAACTATTTTCATCGGAAGATAAAAATATGTTTGCGTTCTCTCTCTGATAGAGGCTTCAAGATACACATAGCCTGTATACCTGCTCACAGTGCAATAGCTGGCAACGAACAAGCGGATAGACTGGCGAAAGCGGGATCGAACTCGATCGAAATACTCAGTCGGCCTATATATTCGCAAGAAGTGCTTATGGTACCAAGGCATTACTATATAGAAAAGTGGCAACAATACTGGAGTGAAGATGATCTTGGTCGCCATTGTCATTCCATATTACCGAATGTTAGTATACACCCATGGTTTAGAGGCTTGAAGGTTGGATGTTCTTTTATCAGGGCTATGTCAAGACTGATTTCAAATCACTATGGGTTAAACGCTCATCTCCACCGCATAGGCTTGTCAAAGACAAAAGAGTGTCCGTGAGGTATAGGACACCATGACATTGACCACTTACTGTGGTCATGTCAAACGTACGAAAGCTGTAGGTATCAACTCCTTGCATCAGTGAAAACTGTAAAAAAGACACCACTCATCCCAGTTCGAGACCTATTAGCTATGTTTGATATAGATTATCTTAAAATTATCCACACGTTTATGCAAAATAATAATATTTCCATATAATCATTACATTTCACACACTTCCACACAATCAATACAGCTTACAATAGACAGGTTTTTTTTTCAAGTTTAACAACATATACTTCCTCGAAAGGGGTTAATACGGCCAGGCCGTAATAAAAAAAAAAAAAAAAAAAAAAAAAAAAAAACAAACAAACAAACAACAATTTTACGGTCTTCTTTCGCCGTGGTCTTCTGAGGACGTCCGGTTGACTTGCGCGTTTCGGTTGTCCAAGCGCGTTTCGGTTGTCCAAACACATTTCGGATGTCTCAAGCGCGTTTGCGACAAAAGTGCGCGATCGTTCCATTACGAACTCGATCGTTTTGCGCTTAATGCCAGCAGCAGCCATTCGCTTAATGATATGGCGCTGATAATCGGTACAACGTTTACCTCGACCTATTGTTACTAACACGACTGATCCCGTGCTCTGCCTGCGTTCTGCTTCTATACGTGATGAATAACATCGTTGTTTAGCAGCGAAAACATGCGTATGGATAAAAACTATCAATGAGTAAGCAGGTGAGCGTCTACCCATTTAAATCGACAGCAGAATAATGCCGCGCTCATGAAACAAAACGCTCATTGAAAAATAACTGCGAGCCAGCACAATGCACGCACAAAGTTAAACATGCGCACATAACGTTCAACGCAGAGATGCACGCAGGCCTTTCAATGGCGTGCACTGGAGAAACACCTGTGAGGGAATGCCGAGTTCATTGCTGTTGTGCGCGTGTCCATTTCGCATCGCTGTCGCATGCACATACATCAACCAAGCACACCTGCGTCCATCAAGCACACCTGCGTTTTCGTCCGTGAAGCTACGTTTCTTCAGACAAAAACCCGCACACACACACACACACACACACACACACACACACATACACACACACACACACACACACACACACACACACACACACACACACACACACACACACACACACACACACACACACACACACACACACACACACACACACACACACACACACACACACACACACACACACACACACACACACACACACACACACACACACACACACACACACACACACACACACACACACACACACACACACACACACACACACACACACACACACACACACACACACACACACACACACACACACACACACACACACACACACACACACACACACACACACACACACACACACACACACACACACACACACACACACACACACACACACACACACACACACACACACACACACACACACACACACACACACACACACACACACACACACACACACACACACACACACACACACACACACACACACACACACACACACACACACACACACACACACACACACACACACACACACACACACACACACACACACACACTCCTTGCGGACGGCCTAAACAGACTTTACGGACTCATCATGGCCCGCCCACCGGAACCTGGCGAACTTGATACGATGTACGACAGTGAGGTTGCCATACATCTCATATAGCTCGTCATTGTATCGGCTCCTCCATTGTCCTTCCACACATACGGGGCCAAGTATCCTTCTGAGCATCTTCCACTCGAACGCGGCTAAGAGGGCTTCGTCAGATTTGGACAGTGTCCATGTCTCAGAGGCGTATGTGAGTATCCGTACCATATAGGTACTATATAGTCCCAGCTTCGTCTGTCGCGACAGGTTCTTTGAGGTAAACTGATATTTCAGGCTGTAGAATGACCGGTTGGCAGCCAGCATCCTTGCGTGCAACTCAGCTTCCATGTCGTTGCTGACCTTTGACCCAAGATAGGTGAATTGTGGGACGACTTCAAAAGTGCGTTCACCTATCTGCACGTCACGCCTACGTAGATTCGGATTATTTATTGGTATGTCCGCTGATGTTGCCACCATCAGTTTGGTCTTTGCCTCGTTTATCTGCAATCCGAGGCTCTCTGCCGCCTGCTCGAGTCTCCACCCTCGAGTCACGGATGGCCCTCTCTAGCGCCAGGTTGAATAGGAGACAAGCAAGCCCGTCCCCCTGGCGCAAACCTTTCGTGGTAGCAAAAGGCCCTGAGAGTTTTCCATCCATCCTCACCTGCCAGGTGACGTTGGGTCATTCTAACTAGCCTTATCAGTTTGGCCGGGATTCCAAAAGAGCTCATAGCGTCATACAGTTTTACCCTGGCTATGCTATCATATGCGGCTTTGAAGTCAATGAAGAGATGGTATGTGTCGTGTCTGTATTCAGCTATCTTCTCCAAGATCTGCCGCATGGTGAAGATCTGATCAGTGGTTTATTTTTCGTTTCGGAATCCTCTTTGATAGTTTCCGACTATCTCTTCGACGTGCGGGACAAGGCGATCCTGAAGGATCAGGGAGAATATTTTATAGGCGGTATTCAACACCGTAACACCCCTGTAGTTGTTGCAGTCCAACCTATCTCCCTTCTTGTATATGGGGTAGATGATGCCGAGATTCCAATCACAAGGCATCGATTCGCTATCCCACACCTCAGTAACAATTTGATGAATCTCGTTTTCTAGTCGTGCACCTCCATTTTTGACCAGTTCGGCTGCAATTCCGTCGGTTCCGGGTGCCTTGTTATTTTTCAGCCGACGGATAGCCTTTCGTGTTTCTTCTATGCTAGGTGGCAGTAGCATGACCCTATCTGCTAGTGGCGCTTCTAGCTGTTCGCTAAACTGGTCGTTGATCAATTCATCAAAGTACTGAGCCCACCGCGAGAGGACCTCTGGCTGGTTACTAACCAGATCTCCCTCCCTGTTGCGACAGCAGGTTACCTTAGGTACAACGTTGTTTCGGTGACCTGCTATCGCTTGGTAAAACTTTCGTTTCGGTCCGTACGCCTCTCTGGTTTGCTCGAGTTCCCGCATGTTTTGCTCTTCCAAAGCATGCTTCATGGAGCGGTAAACTCGTTTCTCTTCACGTCTGAGCCGTGAACATTCCTCTGCGCATGCCCGCGTTCTATGCCGTTGCTGCATTGCTTGGAATGCAGTATTCTTACGTTCGGTCACTTGTCTGCATTCATCGTCGAACCAGCCAGATTTGGTGTTGCCACGACGTGGTGGGAGTATATTTCTTGCACGGTTTATTATTTTTTTTTAGAGCGTTCCACCTCTCGCCCGTAGTTTCATATCTGTTTTCTGGTAGTAGAGACTCTTCTAAAGCGGCTTTGAATTCCTGTTGGACAGTAATGTCCCTTAGAGAGTCCGTGTTGAGCCGAGGCTGCGTGTTTTCTCCGCCCCCATTGGCGCGGGGGCAAGCGATTCTACAACGTATCACTAAGCCAACCAAGTTGTGATCCGAATCGATATTGGCTCCTCGGTAAGTTCTGACGTTTAACAGGCTCGACTGTCGTTGGCGGCTTATTAACACGTGGTCGATCTGGTTGAAGGATTCGCCATCCGGGTGCACCCACGTCATTTTGTGGATGTCCCTCCGCGCAAATTTGGTACTTCCTACAACCAGATTGTTCGCTGCGGCGAACTGGACCAATCTACTACCATTATCGTTACTGTGCTCATGCAGACTGTGACAGCCAGTGTATTGGCGGTACATACGAGAAAGCTTTTATGAAACAGAAATCAGCATCGTCAATTCGTTCCGTGAAAGATTTCATCGACTCACTTACTGCTTCTCACTCAATGGAACGCAACTACTCACAGGCTCCACTACTCACAACGCTTGATGAAGTTAAGCATGGCATCAAGGGGGTTGATCTCATGCACGGTGAGCTTCTCACTTCCTTCAACTCACTAATGAACAAGCTCATCTTTTATCTTGCCACGCATACTACTACATCGAGTGCTCACCATTCTGCGATTCCTGCTACGCACTCAACGACCACGATTCCAGTTGCGGCTTCTAAGCTCACCCATCAAGCTGTTGGTGAGAATCCTTCTAAACGTCGATTGATGGATCGCTTTCCCGACCCATCGCCTACCAATACCGTTACACGCACTATGCTTTCATCGGGTACAGGGTTGTCCTGCAATAATATTACGACCGTTCCTGAACGCCCACCCCGTACTTGGGTCTTTATCTCCCGTATTGCTCCTGATACTCCGATTGATGCGATCCGTGAAATGGCCTGTTCTAACATAGGGACAGACGACATCTGGTATATAGCCTTGTACGACGCGACCGGGATCTTTCTACGCTCTCCTACGTATCTTTTAAAATTGGTGTACCGGATTCGCACCGGGCTATTGATTTGGCTGCTTCAACCTGGCCTCGCGGGATCTCTTTTAAGGAGTTCATCGACCTTAATCCCCGCTCCGTCAATGTTTGGCGACCCACTACTGCAGCATCCCTTGCACCTTCTGCGTCTATTAATCGTGAATCGGAACATCCTTCATCGCCACCTTCTATCAACCACACGACACAACTGCAAAACGCTGATTTCACTATTTCGCCCAATTATGGTCCTATGAGCTTGCCTTATACGCAGTACTTTCAGCAAGCGTAAACCGGCTGATCCGGCTGAAGATTCTCATGAACTACCGACTTTACCCGAATTGATGGAAGCTAACCCTGCATCTAATACACACAATCCGTCCGACTCTCTTCGGCCGTTAATAACTTGCATCGAAAGCTCTCCTGGCGCATCTCGCTCTCTCATCCCTTCGATCGATCGACTAAACATCTACTATCAAAACGTAAGAGGATTGCGCACAAAACTAGACGAGTTACGCCTCTCTCTATCTGAGCTTGATATGGATGTGTTGGTGTTAACTGAAACATGGCTCGATGGCTCAATTCCGTCCTCTCTTATCTCGGAGGATGCGTATGTCATCTATCGCTGCGACCGAAATTCTCTCAACAGTAACCGTTGCCGTGGTGGTGGTGTACTCATTGCCTGCTCTTCCGTGCTGAACACGTCAACTTTATCACTGCCGTTCGACTCGTTGGAGTCTGTTTGGACAATTGTTAAGCTTCAAAACCTTGCAATCTCCCGATCTGCGTTCTTCCGAAGAAGTCCTTGACGATTTGCATGAGAGTGTTAGTTTCGTTGCTGGCAAACTTAAACCAAATGATCTTATGGTGTTACTTGGTGATTTTAATTCACCATCACTCTCCTGGCAACCGCCGGCATCGTGCGTTAATCACTTCATTCCTACTGGTGTAACTCGTGAAAATGTTTCTCTGCTTGATGGAATGTCGGTAAACGGTTTGCTGCAATTATCTGGCATAGAAAAATATACGCGGAAGACAATTGGACCTTCTATTTGCCAATGCTGCCTTCTTGGAGTGCTGCTCCCCCGTCATAGCTTCACCTGTTAAACTCGTCGCGCTAGACAATCATCATCCTGCTCTTGAGACAAGTGTGCTCCTTACGCACTCTCGCCCTGCATCCTCTCAACGAATACCTACAGCTCGTATGTTCAATTTTAGGAAGCTGGACTACCAAAAGCTTCATTGTATTTTAGCCGATACCGATTGGTCCTTTATTGATGCTGACTGTAACATAAATCAAGCTGTAGCAGTGTTTACTAATGTAATCACTTCCGCCTTCCCTTCCTGCTGTCCTCTCCTTAAACCCGCTCCTAATCCTAAGTGGTCGAACAGAGCTTTACGTCTATTAAAATCGGACAAAAACCGCGCTCAACACGCCTACCGTTTAAATAATACTTTACACAATCTTTGTGTATATAAATATGCGGCTAAGGCTTATCGTCTTCTTAATCGCCATCTGTATCATCGCTACGTCCGGCGTCTTCAAATGCGCCTCACTATTGATCCTGGGTGATTCTTTCGTTTTGCGAACTCTCGGCGAGGCTCTGCTAGCCTTCCATCCACCCTGTTTCTTGATCTGTCCTCTGCTACGTCCATTCCTGATATATGTAACCTGTTTGCCAAACATTTCTCCAGTGTATTTGTCGATCCCAGTTCTTTTAAGGTTCCTTTGGACGTAGGTTTGTCTTACACGCCCTCTGATGTGATATCATGTAATTCAGTCGTTGTAAGTGAAAGCCTAGTAAAATCCGCTTTATCCAAACTTAAAACTTCGTTTTCACCAGGTCCCGATGGCATCCCTGCCTGTGTTTTGAAAAAATGTGCCAATACCCTCACTCCTATTCTCACTCGTCTTTTTTCTCGCTCGCTTAGTGTAGGGATTTTTCCTAGTCAATGGAAACTAGCTTGGCTTGTTCCCATTTATAAGAAAGGTGAACACACACTAGCATCAAACTACAGAGGCATTTCTATTATTTGTGCGTGTTCTAAAATCCTCGAGTCAATTGTCCATTTATCTGTAATGCCTTGTGTAAAAAATTATATTTGTACGGAACAACACGGCTTTATGCCCAATCGCTCAGTGTCCACCAACCTAATGTGTTTTTTGTCTTCTCTATATCACTATCTGTCTAGTGGTAAGCAAGTAGACACTATCTATACCGATTTCAAAGCGGCATTTGACAGTATACCTCTATCATTACTTGTTGCTAAGCTTCGAAAACTAGGTTTCGGTGGCTCTATATTGCCGTGGTTCAACTCCTATCTTGAGAATCGTTCATATGCAGTTAAAATCTGTGGCTCTTTCTCTGAATGTTTTCTTAGTTCTTCGAGTGTCCCTCAAGGTAGTGTCCTTAGTCCCTTACTGTTCATTCTCTTCCTCAATGACTGTACTTCGATCCTTCCTCCTAACGGCTTCTTTCTATATGCGGATGACGTTAAAAATTTTCTTCCTGTATCTTCTACAGCTGATTGTCTAATCCTTCAATCCTGGCTCTGTAAATTCTCTACATGGTGTGCTTCTAACCTTAGTCCTGTTTAGTCCTGTGTCCTGAAAAATGTTCTGTCTTGTCTTTCTTTGGATCCTCTACAAGTATAACTCATGCGTATAGTGTCTGTGATGCCCCTATTCCCCGTGCGTCCTTGTCTAAGGATCTTGGCGTCTTCTTTGACCCGAGTCTTTCTTTCAAGGAGCACACGGACTATGTCATCAACAAGGCCAACAAAAGTCTTGGTTATATTTGTCGCATGTCCACTGAAATTCGTGATCCTTTTGTCTTAAGTCCCTTTATTCTTGTTGGGTCTGTTCCGTACTAGAAAATGCCTGTGTCATCTGGTCTCCTGTCCAACTATCTCTGCTCCAAAGGATTGAGAGGATCCAGAGACGTTTTACAAGGATCGTATTTCGTAGCCCGCTGGGTCATCAGTCTATTCCGCTTCCTTCGTATGACGATAGATGCACTCTATTAGGGCTTGCCAAGTTGGAGCACCGCCTCTCGGTCGCTCAGGCTTCTTTTGTTGCTAGCATATTGTTCAATACGATTGATACTCCTTCACTTCTGTCGCGCTTACATTTGTATGCACCTTGTCGCACCTTACGTTATCGTTTTCGTCTCCAATTACCTATATGTGGTACACGTTATGCTCGCAATTAGCCTTTTGTAAGAGCTATGCCGTCTTTTAATAGTACTTCAGATCTGCTCGATTTCAACCTATCCTATCCTGTCTACCGATCCCGTTTTCGCTCCTTTTCCGTACCATAAACTCCTTCCAACTCCTTCGTGAATAATTGTATACTACAGTCAGTAAGCACTATTGCTGTAACAAAACGTAACCGAGCAGTTAATAAAATAAAAATAAAAATAAATAAATAAATAAATTGGCTCCCTACCGACTTTCGCGTGGAAGTCCCCCAGGATGATTATGATATCATGCCTGGGGCACGCATCGATAGTTCTAGCGAGGCGGCCGTAAAAAAGGTCCTTCTCTTCTTCCTCTTTCTCTTGGGTAGGAGCGTGAACGTTTATGAGGCTTATATTAAAGAATTTGCCTCCCATGCACAGGGTGCATAGCCTATCGTTTATAGCCTTGAAATCCATGATTGCGGGTTTCAACCGGGGACCTACGGCGAAACCCGTTCCGAGCACGCGGTGGCGCTCGTGGCAACTGTAGTAAATGTCGTAGCAATGCTTACCACGCCTGTTTTGCACACCGTTCCCTAGCCACCGAATCTCTTATAGAGCTACGAGGTCCATGCTCAGTGTGGCTAGGGCATCATCAAGTTATTTCAAGTTTTCGCTTAGAGTGCGTACGTTCCATGAGCCCATTTTAAGAGTAGTACTGGGGCATTGCGTAGGGTCGGTATCGTTGGTTCCGTTTCGATGATTCCTGGTGCTTTCTGTAGTCTATAAATCCATGGGACTGGGTGACTGCCATATGCCACCATCCGCCCAAGGGGTTGGATCAAGCCCGTGTACCCAAGTTTGGATATGTGGTGACACACGTTACCACTCTGCACGACGAGGACGTGTCAGAATAGGAGTTGGATGGGAGAGCCTGTATTATCCCTCGAGGGGGCTTCGGATCCCATCCCATTGCAGAGCGATAGTGGTGGTATTGCAGTAAAATGCATTGCATATGATACATTAAAAATAATTAAGTTATTTATGTTAGTGTGAAATGTAATCTGGCATTCAACATGTAATCTGAATGTAATCTGGCATGGTACTACACATTATTAAGCATATCACGAACAATGTTTCAAAAAATTAGGCAGTACAATAACTTCATTTTTCACGGATAAAATGTAAAAAATGTAAAATTATAAGTAGTGGGCACTTTATTTTGCCGGCCACTGTATACATACGCAAAATCAACACAAGTAACAATTCACCACTGCCGAATTCACCACGATCCCTCTTTTTCAGCATTTGGAGGAACGGTTGGTTAATGTTCGCGCATGTCGAAAGGCTGATGTTCAAAATCCAAGATGGCGGCTGTATCGACTGTCATGGCGGAAAAAAATTACACTGATCTGAACAAAGGAAGAACCTTGTTTTGTACATGTTCACAATTGAATACATAAAAAATCGAACTTTCCCCTTCCTCAGCACTTGTTGTTTACACCCCTTCTTCCACGATTGCACCCATCTGCTCTGTCTTGTATAGTCGTTCCAGTTCTCCCTTTCTATCAACAGTGATTCTCGCTTGATATCGTTGCGTCGTGTCGCTACTTTGGTGTTCCTGTGGATATAGATTTGAAAGAGGTTGTTCTTAGAATTTAAATAGGACTGATTGATTGGTAGTCCGGTCTGTTAACCGCACGGCCATTCAGGTGTCCTGCCATCATAGGTGTTATTAGTCAATATGTGATGGTAATGATTCATCATTTTAGGATTAGCGGATATAATAGAAACATGGCTGATAATAATGAGACACCCAATAGTGAAAGAAACAGAGCAGTTCTACCGACTTCGTCTCGTGGCATCACCATCATAGAAAACATATTGATAGCTCCGCCGAAAGCTGTTCATTCCAGCACTTCCCGATCATCATCTCCGCCAGCTTTTACGCATATTAGTGCCCCCCTACAATTAACATCCACAGCAACGCATTCTCGTCCTCACACACACAACCAGGATCAACAAAACCTGCGATTCCTCCTAAACCCAAAGTTCTTTCTGATCCTGCTTCTGTTCCTAAACTTCCAATGGCACCAAAAACTAACACAACATTCAAACCTACAGTAGCACCAAAACCCGCAATAGCATCCAAACCACCAATGGCACCTAAACCATCAGTATCTGCAACTGATATCGCATATTCAAAGATGAATCGAGAAGAATGGATTGAAAGGAAGATTGACGTTGCTGTTAAAATGCTGGAGAAGTTATCACCGCAGGTTTCGAAGATAATGAATAGCGTGTGTAGAAACGAATATACCGTCCCTAGGTCATTTGAAGTAGACAGGATAAGCGATGAACATAGCCTAAACAAATTTGAACAATCATTACACAATGGTACGTATATGGTAAACCTAGTTTGTCAAATCGTGCATATATTAACGGATGTAACAGATTTTGACAAACGGTTAACAATTGTTCTCGACCTTTTTTTCCGAAAAAGATTTTTTGAAGAAATGTTGCTGGACCGGAGAAGGCAAGCAGGGACCTAAAATTTGTTTCTCGAAGTATACGCAAATTTTAAGTCTACTCAAATTGATTGAAGGCAATCGATTGACAGAGCTTACTGACGCCTACGTGAAAACATTCCTAAACAAAAAAAATATAATTGCAATCCTTCAAAAATGGAAAAGTTAGAAACGACAAAGAAACGAAAAATATCATAAACGTAATTGTTATAACAGGGTTATATTTATTAGCTATAAGCTTTTAAGATATTTTTTTCCTTTCGTTATGATGAACTGTGATGATAGGGATAATAGGTTAAGTTTCTTTCAACTGTATTACGAATATCAAAACTGAAATGAAATGTGATAAATAATGGAACTCAAGGATGGGATATATCTTGTTTTATATTTTTTAAATTATATGTTATTCGAAAAGTTTTGAATTTATGGTAAAAAGACTCCTTTCTTGAAATTATTTTTATTTGATAGCAATACATGCATTCAAGTGTAGGATGTAATCCAACTAGCCAGCCTACAAATCACTAAATATATGTTTTATTCCAATAAAGTATGCATGAGCGAACTAAAATAAAACGATTCGCCATCATCAACAGAAACCGCTAGCAATTTAATTTTACATTGTTTAAATCTACTTTAACTACGTCGGTTGGAATATCTGATACTCTACCTAAATAATTAGAAATAACTTCCGAACGGTTCGGATAACTAAATGCTGGTTGTGTTTCTGCTAATTGATGCCCTTCTATGATATATGATCCTGGAACCTGCTTAACGCTACTATACCTAATACGCTTATTATCTTTGGTTAAAACCCATCGTTCCTATCACATTTCCTTAATTGAAATTTATCTGTTATATTTATCTGTCCGAATTCACGTACATCTTCAGCTATGTGTAAGAGATTGTGAACATAACTGGTAATGTGAGATTTTCCATAAATCAAAGCGAAATCCTCAACAAATTGTTTTAAAACAGGTTCCGCGCAATCCCAATGATTTGTAAAATTATTGCTGGAAAACAATGTTATTGCAACATAAAAGAGTTTAAAATGATGATAAGCATCATCGTGAATTCTGCCTCTAAGTAATGCTATGCTAATATGATTGAGAAATGTACGATATTCGGACCCCTTCCAATAAGCTAAATATTTCAGTGGCCTCATTGCCCTATTTATCTCTGCAGGTAACTTTGTCTTTGCTAGAATTTTAGAAATTTCCTCTCTATATTCTTCGTTCCACTTCGGAAACGGTGCTAAACTACCTTAGGCATATCCTTTTCCTAACTTTTTTGCTATTCTTAAATGTAGTAAGTGTAAATCGTCTGCTATGCTTAAGATCTTAATAATATCTTTATCGTTAATATCTAATAATGGTGTTGGTCGTTTCGGATGGCATATTTCATAATTTCCTTGCCTAAATTCCTTATTTGCCCTCGGTTCAGCTGTTCCTTCAAATACCATTCTGTGGGTTTTGTTGTCCTTTTTTCCCACAATTTTACACTTCATACATCCGTTCACTGCATTGAAATTCGCCACATCTGACAAATAAATAAAAAAAATGAGGAATTTAGTAATAAACAATGCAAATTAGATATATACAATTTTCTTTAATAAGCTTAATTTTTATGAACGCTCGGGCGAGAGAATCGGCGATCATAACACGAAGATCAATTCCAATTTTTGTTTTGTTAATTGTGACTCCCTGGTCCATAACATGATTAAGGTCGTCTACCAATTGACAAAGATAATCCTCCACGTTGTCAGGTTTCGACGAACCACAGAAAATGCCTAGCACCAAGACAGGCACCTCCGGAAGCTCGTGAATCTGCGCCATTATTGGCCATAATTGCGTAGGGCCACTGTAATGTAACGGAAGTCCATCTACGAAGAGATTTAAAGCAAATTTGTCCACAGCAGGCTTAGTGTTTCTTTAATAAATGAAATAAATGTTTGTTTATATAATTTGTGACATGGAAAAATCATGTTACTTAAATTTGTAAATATTACCTAAAATGGCACTGAAACATCTTTTCGATCCCTTGGTACCATAGCTGTCCTCCTGCCACTGTGGTAATATTTTGTCTGACGTTCACGGGAGTTTTCAGAAACGTCCTTTGGAACGTAATATTCCGTTGTCTCGCGTATGATCCCAAGCAAATCATTTATAGCTGTGTGAGTTATTCGATGAGATAGGGCCCACATTCGTAATTTCCTTGATAATATGTTTTCAGATTGAGGATCCGTAACATAATTTTCTGTATGCTGATTATCTTCGCCTTCATCTTCGTCACTTTCGTTCAGCCATTCCTCCAACCATTCTTCTTCGGGCTCATCGTCGTCAAATACTTCTTCATCGGAGACATTCTCATCAACGAATTCCACACCAGCATGCGGAATTTCAACACTGAAAGTGAAATGTAAAAAGAAACAGAACAGAACTCTTACTTATACTGCAAAAACGGCTAGAGCAATTTTTAGTTACGTTAAACTTATATTGTCAATGATAGACGATTAACGTTAAACACTTAAGGGCCAGCAATTAGCATAAGTTATCTAAAATAGAAACCACTGGCTTGTCACAGACGCATATATGAACATTTTACCACCATTCCGATATTGAAGGGCTTTTAACAATAATCACACGCGTTAATTCTGAGACGAACTGGCGTGACACGAAGGAATATAGTTGTCGAGTAAAATTTGCTTCTCATGCTTCTTGTCATGCATTTACACACAGCACTGGTCGATCTTATTTAATATCACTTAGACTTTTGGACACCATTTTTGTTGTTATTTTTAAAGCATTTTATGAAGCTTTCACTTGGGGTTTTAAGCTAAAGTGACGCCACAAAATAATAACGAAAATGTACCTGGTGCTTCTTGGCGTCGGCTGGTTCCTGGTTGGTTTTCCGCTTCCCATTCTCGCTCGCATTCCTCCCTTATCGCCTGCCCAAGCTTGCTCAGCATACCACTTTTCCTAGCACGCTTCACGTTCTCCATTTTCACTTAAAAAACTTGGAATAAACTCTTATTTTGTTAACTAAACTAACAACGTTTAACTTGACTTGGCCGACAACGATGCTGGAATGCCGGTTTGTTTACGTTCAATTTGACCAACTGTCATTCTCGCTTTCGCTCTTTTATGTGCCTGTCTCTTTCTCTCCACACATCATGTGAAAGGTTCGAAGTCACCATACCCCCTCGCTACCTGTATGTCGATATTTCCCACCCCCGCTGTCCTAGATCTAGCTGTCAATTGTTACTTGTGAATAAAAACATGACATTTTAGATTTTTTTCGACGATATTTTTGATATGTCGTACTATTTTTATTAAAATAAGCACCCGAAATAAGTTTTCTGTAAGTAATTTACCAAAAAAGGCCAAATTTGCTTATCTGGCTGAATGAAAAATCAACCTCAAATCAAGCTTTCTCTTCCGGGTGTGGGTTGACGACAGGTACTTTAATTATGTTGCGTTCTGGAACATGGTTTGTTGGTTCCTTTTCCCCTTGACGCCCCTACGCCCTACGTTGTGTTTGGTGTGTCGTCGTCGATCGCCAAAGGAGACAAAGTAAAACAACACGTCCGGCTCGTATCGAGTTTCATGCGCTAGTGCCGCTTTATTCGCACACATACTTGATCACAAATTGTCGATCGGCAGTTCTGCTAGAAAAAACATTTAACTTTTAATTCCCAACTGACAAAATAACCGCAAACAATTCAAAATGACCGTTTCATAACCCTTCCATTCCAACATAGCGGTCACCTAAATTTACCAAATTTACCTCTTTCCATTACTTCACAAAATTCCTTTATGATATCTAATTCACTTTCTCAAACGGAAGAAGACTAATCCGATTCGCTGGCCTCTTATACAAGCCGTTCCTAGTCCTGATACTAACGACTCTCACTACGTCATCTGGGCCAGGAAATACCTCTGCAATCCGTCCCATTGGCCAATGTTGAAGAGTCTTCCCATCCTCTTTCAACAGGACCATTTGTCCTACCTTTAGCTCTACTACTGCCTTGCCGCGTTGATGTTCGTTATGTAGTTCACTAAAATATTCCCTACGCCAACGCGCCCAATGATTCTGTACCACTCTACGCAATTCCTCATACCGCTTCAATCTATTGATTGGTACATCACCCACGTCAGGCTCCGGTAGAGCGTTCATCGGAGCCCAGATTAGAAAATGCCCCGGCGTCAATACATCAAGTTCTTCCAGATCCTCCGACAACGGTGTAAGCGGTCTGCTGTTGAGTTGAGCTTCCACCTGTGCCAGTACCGTCGACATCTCCCCAAACGCCAGCTGCCGATCACCAACAACCTTCAGTAGGACGCGTTTTGCCGCCTTTACCGCTGCCTCCCAAAGGCCGCCAAAGTTCGGTTCATGGGGCGGGATGAAGTGCCACTTAACGCCAGGGCCAGCGCCAATACCTCGATATATCCTCCACCGCCGAATTGCTGTTCATCAACGTGTAGAAGTCATCGATCGCCTTACTCGCTCCTTGGAAGTTGAGACCGTTGTCGGAATAGGCCTCGATGGGCAAACCACGTCTTGTCACAAACCGACGAAACGCCGCTAGAAATGCATGAGTTGATAGAGACTCCACAAGCTCGATGTGAACAGCCTTTACTGAAAAACACACAAAGATTGAAATTTATGCTTTTTCAGCTGCTGCTCGGCAATGCACCGGCTTCAAGTATATGGGTCCACAGAAATCAACCCCTACGATCGAAAATAGTCGAGATGGCATAGCACGAGACACGGGTAGCTGTCCTGGTGGTTGTTGAGCTAACGCGGGATTAATCCTGAAGCATACCAGACAGCCTCTGCAAACACTATTGACCAAAGATCGTCCTTGAATTGGCCAAAATTCTCTCCTGAGTGCGCTTAATGTTGCAGTTGGCCCACCATGAAGTGCCAATTGATGATAATATTCTGCCACTAACGTAGTAAATCGTGACTTCTTGGGTAGCGCCAACGGAAATCTGCTACAATCTTGCATGGCTTTAGCGCGATGCAAGCGGCCACCAACTCGGAGTAAACCATCACCGTCCAAAAAGGCTCCTAATGTCTTCAGTGGTGATTTGGGACGTACCGTTTGTCCAACAGACAATTCCTTTATCTCAGCCGCAAAGTAAATCCGTTGTTTCCTTTTCACCAGTCGAATTTTCGCCTCTGCTAGCTCGCTCACCAACAAAACACCTTTGTGTTTAGGATCCAGCTTTCGTTGGCAACAACGAATAAATCTCATACAATACGCAGTGATCCGCAGTAATTTGTCATAGTTGGAAAATCTATCACACCAATCATCGCTCTCGCTACTTACTGCGGCCACCAATGAGCTCTTCCTTCGTTCCAATAACTCCTCTTCGGGAATTGCCAACACACCGCTGGCAGTTTTCTTCCATTCTTCCTCCGATAGTTGTAACCACCCGGGACCATGGAACCACAGCTTCGATGCTAACAGATCGTTCGGCATAGCTCCACGCGATACTATATCGGCAGGATTGTCAACGCCCTTCACGTGCATCCATTTGTAGCCATGCGTCAATTCCTGAATCTCGGATACCCTGTTCGCTACATGCGTAGCCCAAGAATGGGATGGTGCTCGAATCCAATGCAGCACGATTGTCGTATCAGTCCGCATAAAGGTTTCCACGTCTGGAAGTCTCAACGCTTGGCGTACCACCTTCTGCAACCTTGCTGCCAGTAACGCTCCACAAAGTTCTAACTGGGCCAAACTGACTCTTTTCAGCGGCGCAGGACGAGACTTTGCAGCAAGCAACTCCACTACCACTTCCCCGCTGCTACCATTCGTTCTAACATACACACATGCCCCATAAGCCGCTTCGGATGCATCCGAAAAGCAATGTAGTTGAACAGCAACAGGATTATGCACAACAGCATGGCGCGAAAACTTAACCTCCTTCAGCAACACGAGTTGTGATTGAAAAGCATATCATCGTTCTTGCATGACAGTCGGTATATCTTCATCCCAGTCATTACTTGCCAACCACAACGATTGCATATTTATCTTGGCCCAAGATGTCACAGAAGCCACCAGCCCCAAAGGGTCGTATATACGTGCTACCAAAGAGTAAACCTTTCTACGGGACCAGCTCTCGTTGTTCATCTGAATGTTCGAGTCTTGTACAGTTGGTCCGATTCTGGTAGCCACGCGATACCTAGAGTTTTTACTGGCTCCTCTGAAACTTCAAACATTTTTACGTTGGATTTTGCTCTGTCTTCCGCTGAAACGCTAGATAAAACATCTGGTTTGTTAGAATTTCATTTAGTTAGATGAAATCCGCCCTTTCTCAACAATAGCGTCAGCTCAGCTTGCAACCTAACTACTTCTTCTTTGCTAGAGGCACCACCAATGTAGTCATCGACATAGAAGTCCTCTAACAACGCCTGTCTCGCCAAGGGAAAGTTTTCCCCTTCATTAATTGCGAATTGTTGCAGTACTCCAATGGCCAGAAAGGAAGATGGGGCAAGCCCACATGTGACACGCTGCAACTCGTAGACTTCGATGGACTCAACAGATGAGCCTCGCCACAATACACGTTGAAAACGAGTGTCGTCGGGATGCACCTTGACTTGCAAATACATCTGTTTTATGTCTGCCACTAATGCGACGCTCCTCATCCGAAATTTCAGCAACAACGCCAACAAGTTCTCCTGAATCACAGGACCTTACTTACTTACTTATCCGGCGCTACAACCGCTTTGCGGTCTTGGCCTGCCTCAGGAGTGTCCGAAACCGCTCACGGTCTCGCGCCTTCGTCTGCCAGTCCGTTATCCCGGCCTTAATGGCGGACGCCTCCACGCCATCTTGCCACCTCAATTTGGGCCTACCACGCCTCCTCTGTCCTTGTGGACGGCCTAAAAAGACTTTACGGGCTAGGTCGTCCGTTTCCATGCGTACAACATGGCCAGCCCACCGGAGCCTGGCGAGCTTAATACGCTGTACGACAGTGAGGTCGCCGTACATCTCATATAGCTCGTCATTATATCGGCTCCTCCATTGTCCTTCCACACATACGAGGCCAAGTATCCTTCTGAGCATCTTCCTCTCGAACGCGGTTAAGAGGGCTTCGTCAGATTTGGACAGTGTCCATGTCTCAGAGGCGTATGTGAGTACTGGTACTATATAGGTACTATATAGTCCCAGCTTCGTCCGTCGCGACAGGTTCTTTGAGGTGAACTGCTTTTTCAGGCTATAGAATGACCGGTTGGCAGCCAGCATCCTTGCGCGCAACTCAGCTTCCATGCTATTGTCGTTGCTGACCTTTGACCCCAGATAGGTGAATTCTGGGACGACTTCAAAAGTGCGTTCACCTATCTGTACATCACGCCCACATAGATTCTGATTATTTATTGGTAGGTCCGCTGATGTTGCCACCATCAGTTTGGTCTTTGCCTCGTTTATCTGCAATCCGAGGTTCTCTGCCGCCTGCTCAATCCATTGGTACAGTATCGGACATAAAGATAGAACCCTGGTGTTTTTGACGCAGCATGCACCTGTTGGGACAGGTTTATGTGTGGTTTGTGTGTTTGTTTTTGTGTGTGTGTGTATGTGTGTGTATGTGTGTGTATGTGTGTGAACATGTGTGTGTGTGCATGTGTGTGTGTGTGTGTATGTATGTTTGAATGTGTATTGGTGTGTGTGTTTGTTTCACAAGTATGTCGTTACGTATAGATTTGTTAGTAGTTTTTCTGTGTTTTGGGTAAGGTTTTTGATGTAATAAGCAGAACCACCGCCCTCGCGATCAGTGTTTTTTCGATCTATTAACAACTTTAAGGTCTTCTTTCGCCGTGGTCTTCTGAGGACGTCCGGTTGACTTGCGCGTTTCGGTTGTCCAAGCGCGTTTCAGTTGTCCAAGCGCGTTTTGGTTGTCCAAACACATTTCGGATGTCCGAAGCGCGTTTGCGACAAAAGTGCGCGATCGTTCCATTACAAACTCGATCGTTTTGCGCTTAATGCCAGCAGCCGCCATTCGCTTAATGATATGGCGCTGATCATCAGTACAATGTTTACCTCGACCCATTGTTACTAACATTGCTTGCTTGGACCGTCAAGAACGCGCTGGTTAAAAAGTTGGACACGGCTGATCCCGTGCTCAGCCTGCGTTCTGCTTCTACACGTGATGAATTACATCGTTGTAGAGCAGCAAAAAAAACGTATGGATAAAAACTATCAATGAGTAAGCGAGTGAGTGTCTACCCATTTAAATCGAGAACCGAATACTGCCGCGCTCATGAAACAAAACGCCCATTGAAAAGAACAACTGCGCGCCAGCTCAATGCACGCACAAAGTTTAACATGCGCACACAACGTTCAACGCAGAGATGCACGCAGGCATTTCTATGGCGTGCACTGGAAAAACACCTGTAAGGGAATGCCGAGTTCATTGCTGTTGTGCGCGTGTCCATTTCACATCGCTGCGCATGCACATTCATCAACCAGCACAACTGCGGTTTCTTCCGAGGAACAAGCGCTGCTGTCGATGCAAACTTTAGCTTTTATCCAAGTGCAAACGCACGCTGTTTCACATGATAACACACATTATCAGAATACTTTCCATGCAATATGAAACCATAGCAAGCTACGTTTTTCAGACACAAACCCGCGCACTTGCAAATACACATTAACACACACACACACACACACACACACACACACACACACACACACACACACACACACACACACACACACACACACACACACACACACACACACACACACACACACACACACACACACACACACACACACACACACACACACACACACACACACACACACACACACACACACACACACACACACACACACACACACACACACACACACACACACACACACACACACACACACACACACACACACACACACACACACACACACACACACACACACACACACACACACACACACACACACACACACACACACACACACACACACACACACACACACACACACACACACACACACACACACACACACACACACACACACACACACACACACACACACACACACACACACACACACACACACACACACACACACACACACACACACACACACACACACACACACTCATACACATACACAAACACAAACACAAGTAACGTGGTAAAACAAGTGCAAGGTGCGTTGAAAACACCAGGGTTCTATCTTTATGTCCGATACTGTACCTCATCGGAAATCCGTCGACGAGCGGCGACCACGAGGTGACTTTAGTATTACGTACTAAGTGCACGCTACGCACACCTACACACCAGTGGCGCACGAGGAGAGCTATCATCATCGCATCCTCCGTCGGCGACACCAAGTACCACGAGGCAATTTCATTGTCGTCGCACACACATATCGACACACCTCGGTACATGCGCCGCAGTACGTCCAGTGCATCGCAGTTGAACGAGAGCAAGACGTTTAAGCCCACTTTGGAAGTGGCCGCGACAAGGAAGTGATCTACAGTTCGGCACGAAATTCTACAAGTTCGACGGCGCGGGTGAGCGGTAAGCAGCAGCTCACAACGGCAGGGATCGTCACATCATCATCGGAACGGCGGTGTTGCCGCTGAAGACCATCTCATCACCATCGGACCGGCGGTGTTACCGCTAAGATCGTCACATCATCATCGGAACGGCAGTGTTACCGCTGCGAACCATCTCATCACCATCGGACCGGCGGTGTTACCGCTGAAGACCGTCGCATCATCATCGGAACGGCGGTGTGACCACTGAAGAGCATCACAGCATCTTCCTGGAGCGGAACAACCGCTGAACACCATCGCTGCATCCCCCGGCAGCAGGGTAACCGTTGAAGCATACGGTTAAGGGAAACATCTACTCGGTGATTCAATAATTGGCGGTGAGCGCGTTCCTTTTTATCCTGTTTATATTTTTTTTCTCACGCACTTTTCGATCTTGAGATCCAATCATATCATCTTATTATTATATTATAAGAATATTAAGATTAAGATAGTGCTAGGATTAGCAGTTAATTTTTTTTATCTTATTGTTATTGTTCAATTTCATTTTCTGGTATATTTTTTCCATTATCGTATTTCCTTTATATTTTTATTACTTGCCTAAATTTTCATTATATTTTTTTGCGTTCAATTTTTATCTTAATTCACATACACATAAAATTTGAATTGTATAACATGACATTAGAACGGCCTTCCTCTTCTCCAGCTTCTTCGCCACTGCACATGGTTCCCAAAGCAGATCACGACTGGCGACCATGTGGGGATTATCGACGACTGAACGCCATAACCACACCCGACCGATATCCCATACCACACGTGCAAGATTTCACCATGAACTTGCATGGGTGCAAATTTTTCTCAAAATTGGACATTGTACGGGCGTACCACCTTATTCCTATTGCCGAGGAAGATGTTCACAAAACTGCTATTACCACTCCATTCGGATTGTTTGAGTTCCTAAGAATGCCATTTGGTCTTAGGAACGCGAGCCAAACTTTCCAAAGATTCATGAATAGCATTTTTAGAGATCTGGAATTTGTGTTTGTCTATATTGACGACATCCTTATAGCTAGTCCGACGAAAGAAATGCACATTGAACATTTACAAAAAGTGTTCCATCGACTGGCTAGTCATGACATAAAAATAAAGTCATCTAAATGTGTTCTTGGCGTACCATCGTTGGATTTCCTTAGCCACAACATTTCTGAAAAAGGAATAACTCCTTCTTCTTCTAAGGTAGAGGTCATTACAAAAATTCCCTCTCCGTCATCCGTCACATCCTGGCATTCGGGCTACTAGAAAGCTTATAACCGATCGTTATTTTTGGCCATCCATGAACAAGGACGTGGGAGATTGGACACGTGCCTGTATTGGATGCCAAAAGGCCAAAATAACACGCCATACTCACTCACCATTGGAAACTTTTGACATTCCGAAAGGCAGGTTTGACCACATCCACATGGACATCGTTGGTCCTCTACCTCCTTCGGAAGACATGTGTTACCTACTCACTATAGTAGATAGATTTACAAGATGGCCAGAGTGCTATCCAATGGCAGATATGTTAGCAGCTACCATCGCAAAAACATTTGTCGACAATTATGTCTCGCGTTTTGGATGCCCTGAAACCATCACAACAGACCGTGGAAGACAATTTATCTCTAAACTGTTTCAGGAGCTAACCAAGCTCCTTGGGGCCCATCACATTAAGACCACAGCATACCACCCACAATCAAAAGGGATGGTCGAAAGATTTCACCGACAACTAAATGGTGCTATTATGGCAAGTGAAGACTCCATGCGATGGATGAGACGATTACCATTGGTCTTGTTAGATATTAGGTTGTCTTTTAAAGACGACATTAAGGGATCACCAGCAGAGATGGTGTACGGCCAGAGCCTTAGGCTCCCAGCTGAAGTATCGGTACCATCCTCTAAAAATAACTCAGAAGATCTCCCTGACTTCATTGTCAATCTGAAAAAGGCATTTCAAACTTTGAAGACTACAGCCACTACACAAAAAACTTCGATCACTCCCTATGTTCCTAAAAATCTAAATGATTGCGAACAAGTTTTTGCACGAGTGGACAAAGTAAAAACTGGACTACAAGCTCCTTACGAAGGACCATTCGACGTAGTTCGGCGTTTCAGAAAATTGTTTATAATCAATAGGAAAGGAAAAAACGAGTCTATCTCAATAGATCGCCTGAAACCAGCATACCGCTCGTCAAGCATACCAAAGATCAGGCAGAGTCGAGCGGTGGTTGAAGAGGTGCGATTCCGCCTTTAACGCTCATATCAATTTCATCTCGTGACTTCGTCACTGGTGGGGGGTTCTGTAGTGACCGTTACGGCGTTAGACCAGTTCTAGCGATCTTCGCCTAGAAGGCAACAAATTATAGCAGGTACGCCACCTGTCGCTGTGCACCTCAACCTTCCACTGAATCGAGTTAGGCCATGGTTGCCAACTGCGTTGGCAACCGGAGTTAGAATTAGGGAACTAAGGACATGCGGCCCTTAGCTCGATCTCTTTGCTCGCTGACCGTTATTGAGACAGGACGCAATAAATGTTGATTGATTTTGATTGAATTGATAACTCACACACAAGAGCTATATATCTATTCCCTCGTGTCGAAAACCCTCCAATTCGTGATAATAATACGCTTTAGATTCGATTTTCCACTAACTGTCTAATTCCTGTCCACTCAGAGAATCAGCTACCATTCAGTTCTCTTTGCCGTCCTCTCGGAGACGTGAGTTAGTATACTCACCCACTCAGGGGTACCAATATACTCTAACATTTTAACATTTCCCACTCAGGGAATAAGCTACCGCTCAGTTATCTCTTTGCCGTCCTCTCGGGGACGCGAGTTTCTATATTCACCCACTCAAAGGTACCAATATACTTTAACTCGCATTTTCCACTCAGGGAATAAGCTACCGCTCCGTTATATCTTTGCCGACCTCTCGGGGACGCAAGTTTGTATATTCACCCACTCAGAGGTACCAATATACTTTAACTCGCATTTTCCACTCAGGGAATAAGCTACCGCTCAGTTATCTCTTTGCCGTCCTCTCGGGGACGCGAGTTTCTATATTCACCCACTCAGAGGTACCAATATACTTTAACTCGCATTTTCCACTCAGGGAATAAGCTACAGCTCCGTTATATCTTTGCCGTCCTCTCGGGGACGCGAGTTTGTATATTCACCCACTCAGAGGTACCAATATACTTTAACTCGCATTTTCCACTCAGGGAATAAGCTACCGCTCAGTTATCTCTTTGCCGACCTCTCGGGGACGCAAGTTTGTATATTCACCCACTCAGAGGTACCAATATACTTTAACTCGCATTTTCCACTCAGGGAATAAACTACAGCTCCATTATATCTTTGCCGTCCTCTCGGGGACGCGAGTTTCTATATTCACCCACTCAGAGGTACCAATATACTTTAACTCGCATTTTCCACTCAGGGAATAAGCTACATCTCCGTTATATCTTTGCCGTCCTCTCGGGGACGCGAGTTTGTATATTCACCCACTCAGAGGTACCAATATATTATAACTCACATTTTCCATTCAGGAATAACTATCACTCAGTTATCTCTTTGCCGTCCTCTCGGGGACGCTATTTTGTATATTTACCCACACAGAGGTACCAATATACTCTAACTCACATGTTCCAGTCAGGTAATAAGCTAACAATCAGTTGTTTCTTTGCAGCCCTTTCGTGGACGCGAGGCAGAATATTCACCCACTCAGGAGTACCAATATACCCTAACGCTCCGTTTTTGCTTGAGAATTGCGCCGCCTCGGTTGTCTATTTCCTATAACGAACCTGCTGGAGAGACTAAATACGTGACGGTTGATACCTAACGACAGCCAAACATGTATGAAAATTTGATGTCCCCGAGCAGAATGCAATTTTGGCCGCCATTCTGAATTGCTATATCAAACCAAACTGATTGAACTGAATTATTACTCCAACTGTAGACTTAATTCACGGTTTGGGCCATGCTTACGACAGATCCATCTTCAATTCACATCAGGCGCTATTAAAGAGCAACTGTAAAACTAATTCGCTAAGTTTCGCTTTGTTTCGCTAAGGCGCTGCCTGTGCCCAATTACCATCTCGGAAACCCCCGATCCCTTCTGTCTAGTAAGTCACAACACATACACACGCAAGTTCCACTATTTGACATTTGCTGTATGCACCAATGATGCCTTGATCCTCATGTCAAATATGTTATGAAACTTGTTGTTGAAAAGAAAAAAAAAAGATATTAATTCTAATACGTGCCCAAATTTCTCTCGTGTCCTTTTTTTGTTTGTTCCCCGTTTCGCATTTTAACACAACACTTACACTTGTGTGACTGTGTAGGTGTGGAACACAACTAGTTGCCAGCCATTTTGTATGGCGTGTCTATTTGCCATACGATCATACTCAAGCGCGTTCCGCTTCTCAGGTGTAACCAACGCTCGTGATTCTTTAAGAAAATTTGGCACTCCTTTATGGCCCCACACACAATAAAACAAATTATCATTTTGTGCGGCATTTGTTCATCAATGCCTTAATATTTTTGCCGCTATCACTGAGTCGCGACCGCCTAGCGTTCACCTTATATAACAAGTCCGGCCTTTCTCTTTTCTTTCCTTTGCTTCTATCTTAAAGGACAATTGTGGGAATCGACTAGATCACTCGATTTCCCTCTGCATAGTGCTCTTAATTCGCTTATCGATTTGCGCCATTGTGGTGATTTCTGCTCGCCGAATTCTGCATTTATTAGTTTTGCTGCTTTCTTGTTCAGATCAATCACAAGACTGGCTATCCGGAATCTCCGTTTCCTTTTTTCCGTGCTTTCTCGCCCCTTTTTCGTTTCCGCTCTTGCTTGATTTATTTTCCTTTGTTACTATTATCTTGCATTATCGGTACTCAAATTGAACGTTAACGTAGATGATTTTGACGAACCCTACCGCTTTACTCCCTTATTTCATTTTTTTTATTTCATATTTTTAATGTATTTTCCTCTTTTTGTTTTTATTATTCCTGTGTCCTATTCCTGATCTCTACACCGTTGTTAACTTTTATGTCACTAACGGGGCGAGTACCGGCTTCGAACGACGAAATCCGTTCGACGCTCATGAGAGAATGAGAATCATGAAATACAACTGTCAAGCATTTAAAGACGTTTATATTTACGATTCAAGGAAGGTTATGTTTTGAATTTTGATTTTTTTACCGTTGGTATTTCTTACTTCTACTTCCTGAAGTAAACGCTGTGGCGATTTTGCCGTTGGTCATTATTGGAAGATTTGTAATCAATTAGAAGGCAGCTTGACACACTTTCTTGAAATTTGAATTTAACTTATTTAAAATTTAGAAGGGACGACAGGTTTGGATTTACTTTATAAAAATGTATCAAAATACTGATTGATTTTATGTTAAAGAGTTATAAACGTTATTTATATGGTGAAAATGTTTTGCGATATTTTTCTAAAAAAGTTACAGACATTTAATATGAAAAATATCATTTACAGACATTTAATAATATATATATATATATATATATATAAATATATATATATATATCTATATATATATATATATATATATATATATATATATATATATATATATATATATATATATATATATATATATATATATATATATATATATATATATATATATATATATATATATATATATATATATATATATATAATTATATATATAATATATATATATAATTATATATAATTATATATAATTATGTTTACGATAGCCCGGAGTAAGTTTTAAAAAAATATTACTGGGGATCTTTATTTGCGAACTGCTAAACTAAGACTAAAGCTAACTTCTGGATTCGGTGGTATTTAGCTAGGCTGGTGTTTTCGGTGCTGCCAGGTTTGCCGGTCACGTTGTCGTCCACGTTTATGATGATCATGTTGCCTCGGTCCGTCTGAGCATACGACACCACACCTGGTCGTGGGAACCTGCTTCCAGTGGAGTTCCCGTTGGAACTTGACTCCGCGCGTGGAGTTACATCGATGGCTCGCTTGCGACCGTTTTCTTACTCAGCACCTGTATCATAGCGCACCTGTATCAGTGGGATGATGTTGTGAATAGCTTCGGTAGACATTTTCTTCTCTGCATGTTTGGTTTTGTGTTTGTAGATGCAAAATGCAGTTATAAGAAAGCCTGTTAGAACAACAATTAATATCCCTCCTGCAATTGTATGCGTGCGTAAGCGGAGTGTTATTGTATGGAGTTGATGTATGTTACTAATATGCATTGTGTGCAGATCTTGTATACTTGGCTTGTTAAGAGTTATTTCTGTTTTGCTGCCAGTTAAGGGTAGGAAGTAGTCTTCTTGGTCTAACACATCAATATGCGCAGTAAATGTGCTATTTAAGATTTTTACGGTGCAATTGCCGGTTTCAATTAGTGTGGGTACTGCTATTATTTGGCTGTTTGAACATGAATCAATGACTGGCACTCCAAGGGTGGTATCGATTAGAATGACTCCTGGTTTCATTTCTCGTATTATCGTATGCTCGGAGCTCGTGGTGGTGGTACATTTAGATGGATGATTTCTGATGATATTTGAGATACACTTGTCGTTTAGCGGTTGTGGGTTGTTGCAAATCGTGCACTCCTCGTTAACATTGAAAATGGTGTTTTTATGCTTGGCTACAAATTTTACATCCGTCTCTACTCGGGTGTTGTTTACCTTTAGAGTTTCTATTCGTAAGAGGTCATAATCTTTTCGCTCTACTATCGGTATTTTTACTACAAGAAATATTTTTTTACCTATTGCTGTAACTATGCATGAAACATATTGTGAAATTTCCTCTTTAAAATTTAGAAATATTTTCTGATCTTTTAATGTTTGCCATATATATTCCGTTTCGTTTGACGATAGAATATTTTTGTTTATTATGTTAGAACGAGCAAAGCTGATCTGTTCTTCTATGTCTTCTAGCAGTTGTACAATGTTATCAATGTTCAGGATAAGATTTACTTGTTCTATTTCAGTTTTTACGACTTTTATCTGATTATTCATTTGATTTTCGATTTTTTTAAGAGTTTGTGTAATTTTGTTCACTGATTTTTCTATTTCGGAATTAATTCTAACTTGAGCGTTAATGTTGGATATGATTTTGTTTTCTGAATGTTCTAAATGTTCTAAGTTGCTGTTAATTATGTTCAAATCTTCTTGATCTGGATTTCCTGCGATTATTTTTATAATTGTTCCTAAACCATTTATTATGCCTCTCTTTTGTTTTCTTGGTCTTATATTTCCTAATTTCTTATAAGCTGATAGGATTTTATAGTCTAAGGTGTCCTTAAGATGGTTGGTTAAGCTAATATTATTGGCTTAATTCTGAATATAGTTAAGGTTATTTTCTATTTTTTCCAGATTTATTGTATGTATTACTCTATGATATCCAATTTTTATTTTGGCCGTTCCTATTTTTATTGCGACTATTCTATCTTCTCTAGGAATTTCTCTGTAAATTGTTGCTGTTATAAGTTTTGAATTCATCAAAACTATTATGAGGAAAAGAATCATTCCAAATTTCATTTTTAGTTTTTATAATATTCAGCTGTGATTTCTGTAAGGATGAGAAAGAATTTAAATGGTATGTTAGGTTTTTCGTTTCCTTTTCAATTTTGATTTATGAATTTTTCTTCCATTTCGGTCTAAAATATTTGTAACTAGGTTATCGAAAACTTTCGTTTCACGATACCTTTCTTCGTGTTTTAAATTATTTCTTTTCCTTTCGAAGATCGTGTCATTGTCTTTGAATAGTTCTGGTTCTTCTCGTGTTTTGTTTAATTTTTCTATGTATTTGGATTTTTTTTCTTTTTGTTTTGTGGCATACACTCTATAAAGTTCCTCTTTTTGTTTAATTCTTTCTTGAAGGTCCTCAGGGATAGGATCTTCGTTTTTGAAGCCGAAAAATAGTTCTTTAGGGGATATGTTTGTTTGAGAGTGCATAGAATCATTGTAAATTGAGACTGCCAAATTAATTTTTGAAGTAGTTGATAGATTTTTTGTAGAATCTCTTAGTGAGATTATGTTGTGCAATTCTCTTAGGCCGCGGGGCCATGGGGATTCTCAGCGCTCATTTTCTCAAGCACTCATGAGTGCTTTTGAGAAATCCTCGTTCTCAGCGTTTGTCGAATCGGAACAAAATCGGTTTTGAGAATCTTTGAGAATCTTTGAGAAAGTTGACGATGCAGCGATCGGCTAACTGAAATATGGGGAATTGTGATATTTGTTTATCGGAAACCACTTTGGAAAATATATTCAATGTTTATAATTGAAAACGTTAAAAAATGCGATTAAAACCTGTTTTTCTATTTAAAGCTCTAAATAAAGCTTGAGTGTCTATATCAGTTTCTCAGAGTGAGAAAAACTGACGACGGCCACGGGCTTGAGTCTGAGAACAAGTTTTGAGTGCTTGAGAAACTTAAATGAGTGCTTGAGAACGTTTTCTCAGCTTGAGAAAGCCCCGTGGCCCCGCGGCCTTATTGTTCTATGGACAATTTCAATTGTTCCATTTGAAGAGGATTGACCAACACTTGTATAATGAGATTCTATATTATTTTCTTCAAGAAATTGTTTGATTGTGGTGGATTTAAACGAACATTCTTGGTCCATCACAAGCAAACAAGGTCTTCCAACGTTAGCGAAGAATTGAGTTAGTGCTTTTAGTATATGTATAGCGTTTCTTGATTGTAAAGGAATCGCCATGATTAGTCTTGAGAACTTATCGCAAAGGGTTAGAAAATGTTTATCACTAATTATAAAGATGTCCATATGAACAATTTCCAAAGGTTTTTTAGGAGTGGCAGTAATTTGATATTTTTGTTTATATGGGCGTCTTTCATATTTAGCTTTTTGACATATTTTGCAAATGTTAATAAATTTAGTAATTTTAGTTTTCATGTTTGGAAAATAATATTTTCTAGAGATATGTAGTTTGGTCTCAATAATTCCTCTATGGTTTGCATTATGTTGTCGTTCAATAATCAAATCTTGGTCAATTTCATCAGTTACATCTTCTAAAATTGTTTTTGTCCAAAATATTTTGATCGATTTTGCGCGAGAGAAATAGTTTTTGTAGATAATTTGTAAGTTTTGTAAGATTTTTTCGCTGCAACAAATGCCAAAACACATTTGGGAGATGCATATTCTTTGATTATGTTGATCAACATAGCTGGTCCAAAAAGGGGTGTTTTTATTGTTATTCTATGATAATTTCCGAAAAGTGTAATTGCTTCTCGAGAATCATTATTATTTTCTTCTAGTATTATTTGATTTCTAAATTCATTTAGTGGTTTTTCAGTTGCTGGGATGAATTCGTCATCATTAGTATCTGCTGAGTGTTGCGTCATAGTGTCAGTATTGTTAGAGGCAGTATTTGCATTTAATTCGGATGTTAAAGCAGGGTTTTCCGTTATGCGGGATAGTGCATCTGCATTTCCATTAAGAGTACCTTTTTTATACTTAATTTCAAATTCGAATTCTTCCAAGGCCAGTTTCCAATGAAGAAGTCTTCTATTTAAATCATTTTTCTGTCTTAGCCAAACAAGAGGTTTGTGGTCAGTTCTTATTTCAAAAACTGTTCCGAAAATGTACGGTCGGAAATGCTTGGTTGCCCAAACAATGGCGAGTAGCTCTTTTTCGGTAGCTGAATAGTTGCACTCTGTTTCGTTAAGCGTTCTAGAAGCGTAAGCGATTGGGTGTTCCTTACCATCTTCGAATTTTTGTGAAAGTACAGCGCCAAGGGCGAAGTCACTTGCGTCTGTTTCTAAAATGAATTTTCTGCTAAAATCAGGATATTTTAAAATTGGATCAGTAGTGAGCATTTGTTTACAATCATTGAAACAATTTATAAATTCGTCATTATGTGTTATTTTAGAACCTTTCTTAAGACATTTTGTGAGAGGTTTGGTCAGTTTTGAAAAATCTTTTATGAATTTTCTGTAATAACCAAGGATTCCTAAGAAGCCTTTAATGTGGGTTGTTGTTTTTGGTATGGGCCAATGCAATATTTTTTCTATTTTGTTTGGATTGGGTTTGATGCCATCTTGAGTTACGATGTGTCCTAAGAATTCACACTCTTTTCTTAAAAATTCACATTTGTCTAATTGAACCTTTAAATTTGATTCAATTAATTTTTTCAACACTTTATTCAAATTGTCCAAATGTTGTTGGAGTGATTTACCAAAAATAATAATATCATCTAGATATACGAGACAGTTTCTTCCTACAAGGTCACCTAAAATATTATTCATGGCTCGTTGAAAAGTAGCAGGTGCGTTTTTCAAGCCAAAGGGCATTCGTATAAACTCGAAGTGTCCTTTTTCTGTGCTAAAAGCTGTTTTTGGTCTATCCTTTTTATCAACTTCAATTTGATGAAAGCCGGATTTTAAATCAAGTGTAGTGAAGTACATGCTTCTACCTAACTTGTCCAAAATTTCTTCTATATTGGGAATAGGGTATCGATCATCGATCTTTTTTCATTCAATTTTCTATAGTCAACCACGATACGCCATTTCTCCTTTCCACTTGCATCTGATTTTTTAGGGACTATCCAGATTGGGGATGTCCATGGGGATATAGAATGTTGGATAATACCGTCAGCAATCATTTCTTCGATTTGCCTATTCACTTCTGCTTTATGAATATTGGGGTATCTATAAGTTTTTGTGTGAATGGGTATATCGTCTTTAGTTTTTATTCGATGTCTAATGGCGGTGGTGCATGAAAGTTTTTCTTTTTCTTGATGGATGATGCCTAGATTTTGTTTAAGAATTTCGAAAAGTTTATGTTTTTCTTCTTTGTTTAAATGATCGGTGCGAATTAAATTTTCGAGATTAGCTATGTAATTTTGCGGATGATCATTATATGGGTGTGTGCTCATGTGATTTATTTCGATCATTTTGTCTAATTCATATGTTTTTGCTGGTTTAGTCCAATGAAATGTTAATGTGTCGCCGTAATTCCTGGCAAGAACTTTAGCATATCCTTGTTTTGCTTTATAAACGCCTGAAGGAATTATTGCATCTTTTATTTGAATGTCTTTTGGAAGAAAAATGTTTCCTTTTGTTTGAGAAACAGGAAGCTTTATAATTTGAGAATTATTAGCATTTAATGTAATTGAAGGGGGTTCTAATGTTCTTATTTCTAAGTCGATTGTACGATCGGGTAGAATAAGTTTATGATTTTTTGTATCAATTAGTGTTTCCATATCGGAGAGTGATTCGTATCCGAGTATTCCGTCAAAATAATTATGACATTTGAAAAGGTAAAATTTTAATTTTTTATCTAGAATGGTTATGAATGTGCATTCTTGTGATTTGAACTTACCATTTTTATTTTTTATGGTGATTGTTTCGCATTTCACTCTTTGAGTTAGTGGAACTAATTCTGGATTTAAAAAGTTTTTGTTCGCTCCGCTGTCTACTAAAAGTTTGATGTTTGAACCATTTAATTTTGTTGTGTAAAAGGGTAGTCCGTTAATTGCGTTTAACTCGGTGGGTTTAAGTTTGCAGTAATTTGAAAATTTACATCTTCTTCATTATCGGTTTCTTCGTCTGAATCGGATTCTTCTGATATTGTTTTTCCGTCATCTTCTTCGGCTGTATGCGAGAAAATTTTGTTTCTCATATTGGACCGTAAGGATTGATCGACGTCCATGGGAACAATTTTTGTACGATCTGAAGATGGTTTCATGTTATTGAATGGTCTATTTTCAAGGTCATTTTTATCGACACTAGGATGTTTTTCGAACCCATTATTGGTGTTTGATTTAGTTCTTTCGGCGTTTTGGAATCTGCATAGAAAGGCGTAAGCTGATTCCAAGTCTTCTGGTTGTGCGGTTTGAGCATATCCAAAATATGTTTTGCTCAGACCATTTATGAACGCAGCGAGGCATTCTTGTTCTAAAAACAGGTTAATTGCCTCCCAATGTGAAGCGTATACCGTATTTTGTCTTGCTACTGATTTCATATTGATCAAAATTTCTTTTGTTTTTCTATAGTGAAGGCTCAAAGATTCGTTTTGTTTTAGGTTCCACAGTTGTGTTTGATACGTTGCGATGTTGTTTCGATCGCCATAAACGTTCTGCAAAATATCTGCGACTTCATCAAAAGTAGTAGGGTTTCCGTTCACACAAATAGTGTCACGTGCTTTGCCCTCTATCTTATTAATTACGGTCTGTTCGTAGACACTGAATATTTCTGGTGCCACATTGTTTCTGAAGAGGTCTAGTGTTTTTTTAACTGTTGTTAACCAACCGATTAACTGTTTTTTGTTTCCGTCGAATCCGGGAATGACCCTAATTGGATCCGGGATACGAAAATAGTCAGCACTGCGACTCGAGGTCGTTGGCTGTTGTTGTTGTTGGAAGCGTTGTAAACTATCATTTTCCGCTTGGAGTGTGTTAACGCGTTCCTCTAACGAGCGCATAGATTCAATCAATGCGTGTATATTTTGTTCCATTTTCACTGGTATTTTCTTGTCCCTAGTGAATTTCAAAGAACGAACTTTTGGGAAAGGGGTATATTTTGGCATTCAATGATAAAAATTGTTTGTTGCCTACCGCCTTTTTATTATAAGAGTAGGGGAACTTATGCTTTAGGATGTAACTCACCTTTTTTATCCACGTGTCGGGAAATTAGGGTTTTCCGTTACCTGTCCTTTGCTTTGTCCTTCCTTTTCTTCTTCGGTCGCTCGTTGTCCACGGGTTGGGTCAGCGATTGTCCTTCCTTTTCTTCCTTGGTCGCTCGTTGTCCACGGATTGGGTCAGCGATTGTCCTTCCTTTTCTTCTTTGGTCACTCGTTGTCCACGGGTTGGGTCAGCGATTGTCCTGCGTTGATTAGTTTACCCAGTAACGCTGGCTGGGGAGTCTTGCCACTAGCTTTTGTTCGAATGTTCTCTTCCAATTCTAAATAGTTGAAACCAACCGTTCGTGCACTTGTTCTTACACTTTATGAAATAATGAAATTCACGCGATCGTCACGAGTCAACCACGGATCGGGCGATGGAGCAAAGTCCGGGCGATACACAGATTTATTTCCGTTATTTCACTGCACTGTACTTGAACACTTGTCACTGAACGTGAATTGGGCCTAGCCGACTGCGCCAATTATGTTTACGATAGTCCGGAGTAAGTTTAAAAAAAATATTACTGGGGATCTTTATTTGCGAACTGCTAAACTAAGACTAAAGCTAACTTCTGGATTTGCGCATATATATATATATATATATATATATATATATATATATATATATATATATATATATATATATAGCGTGAGAGAATGAGTTCTACCTGCCGGGGTCAAACGTTCCCGTTTGTATGGGGAGAAATCCGCGAGGTTTTGCGCTGCGGATTTGGAACGAATGTTTTTTTTCAATGTAACGTTTTGCTTTAAATTTTGCTTTAAATGTTTGAAGTGAATTGAAGTTAGAGGTATGTAACATTTTGAAAATGTTTTGTGATCTATTTCCAATAAAAAAATTTTTCATCAGTTTTGAAAATGTATATAAAAAACATAAAGTATATCGGAATATTAATATACATACAAATATCTATAATAAAATAGTTAAATATGTATATATATATATAGTTGAATATTTATGTATATGTCAAATTTTATGTTTTTCATATAAATTTGTTACACTGCTGAAAATTTTATAGAAAAACATCACAAAACATTTTCACCATGTAAATAACGCTTATAATTCTTTAAAATAAAACCAATCTGTATTTTTATACATTTTTATTAAGTAAATCCAATCCTGTCGTCCCTCCTAAATTTGAACTAAGTTTAATTCAAATTTCAAGAAAAGTGAGTAAAGCTGCCTTATAATTGATAACAAATCATCCAATAATGATTTAACGAATGAAATCCAATACCAACGGCAAAAAAGATCAAAATTCAAAACATTACCATCCTTGAATCGTAGAAATAAACGTCTTTAAATGCTTGACAGTTGTATCTCATGGTTCTCATTCTCTCATGAGCGTCGAACGGAATTTGTCGTTCGAAGCCGGTACTCGTCCCGAATAGTAACAAAGGAAAATAAATCAAGCAAGAGCGAAAACGAAAAAGGGGCGAGACAGCACGGAAAAACGGAAACGGAGATTCCGGATAGCCAGTCTTGTGATTGATCTGAACAAGAAAGCAGCAAAACTAATTGTTGGGACCAAAAGAATGGGTCTGTTTTCCTACGTTGTGTTTTTATTTGAGCGAAATTGCAGTGCAAAACGAGGACGATACAAAATTCAGACTTCTTATATACCCTTCTCTTGAACCTGTCGTTCCTGACGGACACAATCCTATCCGTTCCCAACTAACAAAAAACCCGCACAACGGTAGTTCCTCATTCCGTTAATTCAAATTATGAATGAATCCTAACATGGCGGCCACCAAAATTGAACAATTTTTAACTCTCAAATGAATCTCCTATCTCTCTCTCAAAAGGTAAAAGGCATACCTTGGACACTGGTCGTTTGTAGATCCCTTTCGCTGTTCTAACTGTAACTACTCGCACCACGCTGTCTTTCCCTGGATGAGTATCTTCTATCCTCGCCATAGACCACTCTCCACTAACCTTATCCTCTTCCTTCACCATTACCATTTGACCTTTGCTCAGTTGGTGCACTGCCCTATTCTTCTGGTAAGAATTATGCAACTCTCCCATATATTCTACCTGCCATCTTTTCCAATGATCTTGAACAATCTGTTGCAACTGATCTTTTAGTTTCAACCTATTCATAGGAACTTCTAACACATGCTGATCGGGTAGTGCTAACAATGACGTTCCTATAAGAAAATGGCCTGGAGTAAGAACATCCAGCTCGCAAGGATCTTCTGATAATGGTGTAAGGGGTCTAGAATTGAGTTGCGCTTCAATTTGGGTCAAAACAGTTACAAAATCTCCAAACGATAGTTGTCGATCGCCCAGCACTTTCCGCATAGTTCTCTTCGCCGCCTTCACCGCTGCCTCCCAAAGTCCGCCGAAGTTGGGAGATCTCAGGGGGATGAAGCTCCAGGTTATGCCAAGCTTCACTGCTTCACTCTGAACGATCGCTTTAGCCGACTTGTTTTTCAGCATGCCAAATAGCTCCAACAGTTCCTTCTGCGCGCCTTGAAAGTTCAATAGATTGTCCGAGTATACATGGATCGGAAGCCCGCGCCGAGAAATGAACCGACGAAAAGCCGCGATGAAAGCTCCCGTCGAAAGATCTTCCACCAGCTCGATATGGACAGCTTTGGTGCTAAAACAAACAAAAATAGAAATGTAAGCTTTTAAAGCCGCCGCCTTACGGTGCGTTGGCTTTAGAAACACCGGTCCACAGTAGTCCACTCCGACGAAAGAAAACGGCCTGGAGGGTGTTGTCCTCTCAGCCGGAAGTTGTCCCAGAAGCTGCACGATAGGCAAAGGGTCCGCCTTGAAGCATGTCACACAGCTGCGACAAACAGCATTCGCAACCAATTTTCCACTCAGGATCCAAAACTCCTGCCGCACCAAAGCCAGAGTTTGACGGGGACCAGCATGCATCGCCAACTGATGAAACGCCTTCACCAGGATTCTAGTGAAGTTCGTCTTAGCAGGGAGAATCATCAGATGCTTAGCACCATACCCGATGGTAGCATGTTTAAGGCGGCCACCAACACGGAGTACACCTTCAGGATCCAAAAACGGTCGCAAGTACTTCAAGCGAGAACTCAAAGACACTTTGTCACCCTTCCGTAACGCCAGCAGTTCATCACTAAATTCTTGCCGCTGCAGAATTTTCACCAACAGTTTCACCGCATCACGAAATTCCTTATTAGAACACTCTCCTTGATCGTGTTCCTTTCCCAGACGTATTTTCACAAATCGGGAACAGTAGGCAGCAACACGAACTGTTTTCCAGTATGAAGAAAACTTATCCAGCAAAAAATGCGGTTCGAACACCTTTTCCGTCGCACTTAACAACACAATTTTCTTCCGCTCTTGTAACGCTTCTTCAGGATCAGCCAACTCTGTCGCACGATTCCACTGCTCTTCACGCATAGATAGCCAAGAAGGCCCTTTAAACCAACACGAATGTGCTGCAAACTCTTGAGGTAGTAACCCTCTAGAAACAATGTCGGCAGGATTTTCTGAACCTTTACATGGAGCCACGGAAAACCCTTACACGTTTCCTGCACTTGAGCCATTCTGTTTGCTACAAAGGTAGCCCAAACATAAGATGGAGATCGGAGCCAACACAATACCACAGTGGAATCCGTCCAGAAAAAACACGGAATTTCCGGTTCCTTGAAGGCCCTGTAATCCGATTTCCACAACTTTGCTGTTAGCAAAGCACCACACAGCTCGAGTTTCGCTAAACTCACACGTTTCAACGGTGCTACTTTGGATTTAGCTGCCACCAAAGACACCTTCACACAACCGCTATCATCCACCGATCGAACATAAAGACACGCACCATAAGCCCTTTCCGACGCATCCGAGAAACAATGCAGTTGGAGTTTGCACTTTCCAGGCAAAAGCACAAATCGCGGAACACGTATACACTGCATACACGACAATTGCTCCGCAAAAGATTTCCATTTGATCTCGATCTCTTTGTTAACCGGTTCGTCCCAACTCGTTGTTGAGATCCACAACTGCTGCAACAGAATCTTAGCACATACAATCACAGGCGCAATGATTCCCAACGGATCAAAGAGACGCGCAATTTGCGAACAAATTGTTCTTCTTGTAAGAAATTCATTTTCTTCCGGTTGCCTGATCTCTACACTTATGTCATCTGAGCACGGTCGCCACAACAAACCCAAGGTTTTTACAAGAACATTTTCACCAAGACCGACGACATCAGGACACGATAGATTTTCTACAGGTACATCGTTTAGCACAGCTGATACATTTGACACCCACTTTCGCAATTGAAAACCTCCTCCACTCAACAATTCACTCAACTCAGCACGAAGGTTTTTGCTTCCTGAAAGCTATTCGCGCCACTAAGAAGATCGTCCATAAAGAAATCTTCTCTGAGGACACGCTGCGCATTAGGATACCTTGCACCATCATCTTCTGCTAGTTGCTGCAAAACCCGCGTTGCAAGAAAAGAAGAGGGAGCCAAGCCGAACGTCACCCTTTGCAGCTCGTATTCTTTAGGCTGCATTTCCACTGACGATCGCCACAAGATTCTTTGCAATGGTGTGTGGTCTGGATGCACTTGCACTAGCAAATACATTTTATCGATGTCGGCTGATAACGCTATCGCATGCATTCGGAAGCGCAGCATTATCGCAAACAACGATTCCTGTATCACTGGTCCAGTAAGCAACAGATCGTTCAACGCATATCCACTTACGGTTTTTGCTGATCCATCGAAAACAGGTCGAATTTTCGTGGAAACACTGCTCTCCTTCACCACTGGCCTATGAGGAAGATAACACGAAACCACTCGCGAATCTACACTTGTTACCTCCTTCAAATAACCATTAGAGCAATATTCACGTAACACTTCACCGTAGCCGGATTTTAATTGAGCGTCACAGCTCAATTTTCTTTCCAATTGCTTCAAACGCCGCAAAGCTATTTCTTTAGAATCACCCAGCAACATTTCGTACCCATTTTTCAGTGGAAGTTTAACCACGTAACGACCACTAGAATCTCGCGAAACGCTTTGTACGAAACTGGTTTCACACTCCTTTTCCTAATCGGTAAGCTTCGATGCTTCTTTTACTTCCTCTAGCTGCCAAAACTTCTCCATCGCCACCGTTAGGCTGTTTCCAATCAACACACTATGGACACCTTTTGTTTGCGCACAATAACCCAACTGTCCGAACGGTACCCATCCCAACTGAGTTAATACAAATTGCAAACCATCCACTTCGCAGAACTGTATTGTTTGGTTTGTTTTATGCAGCTCATAAAACACTTCTTGCCCCAATAGAATATCAATTCCACTACACTTGAAGAAACCGGGATCCGCCAATATCAAATCTCTTGGAATTACCAGCTTTGACAATTGCAAAGTGTTCAAAGGTTGTTCACTGGTAATTTTTGGCACCACAATAAATGAAACGCCTTTCCTGAACTCATTGTATCGCGAAGCAATATCTGTCTCGACCACACGCGTCGCTTTTAGCTCCTTGCCACCAACCACACTAATACACACATCCGCACATTGTCCCGAAATCGCCAACGAATTGTACAGCTGCTCCGTCATCAAGCAAGATTGCGCACCACCATCCAGAAGCGCACGCGCAATTTTCCATTCTCCCGTTCCCGTTCGCACCCGTACCAATGCAGTAGACAATAGCTGATACGAATTCCGCGAATCTCTCACTTCAGAAGAGGACAAAGTCGTCACATTTACTCCCGAGGTCGAAGGTTCTGCCGATGCCTGCTGATCTACGGTTGTATTTGTGAACAACGATGTTGCTTCACTCGCTTGATGCAGCAAAGAATGGTGTTTTTTGCCACAAATTCCACAATTTCGCTTCGATTTGCAAAAACGACTAAGATGGCCTCCAGCGAGACAGTTCCAACACAACTTTCGAGATTTGACAAAAGTGATCTTTTCTTCACTAGGCATACTCTTAAACCGTTCGCACACATACAACGAATGTGTACCATCGCAGGCTCGACACTTCGACGTGTCGCTCGCCGCGTTCACTAACTCTTTCACAGGTTGCTTTCTAGCCGAACTTTCCTGTACGTTCTTGTTTCCCGACACTGCTTCTAATAAGCGATATGCATTACGCAGGAATGTAAGCAATTCGTCATAACCGGACTCAGGGTTATCCACTACATGCTTCTCCCATTCTTTCTGCGTATTTTCATCCAACTTGAGCACTATTAACTGTGTGAGCAAAATGCCCCAACCACCAGGCTTTTCATCTAATTGCCCTAGCATTTTCACGTGCGTTTCACAGCAATTAATTAATGCGCGAATTCCCTCCGAGTTGGGAACTTTCATCTTCGGAAACAAGATAAGCTCGTCCACGTGCTTTTTCTTTATCGTATCTTTCCACTAATGCCGACCAAGCGACCTCATAACCTTTGTCACTTTTCGGGAAAGCTTGCACTATGGTCAACGGTTTACCTTTCAAAAAAATTTTAGGGTAAAACCCCTTTTCCGTGTTTGACAATGCACTGTTTTTGTGAACCACTTCCAAAAACATGTCATGAAACGATGTCCACGTTTCATAAGCTCCGCTAAAAGTGGGAATCGTAAGTTTTGGGAGCTGCACTGGTTTTCTTTCACTACTGTTAACTGGCTCTTGCAGCACACACATATTTGCAAAGGCAAGCTTTTCTAGCTTCTCCGCGGCTTCGAAATAGACACACTCCACTTCCTCGTACAATTTACTGTCACATATTTCAAGCTGCAATGCGTTGAAACTCGCCCAAGCTTCCTCCAAAACTTTACTGCGCACACTTATTTTCTCCTTTTCAGCGGTCACATGCGATTCAGCAAACAACAGTATGCGTCGCATTGTTCCAACCAAACACTCACACTTCTTCCCATAAAGATCGTTTGTGGTACCTCCTACCTTCTTCGGAGCCTCCACCAGCGTACTGTTTGACTTTCCAACGTAGTCGCGGAATTCTTCATCGCTCGACTCATTCTCCATTGTTGACTGCTACACTTTTGCACCGACCGGTCAATTTCACGGAATTCAATCCTGGTCGCCACGGCACCAAATGTTGGGACCAAAAGATTGGGTCTGTTTTCCTACGTTGTGTTTTTATTTGAGCGAAATTGCAGTGCAAAACGAGGACGATACAAAATTCAGACTTCTTATATACCCTTCTCTTGAACCTGTCGTTCCTGACGGACACAATCCTATCCGTTCCCAACTAACAAAAAACCCGCACAACGGAAATTCCTCATTCCGTTAATTCAAATTATGAATGAATCCTAACACTAATAAATGCAGAATTCGGCGAGCAGAAATCACCACAATGGCGCAAATCGATAAGCGAATTAAGAGCACTATGCAGAGGGAAATCGAGTGATCTAGTCGATTCCCGCAATTGTCCTTTAAGATAGAAGCAAAGGAAAGAAAAGGGAAAGGCCGGACCTGTTACATAAGGTGAACGCTAGGCGGGCGTGACTCAGCGATAGCGGCAAAAATATTAAGGCATTGATGAACAAATGCCGCACAAAATGATAATTTGTTTTATTGTGTGTGGGGCCATAAAGGAGTGCCAAATTTTCTTAAAGAATCACGAGCGTTGGTTACACCTGAGAAGCGGAACGCGCTTGAGTATGATCGTATGGCAAATAGACACGCCATACAAAATGGCTGGCAACTAGTTGTGTTCCACACCTACACAGTCACACAAGTGTAAGTGTTGTGTTAAAATGCGAAACGGGGAACAAACAAAAAAAGGACACGAGAGAAATTTGGGCACGTATTAGAATTAATATCTTTTTTTTTTCTTTTCAACAACAAGTTTCATAACATATTTGACATGAGGATCAAGGCATCATTGGTGCATACAGCAAATGTCAAATAGTGGAACTTGCGTGTGTATGTGTTGTGACTTACTAGACAGAAGGGATCGGGGGTTTCCGAGATGGTAATTGGGCACAGGCAGCGCCTTAGCGAAACAAAGCGAAACTTAGCGAATTAGTTTTACAGTTGCTCTTTAATAGCGCCTGATGTGAATTGAAGATGGATCTGTCGTAAGCATGGCCCAAACCGTGAATTAAGTCTACAGTTGGAGTAATAATTCAGTTCAATCAGTTGGGTTTGATATAGCAATTCAGAATGGCGGCCAAAATTGCATTCTGCTCGGGGACATCAAATTTTCATACATGTTTGGCTGTCGTTAGGTATCAACCGTCACGTATTTAGTCTCTCCAGCAGGTTCGTTATAGGAAATAGACAACCGAGACGGTCGCAATTCTCAAGCAAAAACGGAGCGTTAGGGTATATTGGTACTCCTGAGTGGGTGAATCCCAACCAGCAAAACCGAAGCTATTGGAAAACTTTCCTGTGTGCCAAAGCGGGAGAGCATGACTTTTTTCTCTAGATTTTGGACGGCACAACGCCGATCGTGTGGCCTATGAACGAAAAACGGGAGAAGGGGAAACCGATATCCTTCGAGTGACACACACGCATGCATCTGCATGCGTATTCCGCTGAACCGAAACTACACATCTCTCTCGATCTCCCATGAATTTTCTGCTATCGCGCTCATCCGGGTGTTAGGCATCCTCAGTCTGTCCAGAATTTTTACTGTGGAAGGATGTGTTGGAGTGATGTGTGATTTCTTGTGCCCCGTGCTTTGCTCGTTTACGTTTTGTGCCATGTTCCTTCTTCTTCAATTATGGAATGATTTATCCTTGTAAATTTCTAAGGTAAGTTTCTTGTGTGTTTTTGAATGTGTACATTAAACTAACGCTTGTCGTCTAAAAAGTTACAGGTGCACGCGCATGTTAATCGACGGTTGCAAACATCTCGCAAACGATCGACGGAAGGAAAACGGTGTCCGGTTTTAAAATATAAAGGTAAGCGTTTCTATAATCCTATGTGCAAAATATTGTTTAGTTTGTTATAAAAAACATGGATTAATTATTGGTTAATTTTCATCAACAGTTTTCATTACAGCTGTTTCTTAGAAGAGCGCACTTCAAGGACACCTAGGATACGGCTAAACATGCGCAGCACCAGTCCGTGACGTCATTTCCAGAAAGGCGCCGGCTTAACACGCGCAGCACCAGTCGAGGATATCCTAGCGCAGAGGGTAGAAGGAAGAACGAGAGGAAAGGTAACAGAAAGCAACCGCAGCATTTGGAAGGGGTGAAGCATCCTGCCGTATACAGAGTGTGAGTGTGCCAAAACGCATGTGGAAAGAGTAACACCAATAAATAGCATGCGAAAGTGTGCATAAAGCAAAAAGAAAAAGCGTCACTACTACAACCAGCAATCCGAAAATATAAGGGGAGGGATAAATACAAATGTATGCGTAAGCAGGACCAGCAATCCAAGCATTTGAATGTGTGCGTCGGTTTGTGCCGTGCTGAAAGTTTTTACTTTAGCTGCTGCTAGTGTAAAAACTTAAGGAAAGCTTAAAGTAAAATTTTTTTACACGGGGCGCCTTCGGAAATTGTTGGCTGGGATATTCTGCCTCGTGTCCACGAAAGGGCTGTAAAGAAACAACAGATTGTTAGCTTATTACCTGACTGGAACATGTGAGTTAGAGTATATTGGTACCTCTGAGTGGGTGAATATACAAACTCGCGTCCCCGAGAGGACGGCAAAGATATAACGGAGCTGTAGCTTATTCCCTGAGTGGAAAATGCGAGTTAAAGTATATTGGTACCTCTGAGCGGGTGAATATACAAACTCGCGTCCCCGAGAGGACGGCAAAGAGATAACTGAGCGGTAGCTTATTCCCTGAGTGGACAGGAATTAGACAGTTAGTGGAAAATCGAATCTAAAGCGTATTATTATCACCAATTGGAGGGTTTTCGACGGGAGGGAATAGATATGATTTATGCACTTTTGAACGAATACTCATATTTCCGTCACCCTACAACGTGACGGAATAGGAAGGTTGTTGAAATAACTTTCAACATTCTAAAAAAAAAAACTTTTGTGGCTACATAAAGTGTAAACACTTCTGAGTGATGCATCGCTTGTTCAATGTACTTCCACAGCAAGTCAGCGAAGTCTGATGATAGAAAGGCCAAACATGTTCGGCATAATAGCAGCTGGTTAGAAGAGCCATCAGATTTACGGTTCATGGATGAGCCACTTCCCATGTCCTCAACATTGATCCAATCGTCGGCTCACCGTTCAAATGAGACATCTATGATGACGTCAATGTCTTTCGCGACTTTGCAAATACCAACATGCAATCCTAGAGAAGGGGAGGATGAGATAGACAAAAAGTCCTTTGAACGTTGGAAGGACCTTTTTGAAGCTGCAATGGAGTTTGCGGGAATTTGTGAAGAGCCAATGAAAATGAACGCATTCAAGATGAAGGCTGGAAACAAATTGATTGACATGTTAGAAGGATTATCCAATAACGACACTGCTCCGGACCCAAATCATGCTCCATATTCAAACGCAATAGAGCGCCTGGGACAAGTTTATAGTTGCAGAGACTATGTTTTTCTACAAAAACAAAGGTTGCGGTCGATGACTCAAAACCCCAACGAGTCAGATTCCAACTATGTGAAACGGGTGGTGGAATTCGAGAAATTGTGTGGACTGGGAGGAGCACAAATGATCGAAGCAGTCGTTGATGTTTTGCAAACCCATGCAATAAACTCTCAAGTTCGTATTGCCGGAAGAAAAATTCTTCGGAAGAATGGATCAATTGCGGACTTACTTGATAGAGTACGCACTTGCGAAATGGTCATGATGAATGAAAGGCTTTTTGCAAAGAATCATCCGGGTCCTTCCACGATGGGTTCAGTAGCTGCGGTGTCATATGGATTCCATTCAAAGACAGAGACGAAGCCGAGGCGGATGACTGGGCGTGAATCAACAAGAAATTGGAACGTTACTTCAGCGAGTTATCATCAGAGGTATTGGGGACCGCAACAAAACCGAAGCATGTTCAAGGGCAAATTTTCACGACTCGGAAACGAAACAAATTCAACAAGGGTAGAGCGTCAACAATGCTGGAGATGTACCAGTAATTTCCATCGCCCGGAAAACTGTCGCGCTTTGGATAAAAGGTGCCACAAATGTAATATAAAGGGACACATTGAGCGTGCGTGCAAATCAAACACCAACATTAATGTTAAACGTCGTTCAGAGGAGGAGGTCGGAATGAATCAAGCCAACAAGTTCAGAAAAATCGCAGCAGTTACGGAGTCTGGCATCGACGAAGACCCTAACCTAGACAGCAAACGTGTAAGTGATCACTCCTCATCATAATCTGCGTAAATTTAGAAGAATATCGGTCGCTCACTATTTAAATGATCATATAATATTCTCTTGGTCGTGGGACAAACATTCTTGTTAGCAAATTAATCTTTTGAAATTTTTGAATTTGGAATGTATAACGTTGAGGGTTTACTTGTTAAAAGAAAATATGTGGATCTAAAATATCAGAAAATAACAATATACCAATTGAAACCATCATCATCTTGTAGTGAATGAAATTTTACTTGGCTCTTGTTAACAAATTAATCTTTTGAAATTTTTGAATTTTTTAATGTATAACGTTGAGGGTGTACTCGTTAAAAGAAATATGTGAATCTAAAATATCAGAGAATAACAATATACCAATTGAAACCATCATCTTGTAGTGAATGAAATTCTACTTGGTTCACAAGACTCAGTTCGTAATATATTTGACGGACAGCAATGATATTTAATTATTTTTAGGTCAAATTTCCGACGGAGGATAAACATGACGCTGTCGATTACGGAATGCTAACCCCAGACATCAAGTTGTACTCTTTAGACCAAGAAACATTTAACGAAGGGTTGATAACAGGCCTTGTAGCTGGTGTGCCAGTACAATTCCTTATAGATTCAGGAGCGGAAGTAAATACGGTCGATGAGAGCACTTTTAACCAATTGCTGGTTAACGGCCCAACTGTTAGCCCGATTTACAGTGTTGTAAACGGAACCGACCGACCATTAACAGCATATGGAATGATTGACGATATACCAGTGACGGCTACATTTATAGCAGAGCTTTTCATTTCCAAAGATCGGCCAACAACTATGGAAAAATTTGACGTCGTACGTCGGGCCCAAGCTCTATTGAGCAGGAGCACATCAACCAGATATAGCGTGCTTCAAATGGGAGTGAACACACCAATAAGGGATCATGTAACGAATTATTTACCACGTTTACAACCAGGGAAGATCTTTACGTTGTCGGAACAGGGTGAATTTCCCAAATTTAGGGTTGACCCAGTAATACTCAACTATGACAAAAATTTGCCACCTTCACGCAATGTATTTACAAGTATTCCTCCAGCGTTTAGAGCAGAAACAGAAAAGAGGTTGGAGGATCTGCTTGCTGCAGGAATTATTGAGCGAGTAACAGATTCCATGCAAAGGTCTTTTTGTTCGTCTCTTCTTGTCGTTCCTAAAGGAAAAAACGACATAAGACTCGTTGTAGATCTTGTTAGCAGAATCGCAATGAAGTAACGCAGCACACTTGAAGGGTAGAGTTCAGAACGCAGAGAGAGATTTTATTCAACATAGCAACTTACTTTATACCCTACCTCCTGTCACTTAACATTATATTCTTGCCAGGTTGCATCACGCCTGACAGTGGTAAACCATTTGTGGTAGGTTCGGCCGCGCTTCACCGTTTCGGTGAGTCAATGCGCGGAGCACAGTGAAAGGGTGTGGGACGAGGAAGGGGATCGTACGGAACGCGACACCAAAATGTATACACATTTGTCGCGTATCGGTTACGTCAACCTGTTCATACTTACGCTAAGTTCGAAAAGAAGCACTTGCTTACGTCGGCGGAATCGCGGACTGGATCGACCTTGTGCGTCGAGTTGATGACCGAGGCGGAATCGGACACCGTGGGAGAAGTTGGGTGGAACTAGTGCAAACGTGCACTTTATTTCGATGAGGGTAATGCTGATCGGTCAACTGACTGAACAGCTGATAACCAAAAGTGATTATCTAATCGGGCAGAGCCTTCGGCGGAATCTGCAAATTGGTGAGATGCACCAGAACACGAGTGATCTACGTGTCTATGGAAGGTGAACTGACTTCGCCATCAATTCGAGCTTTATTTATAAGAAAGATGGTGTGAAAGTTGTGACACATTTGGCAACCAGATGTTTGTCAAATGTGAGCTTTCGTTTGGTTTTCCGGGTTTGGGTTTTTTTTACAGGTGTTTCTTAAATTATACCTAGCGTGCCTGTGTTTTATCAACTATCCGTGCATTGTGGATGTAGCGAACGTTTTCCTGTTTATGCCTGAGTTTTATGGAAGTTTAATTGCTTATCTGTGGCGCGTTTTCCTTATTTATGTTCTGGGGTAAAACACGAGAACGTTTACGCTTCTGGTGTTTAACGTTTCTTTACCTGGCTGCTGGCTATGCGCTTGCGCTTCTGGTGGTTAACGTCTTTTTACCTGGCTTTTGGCAATGCTAAGTTAGATGTGACCTACTGTTAGCAGTAAATCTGCTACACCTCCACCCTTCGGATGAATAACGTAATGAAATGAAGTTATTCTGTCATATTTTAATTGCTCTATTTTTGTGAATATTCTGTGTGACACCATCAGTGTTTTCATTTATCATGTTAGGTCCGTTAATCTCTTTTACTTTATACGGTCCTTTATATACCGGATCTAGTTTTGTTCTGTTCTCATTTGTCAATGCTATTTGATCTCCTATTTGAAAATTAACTTGGTTTGTGTTTTGTTGCTCTTTCAGTAGTTTCATTTTTTCTTGTTCTATATGTTTTCGAGTCCTATCGTGAGCTAGTTTTAATCTGTATTTAAATTCTTTTGAGTAATCATCGTAATTATATAATGGTGTAGATTTTACCGTTATATTTGTCGAAATTTTCTCGTTTCTTCCGAAAACTAGTTCAAATGGTGTGTAACCGTGGTCTAAATTAGGCGTTGTATTATATTGAAAAGAATAATAATTTATCCAATCGTCCCAATCATCTTTGTGTTCGTTTGTAAAAATTCTAAGGTATTCGTTTAGACATCTGTGATTACGTTCTAAAGCTCCTATCGTTTGTGGATGATATGGCGTTGAAAATTTGTGTTCTATTCGAAAGATTTCTGATATATTTTTAAATATTTCATTTTTGTACTCTGTACCCATATCGGTTCTAAATTCTTTAATATTTGTGCCATATATTAACATAAATTTTTCTATTACTGCTCTAGCTACCGTATTTGCTTCTTTGTTAGGAATTGCTATAACCGTAACGTGTTTCGTTAAATTACATTGAAGTGTTACCGCATATCTATTATTGGGGGCCTTCACGATTCTAATTAGTTTTTTGTATGGAGTTTGGCAGTTGGAGGCTGAAATCATGTAAACACTCCATACAAAACCACACAAAAAACTAGCCTGCAATTTTCTGTCTAGATTATTCTAGCTTCAAAGCTAGAATTAGATTCGAGTACCTGCTCGAAAACACGGTGTTGTTTACATTTATCCCAAGGTGCATTGAAGAGATCAGGTGGTGGAATCTGGAATCAAAGTGAATGTAGTACAGGTGGTCTCATAGCATTTTTTATAACCAATTTTGAACATCACTTTTTGACAGAACAAGAAACTTTTGCTCCAACGAGCTTTATGGAGGCTTGACGAATACTCAAAACACTCTTAAAATCTTCATTCAAAAGCAGAAGCGATAAAAATCAGCCTTCTTAATTCATACACCTTGGGATAAGCCCACCTGTATATTATACTCATATAGATAGCTGCTCAAAAACTGCTATACAATGCAAACAGCTGACAGGCTGAAATTTCAGCCTACGAACTTCAAACGGAAAGGGCCCCATTGTTATTTGTTTTTTGAAATGGTCCTACTGTATCGATTGATACTACTTCGAATGGAATGTTGGGTGTATCTGTTTTAACAAAAGGTTCTACAGTCTTGATATGATGTTTATTTAGTTTACAGGTTATACATTTGTCTAGAAAATCTTTGATTGATTTCTTCATTTTGTTCCATACATATTCCTTTCTGATTTTCTTATACATTCTATACTGTCCAATGTGTCCTCCTGTCGGTGTGTTGTGCACTTTGTCGAGTATGTCATTTATCGTCTTTTCGTCATTAATCGTTTGTGGTTTAGTATATATTAGTATGTGAATATTTTTCAGGTGATTGTTAGCGATTTGCATGAATTAATTCGGATTTACCTCCTTGAATATTTCGTCTGTTTCAGAGACTGCTAGCTGGGTAATGCTTTTCATTACGAGCTTCTTTTCTATATTTTTGATAAATTGCACTTTGGCAGATTTTTCCTTCCTTTTCTGAAAATCCTTTACTAATAAAGGCTCCTGTAGTCCTATATCTGTATTCAGATGGATGTCTCTTACTGATAAGAGCTCCTTGGACTTTCTTTTGTTTAGGATTTTTCCTATCAACTCGATAGTGTTTTCATTTCTCTTTACTGATGTTTCTAGTTTTGGTAAGTCTTTTACTTCGTCGTATGCTAAGGCATGGAACATTTTTAGTTGATCAGACTCTGACGTGTTTCCTAAAACATTATCGGAAGTAACAGGTTTGTTCATGCTTCTCGTAATCACATTGATGGATTTAATTTCATCTGAGGTGATCTTGATGCGCGATAAAGCGTCTGCTACAACGTTCTGTTTCCCTTTTACAAATTCAACTGTAAAATCGAACTCTTCCAAATCTAATCTCAGTCTCGTCAACTTTGATGACGGATTCTTCATTCCGAACAGATAGACTAGTGGTCTATGGTCCGTTTTGACGGTAAACTTTGTACCGTATAGGTAATGCTTGAAATGCATTATAGCCCAATGTATTGCGGCTAGTTCCCTTTCGATGATTGCTTTATTCGCTTCCCCTTTCGTGAAGGTTCTACTTGCGAAGCATATCGGCATATCTATACCATCATGTTCCTGTGCTAAAACTGCTCCGCATGCTATAGTTGAAGCATCTGTGGTTAGTATAAATTGCTTGCTGAAGTCAGGATACGCAGTCAGCGACGCTTTTGAGCCGAGGATTTCGCCAACTGAGTTTAATGATCGTGTTTCTGTGTTAAACTTGGTTCCATAGTGCACATTTTTATGTTCTATGTTATTGTAATCCATTGTAAAGAACTCATTGTAAAACATTGCAAAAATGGTTCGAGAGGGCATTATTGTCCATCGATAGACAAATAAACATAAACATAAACATAAACATATTGTAATATCTGTGGACTAATCAGTGTGTTTTTTAAATATTCGAATGCTTCTTGACATTCTTGTGTCCATTCAAATTTGTATTTTTCTTTAATAAGCTGTTAAGCGGTTTTGCTTTCAAAGCATAGTTTGGGATGAACTTTCTGTAATAATTGCAGAATGCTACGTATCTTCTCGCATTGTCTGCGTTTTGTGGTATCGGGTAATTTTTTATGCTGTCGTATTTGGAATCATCTGGAAGGATGCCTTTGTCGGTTATCTTATGTCCAAGATAAGTAACTTCTTTTTTGAAAAAGCAACTTTTTTCTGGGTTTAGTTTAAGATTGTAGTGTCTTAGTCTTTCAAAAACCTTTTCTAAATTCTTTAGATGGTGATTTTCTGAAGCTCCTACTACTACAATATCATCGACGTATACAAAAGCGCATTCCGGCGTGAGGCCTGTCATGGCTATGGTCATCATTCGCTGAAAACTATTTGGAGAAATGTTCAATCCAAAAGGTAATCGTTTAAATTGATAGTGACCATCCGTGCTTGAAAAAGCTGTATACTTTTTAGACGATTCTTCCAGTGGTATTTGATGGAATCCTGACATGAGATCTAATGTGCTAAAAAATTTTGCTCGCCCTAGCTGATCTAATATGGAGTCTATCCTAGGTAGTGGAAATTTATCGGGGAGCAGCTTTTTGTTAAGCTGTCTAAAATCGACTACTAATCTCCATTTTTTCTCATCTGAGGACTTTTTCGGAACCAGTAAGATGGGTGAATTGTAATGTGACACCGAGTGTTCATCTTCATCATCTTGAAGCATTTTTTTCAATTTGCTTTTTGATTTCTGGTCCTTGGGAATGGTTTTGTTTGTAATTTGGTATGTACACGGGTCTTTTATCTTCTAATTTTATATCTTGTTCATAAAAATTATTTGTAGTTAAATTATCGTTAGGTAGATGAAAAATATCATTGTAGCTTAACAGTAATTGTTCAAAAGATTTATCTGTATCTTCGGAAATATTTTCCTTTCGGATTAAATCCGTTATGATTGCTAACCTATTTTCATCCTTATGATTGCTAGTTTTTACTATTTCAAATTTATTTAAAGGTATTGTTTTGATATGGCTAATGTTTACTAATTTAGCTTTATTGGAAGTATTGATTATTTTAATAAATGGATAGTTTTTATTTACAATGCAGTTTCCTAAAAGAACGTCTTCTTGCAGTTGCTCTGCGCATACTACCGCATCTGTATCTAATTCTTTTAACTTATCAAGTTTTCTAATTACTTCACATCTGGGAGGTATGAGTGTTTTTCCATTGATAGTATCTTCAATGGGTGCTTCCAAAAACTCTCCATTGTGTTTTACAGAGAAAATCCAAGTATCGTAATTTATTATACATCGATGGTTCATAAAAAATCTCTACCGAGTATACCATCTGCCGGTATCTTGAAGTTATCTGGTACGATGTGAAATAATTGTTGGATTTTCTTTCCCTCCACGATTACATCCGTAATTGTGGACCCATGAGTGGTTATTGTTCCTTCTCCTACGCTTATGATATCCACTATATCTTTTGGTTTATAAATTTGTGTAGGTCTTACTTTGTTGCCTTTGATGATAGAAATGTCGGAACCTGAATCTACAAATAGGTTGCCTATTGAATCTGCTAGACCTAATTTTGTCCTAATAAAATTTGGTTTTTGCACATTTATTGTGTATGTTGCCCGTAATGGCTTGTGGAGGGCTGGTTCACCTGTGGGTTCTGGGTCTCCATTTGCGTGTAAAGGATTGCCCTTTGCGGTTCGCGTTGCCCTAAAAAATTTGGGCCGGCGGGTTGCCTGTTTCGGGTGTTGAACCCGGCTCCCTGTCTACCGTTTTGTGTTTGTGGTGACCTCCAATTGTTATTATTTTGCTGTGGTTGGGATCTCCAACTGTTATTGTTTTGCTGGGGTGGGGATCTCCAGTTGTTATTGTTTTGACGTTGGTCTATACCACGAGTGTTTGTCTGACGCTGATTCGAGCTGTATCTATTCTCCTGCCCATTCTGTCTATTGTCTGACTTTTTGTCCTGCGTGCTTTGATTCGTCTTATCGATGCTAATAATTGCTCTAATAGCTGCATCAAGGGTGGGAATGGCACCGGACAATACTATTGCCTGATGGATTTCCTTTTTGAGCCCTTTTCCAAAAGCTGCCATTGCTATCTTGTTGATTTTTGCCGTTGCCAGTGCTGGTGCAACGTCCTCTCCAAGATATGCTTGTTCTAGCTCTTCTGCCAGAGCTTGTATTTCTTCACCAAAATCCTTTGGTGTAGTTTTTTGTTTTAATGTATGAATTGCGGTGGCAATATCTTCTGGCGACTCTGTTTTCTTAACATATGCACCGATTTTGGCCAGAGCGTCTTCTACGTTGGTCACCGTTTTTCCGATGATTTTTCTGCCCTTCCCCTTTAGTTTTGATTGTACCACCCGCATTATTAGTCTGTGGTGCTGTTCATCCACTGCTTCTTTCATTGTTTCTAAAGCAGCTAACATGGCTTCAGCTTCGTCATATCTACCGCTAAATGTAGGTATGAGGCTGGTGGCCGTTTTTAGGATCTCTAAAGCATCCATGTTTGGTTTGTATCTTGAGTCTACGCTCGTATTTGTTTTAATAGCTGTGTGGTCAATGTTCGCTGTCGGAACGATTTGTTTTTGTCTTTTATATATAGATAAAATTGATATTATAACGTGAGCTGTGGTTTTTAACGTTAGTTTTTTGTGTGATTTTAATGTCTCATTCAAGTCGCTAGTGTTGTTGTCGGTGTTAATTGTCTCGTTGTTAACTTTTTCTACTATGTTGGTGATTAAATTTTGGATAATGTTGTTGTAGAACTTGATTTCTGAGTCGCTGTATTTGTCGTAGTTGGTCTCTATTTCTTTCCTGAACACGGAATATATTTCGTCTACTTGTAATCTGTATGTGGCCAATGCGCACTGTCTAATGTTCCCTTTGTTTTGCTGTAGGGTTTTGTAAATAAGTTCTAGTCTCCTAACAATTTCTTTTAGTTTAGTCATATGGTCGATATTTGGATTTTAATGGTTGTGGGAAAAAAAATTTAAATTCATACATAAAATCAAGTACAGTTTTTTTTTTCTAAAGAAAGCAGACTTATATTTTTATATAAAAGCTTACATAAAATAAAATCTGGTTTTCCTCGAGAGTCGAGGAAAGTTTCTTTCTTTTATATGTTGAAAAAAAAAAGAAAATTCTTTATTTTATTTTATTTATTTATTGATTTTTGAGTTTCTAATTGTAAATAGTATTTAGAGAAAAAAATTTAAAAGTGAGAGGAAATATTTTCCAAGGTGGAGAAACGTAAATGTTATTTTATTTCTATGCGAGTGGATTTGTATAAGAGAAAAAAGTTTTTTTTTTGGGAAAAGAAGACTTTATTTTATTTTATTTTTTATTGATAGTAAAAAAAGGAAAAAAAATTTCTTTCTTGTTGTTAATAATTATATGAAAAAAAATCTTGTTATTTAATTGTTTTTATTCTTCCTATAGCCCTAATAATGTCATTAAGACATTTGTAGCCCTGTCAAATGTCTCCCGAATTGTTACTTTATTTTCTTTGTAACTAGTGTATATTTGTTCTACCTTGTTTTCTATCTCCTTGTTGCCGACGTTCCTCAGTAACTCCAGGATCTCGATCCGTTGATCCTCGACATCCTTCTTGTTCGGGATGTATGGTCCCACGTATTCACCGTCCTCGTTAAAATTTCTCAACCCGTGCCAGGTGCTCATCTCCTCGGTTAGTGGCGGCTGCGATGGCTTGCTGGTGGGCGGCTTGGTCTTCTTGGTAAGCGGCTGCGACGGGTTGCTGGTGGGCGGCTTGGTCTTCCTGGTAGGCGGCTACAACTTCCTTGTAGGCGGCTACGACTTCCTTGTAGGCGGCTACAGCGGCTTGCAGGTGGGCGGCTACAGCGGCTTGCAGGTGGGCGGCTACGGCGGCTTGCAGGTGGGCAGTGTGCGTCTTCCTGGTTTGCGGCTTGCAGTTGTCGTCTGATGAACACTTGATCGGCACTTTGTCTTTTATATCCGAATTATTACTTCACTAATGTTTTTTTTCTTTTTTTTCTTTACTATTTATTTAGGTAAAGACAACATCTTTACAGCATGTTCTTTCACCTGATTTTTCAATATTTTGTACACTATTTTGAGCGCTTTTGCAATAACAATCGACGCGAGCAGAGCCAAAATCAGGTTAAGTTTGATCGTGTTGTTCAGTGTGTATGTTTTGGGTCTGAACGATGGTGAGGTCGTTATTGCCCTTAACGTTTGTTTCCGGTTTTGAGTTATCGTGACCCATAGCTTATATGTGTTATGCCAGAATAAATATACACACTCTCTACTTTTTACAGTTTACTGACACTGCGATTTCACTTCCTGCACTGCTTTTCGGGTACTTGATACTTGTACGCAACGATGTGTTTTTGCTAACTTTTAAACTTGTGCCACTTTTAGATTGCACTTGGAACGTTTTTATTTATTTCCCGCGTTTGGTGTTACCTTATGCCTCAAACTGCACCACTCGCACTTTGTTAAAAATCGATTAAAGATCACTTTATTGCTTATTAGATTATTGGGGCACTGTATTGAGTTCTCACGATAATGGTTATGTGGTAAAAACTGACACTGTTCTTTCTTTAACCTTTTTCTTTCTACTGTATTTTTTTTCCACGCACCGCACTTTGCGTATAACTTTTTCTCCACAGCACTGCACTTTTATTTTTTATTTTTTTCACTGCACTTTAACGTTCTTGTAGCTTTGTTTTTGCTACGCTATCACAGTCGCCATGTGGTAGGTTCGGAGACTGTCACGGTCGCCATGTGGTAGGTTCGGAGACTGTCACGGTCGCCATGTGGTAGGTTCGTCCGCGCTTCACCGTTTCGGTGAGTCAATGCGCGGAGCACAGTGAAAGGGTGTGGGACGAGGAAAGGGATCGTACGGAACGCGACACCAAAATGTATACACATTTGTCGCGTATCGGTTACGTCAACCTGTTCACACTTACGCTAAGTTCGAAAAGAAGCACTTGCTTACGTCGGCGGAATCGCGGACTGGATCGACCTTGTGCGTCGAGTTGATGACCGAGGCGGAATCGGACACCGTGGGAGAAGTTGGGTGGAACTAGTGCAAACGTGCACTTTATTTCGATGAGGGTAATGCTGATCGGTCAACTGACTGAACAGCTGATAACCAAAAGTGATTATCTAATCGGGCAGAGCCTTCGGCGGAATCTGCAAATTGGTGAGATGCACCAGAACACGAGTGATCTACGTGTCTATGGAAGGTGAACTGACTTCGCCATCAATTCGAGCTTTATTTATAAGAAAGATGGTGTGAAAGTTGTGACACATTTGGCAACCAGATGTTTGTCAAATGTGAGCTTTCGTTTGGTTTTCCGGGTTTGGGTTTTTTTTACAGGTGTTTCTTAAATTATACCTAGCGTGCCTGTGTTTTATCAACTATCCGTGCATTGTGGATGTAGCGAACGTTTTCCTGTTTATGCCTGAGTTTTATGGAAGTTTAATTGCTTATCTGTGGCGCGTTTTCCTTATTTATGTTCTGGGGTAAAACACGAGAACGTTTACGCTTCTGGTGTTTAACGTTTCTTTACCTGGCTGCTGGCTATGCGCTTGCGCTTCTGGTGGTTAACGTCTTTTTACCTGGCTTTTGGCAATGCTAAGTTAGATGTGACCTACTGTTAGCAGTAAATCTGCTACACATTATTCCACACTCCTCCTCATGAATATATTGTTTGATCGGATCCTATATTGACGAGTCCTAATCCTATCGATAATTCCTTAAGCTTTTGTGCTCATAGAGGTTTAGTTAATAAATCGGCTAACATTCTATCTGAAGCACAATATTTTAATTTAACAATATTCTTAGTGCAAAGATCTCTTGTGTAATGGTATCTAGTATCGATGTGTTTTGATTTTCTTTTTTCATGATGTAATGATGTAAAATCAATACAACTTCTATTATCTTCGTAAATTAGAGTTGCTCCTTCTTGTTTTAGATCCATGTCCTCTAATAACCTTCGTAGCCAAACAGCCTGTTGACTTGCTTCCGAAAGAGCTATGTACTCTGCCTCCATTGTAGACATCGATACGCACGTTTGCTTTCTACTAGTCCAGCTAATAGTGCCTCCTCCTAAACGGTATAGAAATCCGCTACAGGATTTTCTATCACTGGTATCGCCTGCCCAGTCCGCATCGCAAAAACCTACAAGTTCAATTGTTTCATTTGAACTTCCTAGCTTTAATGCATAATTGATCGTATGTAGCAAATATCTAACTACCCTCTTTGCTTCAAGCCAATCTGCTTCGGTAGGCTTGCTAACAAATCTACTTAATATGCCTGTAACAACTGCTATATCTGGGCGTGTATTAGTTGCTAAATATAGCAAACTACCTATAATTTTCTGATAAGTATCATTACTTTCCATTTCTTTACTGCTCATTCGATTATTGAAATGGTTTGGATCCATAAGGTATTTGGAATCTCTTGCCTGGTCGAAATTGAAACGGGATGCTATTTTTTGTATGAAACTGTCCTATATCAAGCTGTAAAAACCGTCTCTATTCTTGATTACACGCATCCCTAAAAACCAGTTAATGTCCCCTAAGGATGATACTTGTAAAATTTTACTAATTGATTTAACAACTATATATAAGCATATATATAAGTAGTATATAAGCAAATATATTATGTTATCTTTACGCCTCATTTTGAATAAACATGTATCTCCTATGCATTGATCGAATCCTGTTTGCATCAATATACCGGATATCGTTTGATACCAGACTCTTGCAGCTTGCTTGAGTCCATACATACTTTTCTTTAAGCGACAAACTAACTTTTCTTTTCCTTTCTTTATGAATCCTTGTGGTTGATACATATATATCGTTTCGTTCAGCGTTCCGTATAAATATGCTGTTTTTATATCCAAGTGTTTTACGTAAAGTTTCTTAAAAACCCACTTGCATCCGATAATGTTACAGTTAGGTGGAGGATAAGTGAGCTCCCACGTGTTGTTGCTCTCGAGGGAATGAAACTCATCATCAATAGCAGCTATCCATTCCTCCTTTTCCTCGGAAGCAACAGCCTCATTATAGGACACTGGCTCATCGAAACTCGTCTTCACCAGACCTAAAAAATAATCAGACAATTTAGCTGGTGGTTTAACTCTTGTTGAGCGTTTTGAAGAGTTTGCAGCAGGTTCGTCTTGGCCATCAGAACTAGATGCAGAATTTTCGTCACTTTCTGCCGAATCGAATTCCTCCTCCTGCTCGTCAGTCGGGCTGCATTCGTCATCAACGTCATCAGGGCTACGTTCTCCATTAACGTCATCAATGCTGCATTCGTCATCAACGTCATCAGGGCTGCATTCACCATTAACGTCATCAGGTCGAAATTGTTGATATCACCACTATTTCCTCAGTCACTCAGCCGGACCACTATTTCCTTGCTCGGATGATGCAGACGCTTCGTTGAATATAACGTCACGGCTAATCACTATACGATCGGAGCTCGTATCCACAAGCCTGTACGCTTTCTCTTGAACACAATAGCCAACTAGTCTCAATCGCCTTGCTTTGGGCTCCATTTTGCCACGTTTTTCTGTTGGTATTTGTGCCCACGCTTCACACCCAAACACTTTAAAATGGTCGTAAGATGGCTTTTTAACGAACCATTTTTCGAACGATGACATACCAATTGTACGTGATGGTAGTCTATTTTGAGTGTATGCGGCAGTGAGAATGGCTTCGCCCCAGTACTTCATATCCATGTGTGCGTCTTGCAACATGCACAATGCCATTTCTTGTAGGTGCCGGTTTTTTCACTCGGCGACACCATTTTGTTGTGGCGAATATGGCACTGTTAGTTGGCTCACCATGCCTTCATTTTTCCCGTGTACTCTCCACCATTGTCCGACCATATGGCTTTCGGAACCATGCCAAACTGGGTTTTGCAAAAGGCTACAAAATCCCGTAGAAGTCTCTCCGCGTCGGACTTATTTTTCATGAGATACACAAACGCCATCCTCGAATAATCATCGATAAATGTGATAAAATAGCGATTACCACTCGGTGTATGCGGAAAGGGACCACATACGTCAGTGTGAACAATATCTAAAATATTTTCACTTCTTTTGTCTAGCCGCTTAAATTGCGATCGCGCCATTTTTCCTTCTAAGCAACTCACACACACACTCTTAACACCGCACTCCTTCAGCTTAGAATCACCATTAAAAAGTTGCTGAATTATCTGTGTGTCGCGATTGTCGCGAGCCTTCTATGCCACAAATGTAGACAAGCATCTTCTTTTCTAGCGGTTGTACTCACCAAAGCATCCACGCCGCTGCTCAGCTTGTACAAATTTCCGCATCTCTCCGCCACGGCGATCACTCTGTCCCGCAGCTTTATTTCACATGTATTCACATGAAACACCACATGCATGCCTTTTTTCACCAGACTGCTTACAGATATTAGTCCGCTTGCCAATTTCGGTACGTATAGCACTTCACACACTTTTACTGCCGCTCGTTCTCCATCCTGGTTCACACACGCTAATGTCCCGGAACCAACGCTTAGCCAATCTTAGCTTTTCCACCATCGGCTAGTGTTACGTGCATTTCACTGCAACTCTCCATTCTTTCAAAGAAAGTTCTATCACTCGTCATGTGTCGCGATGCACCACTATCGACGTACCAGTTTCCTGGCGCTACACTGTTTGTTCCACGCAAACAATGAGACCCCAAATTTTGAGTGATTCAGGCCGAGGGGTATGAGGAAGCTTGAGGAAGCAAGGAGAAACGCGCTGCGATGAGAGTTCGCATTCTGTTTTACACGCGCGCTTCACTAACACCAATACAAATACCGTGCTTTGACGAGCCGTCTGTGAATGTGTGTGTCTTCTTTCAGCGAGCTCAACAACTTCGAGCTGCTCGTCACATCGTGTTGTCTCGCTTACACTACAGCATCGAACCATCGCTCCGTATATCCCCCCTCCTACGCGTACAAAACAACCAGTACAGCGCGACGCTTTGCCGGAGATGGTTGTGCGCGTTTCGTTCTAAGTCCCGCGCGCAGTGTATGTGCGTTGGTGCGCATTTAGTTCAAAGTCTCGTGCGCTGGTGTGTTTTGATGAAGTGTGAAGTGAACAGTGTGTACAGACGCACATGCAGTGCGTGTATCGACAGGTAAGAATTTGCTGAACAGAGGCAACGCAGATATTCGACAAGTTTCCCGCAGCCTGGCTCGACCTGGTACTTTGCTTTGCAGTATGACGCCATTCGTGAGTATGATAGAGTCTGAATGTGTTGAGAAAGTGTAATTTATGTTTCAATAAAGTATTTAATGTAACCAAAAATGACCGTGTTTGTGTTTGTTGTTAGAATAAGTGCGTATTTGCGATCGTGGCAATGAATGAAAGAAAACGAGAAACGAAAGAAACAAATATCTTTGGATGTGTTGGTAGCATGATTGGAAAGAACACAACACATTGAGAACTGCAGAGCGCACCGTGCGTTCCGGGTGGGGTGAGGGGGAGGGCTCGCGCTAGGGTGTAACTCATTCCTCTAAGAGTAACTGCTAACGGGGGACGGTACTCAAATCACTCAAATAATACACTCATTTTGCCGGACGGGTGTATTTCGACAGCGTCACTCAAATCACTCAAAAAATACACTCATTTTGCCGGACGGGTTATCCAAGCCATCCCCGTCCGGCAAAATGAGTGTATTTTTTGAGTGATTTGAGTGACGCTGTCGAAATACAGTGTCTCTTCGACGAATGAGTTACACCCTCGCGCGAGCCCTCCCCCTCCCCACCCGTAACGCACGGTGCGCTCTGCAGTTCTCAATGTGTTTGTGTTCTTTCGAGCCATGCTACCAACACATCAAAAGCTTCTTGTTTTTCGCTTTCTTTCATGCACTTATTCTAAAACTAAACACAAACACTGTCATTTTTTATTACATTAAACACTTTATTGAAACATAAAGTACACACTAAAGTCCACATTTAGAATCCTTCATACTCACGAATGACGTCATACCGGGTCGAGCCAGGCTGCGGGTAACTTGTCGACAATCTGCGTTGACTCTGTTCAGCAAATTCTTACCTGTCGATCAACGCACTGCATGTGCGTCTGTGCACACTGTTTATTCACTGCACACTTTACCAAAACACACCGGCGCACGAGACTTTGAACGAAATGCGCACCAACGCACAAACACTGCGCGCGGGACTTTGAACAAAACACGCACAACCATCTCCGGCAAAGCGTCGCGCTGTACTGGTGGTGTTGTACGCGTAGGAGGGGGGGACATACGGAGCGATGGTTCGATGCTGTAGTGTAAGCGAGACAACACGATGTGACGAGCAGATCCAAGTTGGTGAGCTCGCTGAAAGAAGACACACACACATTCACAGACGGCTCGTCAAAGCACGGTATTTGTATTGGTGTTAGTGAAGCGCGCGTGTAAAACAGAATGCGAACTCTCATCGCAGCTCGTTTCTCCTTGCTTCCTCAAGCTTCCTCATACCCCTCGGCCTGAATCACTCAAAATTTGGGGTCTCATTGTTTGCGTGGTATTGGCGGAAACCTGTTCTAATGTCGTCGTTAAAGGATCGTACGATTCCGGCAAAGAACACAATAACATGGCTACTTGCCATTTTTCGGTATTGGCTCTCCTAAATCTGCTATCTGCTGGACGATATTGGAAAACGTCTGTAGGTGGTTGTCCATGTCGCCTCCTTCCGCTAATTCCAGGCGCGTAAGCCGCTTTAGGCCGCGGGGCAATGGGGATTCTCAGCGCTCATTTTCTCAAGCACTCATGAGTGCTTTTGAGAAATCCTCGTTCTCAGCGTTTGTCGAATCGGAACAAAATCGATTTTGAGAATCTTTGAGAATCTTTGAGAAAGTTGATGATGCAGCGATCGGATAACTGAAATATAAGCAATTGTACTATTTGTTTTTCGATAATCTCTTTGGAAAATGTATTCAATGTTTATAATTGAAAAAGTTAAAAAAAAAATGTGATCAAAAACATATTTTCTATTTAAAGCTTCAAATAAAACTTGAGTGGCTTTATCAGTTTCTCAGAGTGAGAAAAATTGACGACGGCCACGAGCTCGCGTCTGAGAACAAGTTTTGAGTGCTTGAGAAACTTAAATGAGTGCTTGAAAATGTTTTCTCAGCTTGAGAAAGCCCCATGGCCCCGCGGCCTTAGCAGGTACACCTCCGACCCCGTCCTGTGGTACTCTTTCAACTCTTTCCACGCATCCTTTGCCGTTGCCGCGTTTCGCACTAAACTCACTTGGTTATCATCAACACACAAACCGATTGTCGCACGAGTACGCGAATCTTTTAGGCTCCACGCAGGCGTCACTGGCTCTGGTTTTTCTTCACTTATTGTGCACCACAGCTCATCGCGTTCGAGGAGCATTTGCATTTTAAACCTCCACGATTGGTAGTTTTGGTTCGTCAACCTTTGCACAATAAATCGTTGGGAGTCCGCCATTTCGCCTGGGCCCATAACCTGTTAGCAGAATCGCAATGAAGTAACGCAGCACACTTGAAGGGTAGAGTTCAGAACGCAGAGAGAGATTTTATTCAACATAGCAACTTACTTTATACCCTACCTCCTGTCACTTAACATTATATTTATGCCAGGTAGCATCACGCCTGACAGTGGTAAACCATTACTCCACAGATCTTAGGGGCACAAACAAAACTATTATAAGAACTCCTTTTAAAATGCCCACACTGGAGGCAATTTTTTCTCGCCTTAACGGAGCAACATGGTTTTCTACAATTGACCTTACCAGTGCTTTCTTTCATGTAGAAATGCATGAAAAATGTAGACACCTTACAAACTTTTTTGCTGGGAATGGTAGGCCGCGGGGCCATGGGGATTCTCAACGCTCATTTTCTCAAGCACTCATGAGTGCTCTTGAGAAATCCTCGTTCTCAGCGTTTGTCGAATCGGAACAAAATCGGTTTTGAGAATCTTTGAGAATCTTTGAGAAAGTGGACGATACAGCGATCGGCTAACTGAAATATGAGCAATTGTGCTATTTGTTTTTCGGTAATCACTTTGGAAAACGTATTCAATGTTTATAATTGAAATTTTTAAAAAAAAATTGTGATCAAAAACTAAATTTCTATTTAAAGCTTCAAATAAAGCTTGAGTGGCTTTATCAGTTTCTCAGAGTGAAAAAAATTGAAGACGGCCACGAGCTCACGTCTGAGAACATGTTTTGAATGCTTGAGAAACTTAAATGAGTGCTTGAGAATGCTCCGTGGCCCCGCGGCCGTACATTTAGGTTCAAACGACTACCGTTTGGCCTATGTAACTCACCTGATATATTTCAGGAACTGTTTATACACAAGAGTTAGGAGCTGAGGCAGCTGCAATGCTATAATTAACGAATATTATAACTAGCGAATTGAACCATAATGCTATAATTAGAGTGCCATAATTTGGCGGCCATCAACGCGTTGGTTGGTGTGCGTGAGAGGGCAACAGCAGAAAGGTGATCGCCCGAACAGCGGGAACCTACTTCCACGAACGGCAACGGCAGCGATCGGACGCGCGCGCAATCCGCTTAGTTTTTAAGTTGTTTGTTAAAATAAAATTAAACATAAAAAATACCGCAACGTCCAACCCTAGACTGATCATATGGTGCCGTGACCAGGATTGAAAACCTTTTTTCGACAAGCGCTAAGTGAAAAGATTTATTCGTTGAGCATTTTTTGTTTCGTTTTGTGATTTAGTGCGTACCGTGCAAAGGAACTATCGTTAATACGTGTTTGAGTGTACGAACTTTGGCGGTCAGTAAATGTGAAATTTCAACCTGCAAAGGGACAGTCGTGCCGCTTATTACTCTTCATTGATTGCGTGTCCGCGTCTCCGTCGTATTCAGTTCGTTGCCAAAAAGACAGGCTAACTACCGCCTTCTTCGGCGTCTTGCCACGGCCATCGTAAAAGCTATAAGAAGCGTCCTACCTCAGCCATCGCGTTTTTTTTGGATACAATTCAGCGATTTACCGCAGTCGCGTAAAAAAAAAAAAAAAGGCGCAGGCGTCTTGCCTTTATTATAATAAAAGGTTTCGTTCGTCTTCGTGTCACGAAGCGTGTAACGTCTTGTTACAAAGAACACTAAAGTTAAGTTACTGTCCAATCCGTTGAACATTAGTGTGAGAAAACGTCAGCTTATCTTCCGTGTCGCAACCGGTTGTTTTTCGCGCGTGTGATATCCGTCTTCGTAATCGTGTGTTTCCCGCCAGTCGCAGTTTGAAGCAGCCATCCGTCATCATCTGTAGAGATTTCCCCTCCATCGTAATTGCAACTGCTTTCCCGAATCCTGCCATCTCAACAGGTCAAGTATAAAGATGACCGAAATTGCGAGCCTAAGACAACGGCTGAATTCTTTATTTACGAAGCTGAAAAGAAATGAAGTTTTTATAGCGAACTTCCAGGATGAACAACACAAGCATCTCGTGCCTGTCCGGCTCCAAACGATTGATGGTATGGAAAAGGAGTTTGAAACGGCTCATACGCACTTGTGTTTGTTAGCGCCCAGTGAAGCTGAGAAGCTAGAAGAAGAGGAGTTGATGGATAATTTTGAGGAAAGGTTCATAGCTATGAAAAGCGCCATGCTATCGCACATGCCTACTCAAACAGCTCAAGCCGTTAGCTCTGAGCTTGGCTCAAGCCACGCTCAAAACCCAAGCCACTCTCCCATCCAAAACCACGTTAAATTACCAGCCATCTCTTTGCCCGAATTTAACGGTGATATAATGCACTGGATGGCATTTCATGATACCTTTGAAGCATTAGTTCACAACAATGCAAGCGTTTTGGACATACAAAAATTCCATTATTTGAGAGCTTCATTAACTGGTGAGGCCGCTAGATTGATAGAGTCGATCCCATTGTGCGCATCGAATTACTCCATCGCATGGTAGGAGCTCAAGGGGCGATTCTCAAATGAATACCTTCTGCAAAAGATGCACTTTAAGCAAATGTTCGGCATCCCACAATTACGAAAAGAATCGTCAGCCGACTTGCATAGATTGGTAGACGAATTTAATCGGCATGTAAAAATGATTCAAAAGCTAGGAGAGCCAACCGACCAATGGAGCTCAATGTTAGAATATGTTTTGTGCTCCAAGCTACCATCGGAAACTCTTACACATTGGGAAGACAAGGCAGCTAGCATGAAAAAGCCAACATATGAGGCGTTAATAGAATTTCTGCAAAGAAGAATGAAAACATTAGATTCTGTTTATATGAGTAAATCTGCGGATGCAAGCTCTACATCGGTGCCTGCCGTAAGGCCTTCTTCGCATCTTTCGTACTATTCGTACACCGCAAATAATACAAAACGATGTCCTTGCTGTCGACTAGATCACTTATTATGGTACTGTAACCAATTTATGCGACTTCCGCAATCTGAGCGCCTTCAGATAGTGCGAGCGAAGAGTCTCTGCATTAATTGTTTAAGAGTCGACCACAGCATGAAAGATTGTCCTTCGATCAATCGGTGCAAACATTGCAACCAGCAACATCATTCTTTATTGCACTCCTTTGATTTTGTACGCCGGCAGCAATCCCACGACCGAACACTACGTACCAGCCCTCAGGTAGCGCCTAGCGCTTCATTTAACAGCACAGCAGCATTGGAAAACGAAAACCGAGCAGCGGACCAACGAGAGGTATTCTTACTCACTACTATTGTCATTGTTGTGGATGCGTTTGGCAATCACCATCCAGCAAGAGCATTATTAGATAGCGCATCACAACCTAACCTAATAAGCAAAAGATTGACAAAATTAATAGGTCTACCTACTTCCAGATTGGACATTGACGTTAAAGGTGCTGGTTGTGCTACGACGAGGGTGCGGGAGTCCATTTATGCTGAAATTCGATCTCGCACCAGCCAATTTTCTTGTGGAGTAAATTTCCTGCTAATGGATGAAGTAGCTGCAAAACTTCCTTCCCACCACATTAATATAAGTCGCTGGAACATTCCGCCTGGACTATCCCTGGCGGACCCTCATTTTAATCAGGCCGAATCAATAGATATGATAATCGGAGCAGAGCATTTCTACACCTTTTTTCCAACTGCAGAGCGTATTTATCTGGCAGATAAATTACCAATACTGATCAACAGCGTGTTTGGGTGGCTTGTAGTCGGTCCAGCTAGCGAGGAGGTCGTTAATCCTCACTCCAACCCAACACGAGTAGCAATGGTTTCTTTGGAAGAAAAAATAGAGCAGTTTTGGAAGGCAGAAGAGCTACATGCATGCGAACCATATTCAATAGAAGAAAAGCATTGCGAAGAGCTGTATAGATCAAAGACAGGAAGAAATAGTGACGGACGATACGTGGTGCAGATGCCTAAACATCCAGAGTTCTCGATACGCTTGGGCGAGTCAAAAGGCCAGGCGTTGCGCCGATTCTACGCATTAGAAAAGCGCCTATCTCGAAATTCGCAATTGAAGAAGGAGTATCATGCCTTCATGCAGGAATATATAGATCTCGGACACATGCAACCTGTTAATGAAAATGCGTCAAGCTCAACGAAAACCTTTTATCTGCCTCATCACCCAGTCATAAAGGAGAGCAGTTCCACTACCAAAGTGAGAGTAGTCTTTGACGGCTCCGCGAAAACATCTACAGGCTATTCCCTCAACGAAGCACTATGTGTGGGACCTATTGTGCAAGATGAGCTGTTGGACATTATTTTGCGTTTTCGCACCTATTTTGTGGCCTTAGTCGGAGATATCGAAAAAATGTACCGTCAAATCCTTTTGCATGAAGATGATCGCGCATTAGTGAGAATATTGTTTCGATTCTCATCAACATCACCAGTAAAAGAGTATGAACTGAATACTGTCACATACGGTTTGGCTCCTTCATCTTTCCTAGCTACTCGCACATTACTTCAATTAGTGCAGGACGAAGGAAGCAATTACCCTCTTGCCAGTCGTGCTATTCGCAATTTCTACGTAGATGACTTCATTGGCGGAGCATCATCTGTTGAGGAAGCTATACAGCTCCGATCTGAGCTAACTGGAATGATGCTAAAGGGCGGCTTTCCATTACGAAAGTGGACCTCAAATCGTTTGGAGGTTTTGCAAGAGCTCGATGCTTCTCAAATCGGAACCAAATCATCTCTGCAGTTTGATACCGACGAAACTATCAAAGCCCTAGGTGTCTGCTGGGAACCTGAGCGCGATAATTTATGCTTTGCATCAAGCATCAAGTCACTACAGTCACCCTCTACTAAACGGAGCATTTGTTCGGAGATAGCTCGATTATTTGACCCGTTGGGTCTTATCGCTCCTGTCGTAGTGCGAGCAAAAATAATGATGCAGCAGCTTTGGGCGCTATCGATTGGCTGGGATGAGACTGTACCAGAGTCATTTGGGCTGAAATGGAAAGATTTTTATGAGAAGTTGGAGATTTTGGCTTGCTATAGAATCGAACGATACTGTTTCGCCTTACGATCGAATGTGCAGCTGCACATATTTACTGATGCTTCAGAGGCGGCATATGGCTCATGCGTTTATGCAAGGTGCGAGGATGCCGAGGGGAATATTAAAATATCTTTGCTTGCGTCGAAATCTAGAGTAGCTCCATTGAAGCGTATAAGCCTGTCTCGATTAGAACTCTGCGGTGCCGTATTAGGGGCTCATCTTTACGAGCACATTGCCAAAGCCATTCAGCTTACTGTGCAGTCGGTACATTTCTGGTCCGATTCCAGTATTACACTACATTGGATCAAAGCGGCTCCAAATACCTGGAAAACATACGTGGCAAATAGAGTAGCAAACATTCAACAATGTACGAAGGGCCACACGTGGAGGCATGTACCTGGACAGCAGAACCCGGCTGATCTCGTTTCGCGAGGCATGACGGCACCCGATTTTATAAAAAGCACCATTTGGCTCTCTGGGCCAGCTTGGCTGGCGCTACCCTCTGCTGAATGGCCTACATCTGAACCTCTACTACCGACCGGCATCGAAAAGGAAACGCGTTTGCTAGTTGCTGTTGCCAGCGCATCGCCTGCAGTTAACCCTTGGTTCAAAAGGTGGTCATCATACTCCCAATTACTGCACATTATTGCATACTGCAAGCGATTTATAAAAAATCTAAGGCTTAAGGCGAGAACAAAGCCTTCTTGTGACCCGGTATCCATCGTACTGACACCAGAGCAGAATGAGGAGGCAAAGGCATTTCTGGTCAAGACTGCTCAAGACGATGCCTTCCGAAACGAAATTTCAGCCCTTCGGAACGGCCAACCTATAAAGAAAAACTCATCGATTAGAAATCTCAACCCGTTTTTGGACAACCAAGGTGTGCTTAGAGTCGGAGGAAGGTTAAACTTAGCTGATTTGCCGTTCCAGTCAAAGCATCCTGCTCTCCTTCCAAAGGGGCATCCGTTTACACGCAACATAGTGGTTCACTATCACTGGAAACTACTTCACGCTGGAGGGCGAAATCTCATCAGCAACATAAGAGAGGAGTTTTGGCCTTTGGATGCTCGACGATTAGTTAGAAGCATAACGCGGGAATGTTTCCGGTGTTTTCGGTCGGATCCTTTTATCGCATGCCAGCGAATTGGACAGCTACCCGCATCCAGAGTGACACCTAGCCGACCTTTCAGCAACGTGGGAATCGACTACGCCGGCCCATTTTATTTAAAACCGGTACACAGAAGAGCGGCCGCCTGCAAGGCTTATCTCTGCCTTTTTGTGTGTTTCGCTACAAAGGCGGTACATCTCGAGCTGGTATGTGACTTGTCTACATCAGCCTTTTTAGCAGCGCTACGAAGATTCATTGCTCGCCGTGGTAAGCCGTGTCACATTCACTCGGATAACGGAAAAAACTTCGAAGGAGCTAGTAACGAAATAACAGAATTGGCATCGCTCATCGCTAGAAAGGAAGAAGAACAGCAAATGAATGAGTTCTGCACGTCCCAAGGGATATCATGGCACTTTAATCCCCCAAGGGCTCCTCATTTCGGCGGACTGTGGGAATCTGCGGTGAAGGTAGCAAAAAGACATCTGTGTCGTATCCTCGGTGCATCTCGTTTGTCTTTTGAAGATTTTTATACGGTACTAACGCAAATCGAAGCGGTCATGAATTCGCGACCGTTGCTTCCTCTTTCAGAAAATCCTGATGAACTGGCGGCGCTAACTCCGGGCCACTTTCTGATCGGTACCTCCATGCAAGCACTTCCCGAACCTAACTTGTGTGACGTTCCCTTAAACCGGTTGGAGCACTATTGGAAGCTACAAGCCTACGTGCAGCGTTTCTGGGTCCACTGGAAAGGCGAATATTTGCAAGAGCTGCAAAAGGACACGGTGGGACATGAACAGAATCCTCAGTTCACTATCGGCAGGATGGTCATTCTCATCGATGAGCTGTTACCCGCAACCCGATGGCCTTTGGCACGTATTGTTGAGACGCATGCTGGAAGGGACGGAATAACGAGAGTAGTATCTGTGCGCACCAGTAAGGGTATATACAAACGTCCCATAACAAAAATATGCCTGTTACCGATACCATCGTCAATAGACGACGCAGCTTCAGAGGAGGTTGATTTGAACAAAGAGAAATTGATAGGAGAATAGGTTGATAGCGCTGAATGCACGTGCAGCAGTCTGTATTTTTGGTTGCACCGTTCTGACGGGAGTTTGTTGTGTTGTGCTTTCCGGTAGCAATCGATTTGTTGATATGCCATATCAAGGGGGGGGAGGATGTTTATACACAAGAGTTAGGAGCTGAGGCAGCTGCAATGCTATAATTAACGAATATTATAACTAGCGAATTGAACCATAATGCTATAATTAGAGTGCCATAATTTGGCGGCCATCAACGCGTTGGTTGGTGTGCGTGAGAGGGCAACAGCAGAAAGGTGATCGCCCGAACAGCGGGAACCTACTTCCACGAACGGCAACGGCAGCGATCGGACGCGCGCGCAATCCGCTTAGTTTTTTAGTTGTTTGTTAAAATAAAATTAAACATAAAAAATACCGCAACGTCCAACCCTTTTTGCAAGGATGAACATGACTTAAATCTTAAAATCACACTTGAAAAACTGCGTTATCATAACGTTCGCTTGAACACGAATAAGTGTATTTTCGGCGCAAAAACAGTAAAGTTTTTAGGTTTTAACTTATCTGGAGACGGCTTAAGGGTGGAGGAAGATAAAAGAAAAGCTATCGAAAACTTCCGTAAACCTGAAACATTAGCTGAAGTTAAGAGTTTCTTAGGCTTAATGAACTTCACGGAAAGATTCATCTTAAACAGAGCGGAAAAAACCGAAAAGCTTAGAACACTAGCTAAGTCTGGCAACTTCTATTGGACAAGGGAGGAAGAGGAAGATTTTTTTTTTTATGGAAAGAAGCTCTCAAATCAATTATAAAGCTGGGTTACTTTGACCAGAAAGATAGAACAGAGCTATTCGTGGATGCATCGCCCATAGGGCTTGGCGCTGTTTTAGTACAATTTAGTGAAGAAGGACAACCACGTATAATCACTTGTGCTTCAAAGGCATTAACAGAAACTGAAAAGCGATATCCCCAAACGCAGAAAGAGGCATTAGCAATCGTATGGGGTGTTGAAAGGTTTTCTTACTATCTAATTAACAAGTTATTCACAATCAGAACGGATTCCGAAGCAAACGAATTTATATTCAAAGGATCACACTGCAGCGGTAGGCGTGCTATTACTCGAGCAGAAACTTGGGCGTTAAGACTACTTCCTTATCGATTCAAGATTGAAAGGGTTCCGGGTAACCTTAACGTGGCTGATGCCTTATCCAGATTAATCTGTGGATCTCAAAAGGATGAGGCTTTTGATGAAGAAAACGATAAACACCTACTTTTTTCGTTAGATGCTGGTGATATGAACATCTCATGGGCAGAAATCCAAGCAGCATCGGAGACAGATCAGGAACTAGAGGAAGCTAGGCAGTGTATTAATTTAAAAAGATGGCCAAAGCACCTCATTCGCTACGAGGCAGAGGCGAAACACCTGAGGTCCCTTGGCCCAATTGTTTTTAAGAACAATCATATAATACTTCCGTCAACCCTACGCAATAGAGCCATGGAAGCGGCTCATCGCGGTCACGTGGGAATAGGTGCTTCTAAACGTATCCTCAGAGAATTTTTCTGGTGGCCCAATATGGCCAAGGAAGCAACCGACTATGTTAGTGCTTGCGAGGCATGCTTAATGATTTCGCGAAGGAATCCACCCATCCCTCTTTCTTCTAGAGAGCTCCCAAATGGACCGTGGCAGATTTTACAAATCGATTTCCTGATTTTGCCAAGATGCGGTTCTGGGGAAATTCTCCTATGTGTGGATATATATTCACGATACTTGCACATTGCGGAAATGAAACGTATAGACGCGCGTAGCACTAATCTAGCACTTTGTAATTTTTTTTTCAATTTGGGGTCTTCCCCTTGTTATTCAAAGCGATAACAGGCCGCCGTTTCAGAGTGCAGTATTCATATGTTATTGGGAGGAAAAAGGGGTGAAAGTTAGCAAATCTATTCCATTAAGCCCACAGTCAAACGGCGCGATAGAAAGACAAAATCAGGGAGTAATCAAGGCAGTAGCGGCAGCTAGGCAAGAAAATAAATCTTGGAAAGTAGCGATTGAAGAATACATACACACTCATAATACTCGAAAACACCACTCTCGGTTAGGTGTAACGCCTTTCGAGCTGCTAGTCGGCTGGCGCTATCGGGGAACTTTTCCATGTTTATGGGAAGCAAAAGATTAACTTGACCGAGAAGCTATACGAGAAAAGGATGCTGTGGGCAAATTACAAAGCAAGAAGTTTACAGACTCTCATTTCGGGGCTAAAGAGAGCGATATCATCGTAGGAGATAACGTAGTGACAACGATTACGCAAAGTACCAAAACCGACCCTATTTTCTCGAGCGAGAGGTATACCGTATTGGCAAGAGAAGGTGCAAAGGTATTGATGATTAACGGAAACGGAACTAAATTAACAAGAAATGTAAAAGAAGTAAAACGGGTGCCAAGCCTAAGCGTAAGACATAGCAGCAATGAGAATGAACAGCAGCGAAGAAATAGAACAGACAACTCCTTTCGAGACGGAAAATAGTAATAGACCAAAAAGGGTCATTCAAAAACCACAAAGATATAGGGAGGCCACTTTATATCAAATAATATAAACAAGAGTAGGGGAGAAGGAAAATGTAGAGATCAGGAATAGGACACAGGAATAATAAAAACAAAAAGAGGAAAATACATTAAAAATATGAAATAAAAAAATGAAATAAGGCAGTAAAGCGGTAAGATTCGTCAAAATCATCTACGTTAACGTTCAATTTGAGTACCGATAATGCTAGATAATAGTAACAAAGGAAAATAAATCAAGCAAGAGCGAAAACGAAAAAGGGGCGAGAAAGCACGGAAAAAAAGGAAACGGAGATTCCGGATCACCAGTCTTGTGATTGATCTGAACAAAAAAGCAGCAAAACTAATAAATGCAGAATTCGGCGAGCAGAAATCACCACAAACGGGAATACACTTGGAAATGGAAAGAATCATTAAAAAAAAAGTCTTTTCTGATTTTTGCGTGTTTGCTATTTAAGGATAGAGTATGTGCTAAGCGGAATATTTTTCTTAGATTTTTATCCTCATGAATTTGTAGGTGGTATTTTTTTAAAGGACCATAGATGTGTCAATTGAGCCGGTCTCGCAGTACAGTCGTCAACTCGTACGACTTAACAACATGCCCGTCATGGGTTCAATCCCCAAATAGACCGTGCCGCCATACGTCGGACTGCCTATCCTGCTATGGGGGGGAATCAATTAGTCACTGAAAGCCAAGCCCACAAGTGGGTACAGGCAGGACTTGACCGACATCGGTTGTTGAGCCAAAAGAAGAAGAAGAGAGATGTGTCAATTATTACTTGCATTTCGTTTTATCCTTATTTATATTCGTTTTATCATCTCCAAGTTTATGAATTATAGAATAATAATGTATAAACAAATAAATTAATTAAAATAATTTAAAATATTAATAATTATAATTAAATCAATAAAACAATAAATAAATAACATTAGATTCACCCAATATTGGACACTTATCATACCTCAATATTTCTAGACAACCTAGTAAAGTACAACGTTGAAATATAATACTCACATAAATCAAGTAGCCGAACTTCTTAACACATAGAGCAAAATATAACATATACATTACCAATATGACAGGTCCTAAATGAGTGTGAGTCCTATTCTCAGTGATGATTTTCATCAATTGTGGTGTTTTTTTTCTTTGGTGTACTGTTAACCATTGAATAATTCTTCTGTTTTATCCTTGAATAACCGTACGTTAATTATATTTTCAGTAGTAACAATATTTCGCACGCCGAAGCCTTAACTATGTTGAAGGCATTAATGGCAGAGAAGCAGAGAAACCGGTTTCTCGAAGCACAGTTAGAAGCAACACAAAAACGGCCTAGCCACAAGAACGGTTGGTTTGAAGAAGATTCTGACGCTCAGTCTCTGGAGCCTCTGCCATGTTTTACTTCAAAAACACGCGAGGTTACCACGAATCCACATGGAGAACTATCAACAAGGACGGCAATGTCCTTTGCAACCTTACAAATGTCAAGCTGCATCCCAGAGCGTTTCTACATACACCGAGAATGCAGCTGAGAAAATAACTGACAGCATGCTTTGACAGCGTCTGACAGCATTTTCGGTGAGAGAATTCTCCTCGGCATGCAAAGAACGATGGAGCTGAGAAAAAATTGTATTGGCAGTTTATAGCGATCGATCAATTATAGTTTGCATTTTTGCTGTCTAATAATCGTTGATATATTATTAAAAAGTAAAAGAAACTTTTTTGACTTCATTTTAGCGATTAAAATGGATTTTTTCAACATCATTTTAAAAGTCTCATCTCGGCGTTTTTCAGAGCTTCTACACACACCAGCGTGAGAAACCGGTTGTCAATTCTCTCACAGCCATCTCTCAGCTGCAGTCTCGGTGTATGTTGAAACGCTCCCAAATCAAGGAGAAGAGGAAATTGATAGCAGTACATTTCAAAGATGGAAAGGTCAGTTTGAAGCAGCTATGGATTTCGCTTAAATTTCAGATGAAAACATGAAAATGAATGCATTCAAAATGAAAGCTGGGCCCAAGCTTATGGACATGCTGCAAATGACACCTTCCTATAGTTCACTTAAAGATGGAAAAGCGTACCCATATTCAAATGCAATAGAGCGATCGGAAAAATACTACTGTTCGCACGATTATGTATTTTTCCAAAGACAAAAACTCCGATCTTTGGTGCAGAACAAAAACGAGTCCGACTCATCTTACGTGAAAAGGGTAAATGAATGCGCAAAAATCTGCAACTGTAAAAAAGATCAACTACTGGAGACAGTCGTCGACGTTACATCCACGCACGCTACAAACACAAAGGTGCGAGCAATTGGCAGAAAAGTTCTTCGGAAGAGCGGGTCACTTGTCGATTTTTTTTTTTGATCGAGATTGAAAGCATAAATGAAGAGACATTCGCTATAAAACATCAACCAAACAAAATAGGAGAAATAGCGGCGGTGTCTTATGGATCTCGCCCAATTGATTCGTACAGAAAAGGATACCAACACAGTAATTCGTATCGGCGGAGCTACACGACCAGGCAACCGACCAGCAGTTGGAACAAAGGAGGGTCATCACAACATACAACGGATCGTTTTTCTTCAAATCGTCGCGAGCGTTGTTGGAGATGCTCGGGAAATTATCATTTACCTGAGGATTGCCATGCAGCTAATAAGAGATGCCACAACTGCCAGGTCGTTAGACACATCGAGAGAGCATGCCGGTTGAAGCCGCAACACCTTACAAAACGGCGGGCGACGGAAACAACCGAACCAGCCCAAACAACGAAAACTCGGAAAATTGCGGCCATCTCGGATAACAACTGTCTAGATGGGTCGGAACACGAAGAAAGAGCAACGAATTTTAACACCCAGCCTGAGGTCAGATAATTATCTGTTTTTCTATCACTAACACAATTTCTTACCATTCAAGTTAGAGCTCTAACATATGATACAATACAACCATTAATAACGTTAACATCAACACTTCTTAAAAATATAATGAGCACTCCTTTCATCGACAGTGAGATCGTTTTATCTGCCCTAACGCAACTAAAGCCTTCCTTTGCTCCTGGACCCGACGGAATTCCTTCTACCGTGCTGAAACGCTGTCAAACGACAGTAGCACCTATCCTTGCAAAGTTGTTCAATGCATCGCTAGCCAATGGCTACTTTCCCAAAACATGGAGGAAATCTTGGATGGTTCCTATTTACAAAAAGGGCGATAGGACAGATGCCATCAACTACCGGGGTATTACATCTTTGTGTGCCATTGCCAAGGTGTTCGAACTAGTGATATACAAAAATCTGCTACATGCATGCCGCAGCTACCTAAGCCCGTATCAACATGGATTCGTGCCAAAAAAGTCGACTACCACGAACCTGGTTGAATTTGTAACCTATAGCACTAGTCAAATTGATGCCGGAGCTCAAGTCGATGCAATTTATACAGATCTGAAAGCAGCATTCGACTCTCTTCCGCACGCAATTCTTCTCGCTAAACTCGATAAGCTAGGATTTCCCAGCTCGCTCGTACAGTGGCTTAAGTCTTACCTAATTAATCGCACATACATCGTGAAAATTGATAATCACATTTCAAAATAAATTGTCAGCAGCTCGGGTGTGCCACAAGGAAGCAATATTGGCCCGCTTCTCTTCATATTGTTCATCAACGATGTTACCCTCGCTTTACCTCCCGACAGTATCAGTCTGTTTGCCGATGATGCAAAAATTTTTGCGCCTATTCACAACACAGGTGATTGTACATTCCTGCAAGACTGCATCGAAATTTTCTGTTCGTGGTGCAAGCGTAATGGACTGACTATCTGCATCGAGAAATGCTACTGTGTGTCTTTTAGTCGATGCAGGAGCCCAGTCACTGGTACCTACTTCATGGACGGCACTGCAGTTATTCGACAAAATCATGCCAAAGACCTGGGCGTTCTGCTTGACTCTAGATTGAACTTTAAACAGCATATCGATGACGTTGTAGCTAGAAGAAATCAATTACTTGGCGTGGTTATCCGGACAACTAATGAGTTCCGCAACCCCATGTTCATCAAAGCTGTCTACAACTGTATCGTTCGTTCGGTTCTGGAATATTCGTGCGTAGTCTGGAGCCCAACTACCGCTTCTTCAATTGCTCGACTTGAGGCGATTCAACGTAAACTCACGCGATATGCCCTACGCCTACTTCCCTGGCAGGATCGCAATAATCTTCCTCCGTATGCTGCGCGGTGCCGTCTTCTAGGCCTTGAACCTCTTTCGGTTAGAAGACGCAATGCACAGTGTTCTTTCATCGCTGGATTGCTAAATGGCTCTATCGACTCATCACCTTTGTTGCATCGAGTCGATATCTATGCACCATCCCGAACACTTAGGTCTAGAGAAACTCTACGGCTCGCTCAACCCCGTTCCAGCGCTGGTCGGTCTGACCCTATGTTCCGCATGTCGGCTGTCTTCAATACTGTCTCGGATTGCTTCGACTTCGACATCTCGACTCAGTGCTTCAAGGAACGTCTCCGGCTTTTGCCGTGGCCGCAGTGAATTGCGATGCGAATTATGTTTTTGTTATGTATTTTTTTAATGAACTGATACATCTTAATTAGGCCATACGGCCCGTTGAAGATTAATAAATAAATAATAATAAAGATATATAAATGGTACCGTGCAACTTTTGCAGTATAAACATACAAATAGTATTTAATTGTTTTCAGCCTTTTAATTGAAGTTTAATTGAATTAATCACTTATTCAATTTTCGATTTTAGAAAAATAAATCCAATGAATCAACAGAGTTGGAGTCAAACAAAATAAAGGAGCAAAATGTTTTAATAAACACAATTGTACAAAAGGAGTATGACGAATGCTGCGTAGTAGGCTATTTGGCTAGAATGCCCATCAAATTTTTGATCGACTCCGGTGCAGACGCTAACACGGTCGACAAGACCAACTTCGATTGCTTGATCGGAAGCAATCTCCGAAGAAACCTACTATACAGTAAAAAAACAGGCACAGATAGACCATTGAAAGCTTACGATGTACAAGATGAAATTCCGGTAATCGCATCCTTTGTGGCGGAACTATATATTTCCGAGGATCGACCTCATCTTATGGAAAAATTCTACGTGATCCCAAACGCAAGAGCATTGCTTAGCAGAGGTACTGCGATAAGGTATAGCGTATTGCAATTAGGTATGGAAGTACTAGTCCAGAACCGGGCAAGGAGTAACACTATAAATCTTCGGCTGGGTGAAATTTTAGCCGCGTTAAATGCTAGTGAATTCCCTAGATTCAAGGTCGCCCCGTTATACTAAAATACGATAAGGAATTACCCCCATCACGGAACGTCTTTACGAGCATACCCCCAGCGTTTAGAAACGAAACAGAAAGACGACTAAAAGACTTACTGTCGGCTAGCATAATAGAGCGTGTAACGGAACAGATGGATAGGTCATTTTGTTCCTCACTATTGGTGGTCCCAAAAGGAAAATCGGATATCCGACTCGTGGTTGACCTCAGAGGCCCTAATAGAAATATAATAAGGACACCATTCAGAATGCCCACACTAGAAGCTATCCTAGCAAAACTCAATGGATCACGCTGGTTTTCGACAATAGACCTAACAAGCGCATTCTTTCACGTTGAGTTGCATGAATCTTGCCGACATTTAACGAACTTTTTCGCTGGAGACGGAACCTATAGGTTCAAGAGACTTCCGTTTGGCCTTTGCAACTCTCCGGATATTTTTCAAGAGATACTCGAAATTATCGTATTGGAAGGATGCAAGGGAACCATCAATTATCTGGACGATATATTAGTGTACGGAAAGAGTAAAGAGGATCACGACGAGAATCTGCAAAAAGTTCTCCAGCGTCTGAGTGATCACAACGTCCAGCTTAACACCACTAAATGCATATTTGGGACAAAGGCTGTTAATTTTTTGGATTTCAACCTATCTGGTGACGGGTGGAAGGTCGAAGACGACAAAAAGAAAGCTATAGAAAACGCACGCAGATCTGAAACGATTGCGGAGGTAAAAGCTTTTTAGGGTTGATGAACTTTACCGAACGGTTCATTCCCAACAGAGCAGATAAAACTACAAGGCTAAGATCTCTGGCTAAAGCAGATTGCTTTTACTGGGAGAAAGAAGACGAGGACGAAAAAAAAAGTTTAAAATAGATCGAGTTCCTGGACATTGCAACGTTGCCGACGCATTGTCTAGATTAATTCACAGATCACAGATAGACGACCCACTCGACGAAAGTAACGATAAACACGTTCTGTACTCACTGGAAGCGGGAAGTATGAGTATCTCGTGGGCCGAAATCCAAGAGGCTTCAGAGAAGGACGAAGAACTTTCCGGAGTAAGATCGGGGATTCGCATTGGAAAATGGCAAAAAAAAACTCATACGATACGAGTCAGAGGCAATAAACCTGAGAGTTCTAGGTCCGTTGGTATTCAAAAATGATTTAGTCGTGCTACCTTCCGCTCTTCGCCAAACAGCTCTCGAGGCCGCTCATCGGGGTCACATAGGATGTGGAGCAACAAAACGAATATTAAGAGAGTTTTTTGGTGGCCTAACATGGCAAAAGAAGCAGTTAATTTTGTTAATAGCTGCGAAACATGTATTTCAATTTAAAGAAAGAACCCGCCTATATCATTAGCAAGTCGCGAGCTACCGGACGGACCCTGGGAAACTCTGCAGATTGACTTGTCTCTTCAAGGCTGTGGGACAGGGGAATTCTTGTTAGTTGTCGACACATATTCCCGTTACTTGCAAATTTCGGAAATGAGATCAACAGATGCCAAGAATACTAATTCTGCCTTATTTAAGCTCTTTTCAGTCTGGGGTTTACCTTTGATCATCCAGAGTGATAACGGACCACCATTTCAGAGCACAGAATTTATAGGATGCTGGGAAGATAAAGAGGTGAAAATTCGAAAATCCATTCCCTTGAGCGCTCAGTCAAATGGGTCCATCGAGAGACAGAACCAAGGCATAATTAAGGCGATGGCGGCGGCGAAACAAGAGGGAAGAAATTGGAGATCAGCGATGAACGAATACATACACGTGCATAACACACGACGGCATCATTCTCGGCTAGGCGTCACCCCATTCGAGCTTCTAGTGGGCTGGCGCTACAGAGGAACTTTCCCTTGTTTATGGGACACTAAGGAAGCATTGGACCGAGTAACGGTACGCGAAGATGACGCGGCAGCAAAACTGGTCAGCGAACAATTCGCCGACGAACACCGAGGCGCAAGAGAGAGACACATCAGTGCAGGTGATCGCGTCGTGGTGGCTATCCCACAAAGAACAAAGACAGATCCAACGTTCACCAGCGAAGAGTATACCGTCCTTGATAGGAATGGAGCAAAAGTAGTTCTCGTTAGTGATACAGGCGTAAAGATAGCAAGGCATGTTAACGACGTTAAGCTGAAGGTAGATCGATTCAAGCACTTCTCTCATCGTGACTCGGAGGAAGAACAATCGCTTACGCCTTCTATACCAATACAAGATACAGATAAGGAGGTTATAGAACTAGACAGACCAAAAAGGCTCGTGCGGATACCAGATAGATTCAAGGATTCAGTTATGTACAACACCACATAGGTTAGGAGATCGTTTATTTCTAGAATTAAATTGCGTATAACGTCAAAAGTGATATTTTTACTATTTATATAAGTTCCTTAAGATACCATTCACTTTTTTTTAAAACATAGTTTTTAAGCAAACACTTGAAGAGTAGGAAAGGGGAAAGATGTAGGAGTTGAGAGGTGTATAGCAGGAATTAAATATCCAAGCGTCGCGGAAAGGTCAGAAAATAGGAGACGGGAGGAAACTGTATTACCTAACGGGCAGCGCATAGAAATTTGAAATAAGGCGAAAGACGGAGAGAAAGAGAGAGAGAGACCAAACAAAAGGAAAGAGACTGAGAGAGAAGCGAGCGAAAACAAAAAAGCGCAGCATGCAGAATCTGACATGAGGAGTTCAGGCAGTCTTGTGATTAATTGCGTAGAGGAAAGATCGGCAAGTGCAAACGGAAAAAATAAAATTGTAAAAATGAGCGAAAATCACGACAGTAGGGTAGTTCTCTTTCATTAATAAATTTAATTTTATTGAAAAATGTTACAATTTAACTAAATAAATTAAATGTAATAAACCCATCCGTCAATTTAACGCGTTCCGTAGAGATAGTTATAACACACATGTATTTGAAAATCTTTGAAAGTTATGAAAATAAAACTTATGCTACAAAATCATAGTATGTTATGATGAATTTACGAAAAGTAAAAATCAAGGTTGGGCCGGTCTGGTGGTACAGTCGTCAACTCGTACGACATAACAACATGCCCATCATGGGTTCAAGTCCCGAATAGACCGTGCCCCCATACGTTGGATTGACTATCCTGCTATGGTAACAATAAGTCACTAAAAGCCAAGCTCACTTCACTAAGTGGGTACAGGCAGGCCTTGACCGACAGCGGTTGTTCTGCCAAAGAATAAGAAGAGAAAAATCAAGGTTAAACAAAAAGTATTTTTTGTACTTCACTTCAAAGTTTAAATTTTTCGTCAAATTGACGGGTTCAGTAAACCTACTTGTAAACCATAATTTCATTAGATATTCAGGTAAGCATTTGGTTGTGCAGCCACTCAAACTTGTTTAAATATATTTTCACAGTAATCAATTTTCTTTTTCATGCATCAATTTATAACGAAGTTATTTTCGACCATGTTTTATCAGATCCTATTCATCCTAATTTATCATATAAAACGCTTTGGTTAAACGCGTATTCAACTTACGACATATGTTACATTTGTAACCGTGCCGACGAACCGCGTGATTATACGAGTTAGGTAAACAAACGGTTGTCATACCAATTAGGTAAACAAACGGCTGTCAGGGTTGTGTTGGGGTTAGGATCTTGAGCGCCAAAGTGACAGTCGACATTCTCGAAGATCGGGGAAAAAGGGCAATGCTCGCGATGTAGCGATGGCCCGACGGCCATCGCGGGAAAAAAGTTATAAGAGGAACGCGCGTAGGTCACGTTAGCTCTCTACGTTTTATACCGTGCAAGGAATACCGCGTTTTTTAAAACCCCGCTTAAAGCTTGTGGAGTTTTATGAATAAACGAATTGTAAAATAGCACAAGTATAATCGCGTCGTTATTGAAACGGTAGTTACGGTTGTCGAGGAGCCGAAAAGTTGCGTTCGCAACATTTTTTAAAAAACGCGCATAGTTCGTGAATACGTCGTGTAATCAAATTGCCAACGGTAAGGCATCGTTACAGTGTCGCGTGTGCAAAGTGAAGCTTGGAGAATGTCCCGTACACCGATCCCGCATCAAGGAGAGCCTCTTCGCGAAGGACTGGAGCCGCTTCCCTCCTCCGTGAACAGGCCAAGCAGCATCCGTGGATACGGCAGGAACAGCACAGACCCAGTGGCCAACTCTACAATTAGGCCATTGGAAGCTGGACGGGCATCATCGAGGCAATCCTCGAGGGCGTCAGCTACGCGAAACGAGACCCTGGACGAGTTGGTTACGAGAGCTCGCGAAGCCAAGCGCGAGCTGAGAGCAATCGAACGCGAAATAGCTGACGTTATGGTAGAAACGTCGTCATTGATTGCCGTGAAGGAAAAGGACATAGATCAGTGGTTACGTGATACTGATCGTGTGGGGGAAGTGGATCAGCGTCAGCCTGAGACTCGTACTCAAGCCCCCGCTAACAGGCCGATGCGTCCACAAAACCACTTTCTCCCGCCTTACGCTGTTGAAGTGCCTCCCATGCATTCACCCGTAAGGATTCCCGAAGCGAGGTCTACTGCGATCGAGGATGAATTGAAAAGAATCGATAAACAGTGTGAACAACAGCTGCTTGAATAGAGACTGCTTGTCGTTGAACGATGCGAGCAACGTCGAATGGCCGAGAAGAAACGGTTGCTGGAGGAATCAATACGCCCTTCTACGAGCATTCCGAGACAGCATGAAGAACCGTATAGGCCATCAGTTAGATTTGTTCCCGTGCATCCTGTAGAAACGACGCATCGACCCATGCACTATAACACGACTGTTTTTCCGTCGTTTAACCAAAGCCAAATCTCGGCGCGGAAGTGCACGAGTAAGGAGCTCCCAGCATTCGCAGGCGACCCCAAAGAGTGGATGGTGTTCATATCGAATTATGAGCACTCTACCGCGATATGTGGCTACACGAATGGCGAGAACATGTTGCGGCTACAAGCATGCTTGAAGGGGAAAGCGCGAGAAGCCGTTGGCAACTGCTTACTGTATCCTGAAAGCATTCCAGAGGCCATCGAGATCCTGAAAGAGTGTTATGGCCGTCCGGAGATAGTGGCGAACACATTGATGGCCAACATAAGACGCATGCCGCCCCCGAAGGATGACAATTTCGAAGCGCTGGTGAATTATGGTGTAGCAGTACGGAACTTCTGTGCATCGATTACGGGTTCCGGTCTGCACAGCTACTTCGATGGAGGACCACTTCTAGAGGAGCTCGTCGACAAGCTGCCGACTTATGTGAGACTAAACTGGTATTACTACCAGAACAGCTGCACACGCGTCACGATGGCGACATTCAACGAATGGATGAAGGAGTTAGTCCGCGCTGCCAGCCGGGGAGTGAAACATACTAGCGGTCGTAAGGAGGTGAAACATGACGGTAGCACTCGTCAGAACGACCGTAAGTACGCTCACCAAAATATTCATTCCACAGAACCGGCCGTAAATACAGCACCCAAACCATCGATGACTGAGTGCAATATCAAGCGTTGTGTTGCGTGTCAGGAGAGTTGCGCAAATCTGTCCAACTGCAGTAAGCTTCTTGCTATGAGTGTTAACGCTCGTTGGACCCTTATTAAGCGAGAGGGCCTTTACCGAACGTGTCTTCGTAAACATTCCGGTTCTTGTACCATCGATACATTGTGTGGGGTAAATAAATGTGAGCGCCGACATCATCGGTTGTTGCACTCGCCGAGCAACAATTCGGTACCCAGCATCCGTCAGGAAGGATGTCCTGACAACGCTAAATGCAACGTACACTCTGTTCCGCCCGGAGGTGTTATGTTTAAGTACGTTCAGGTTACGTTGCATGGAAACGGTACACAGGTAGATACGATGGCGCTTCTAGATGACGGATCTTCGGCCACCTTCATGGAGCACAATCTATTGAAAGAGTTGGGCATCAGCGGCAAACCTCGCCCCTTGTGCATTTCGTGGACCGGGAATCAGAGCCGAGTTGAGGATGAGTCTGTTGAGATATCCGTGAAAATATCTGGTGAAGGGGCCCCAGGTGTGTACAATATGCGTGCCGTACACACAGTGCGTACTCTCGGGTTGAGTAAGCAGTCAGTATCACCGTCGCAGTTAGCCGTCAAATACGATCATCTCAAAGGGATACCATTACCATCGTATCATAATGCTTCCGCCAGAATACTGATTGGAATTGATAACTGTTTCTTGAGCCAAACACTGAAAACCGTTGAGGGAATGGCGGACGAGCCAGCCGCATCGAAAACACGACTCGGTTGGGTGGTATATGGTCCGTATAAATTCACATCGACAGAGGTGAATACGAAGAGGGTTAAGTCCATGAACGTGCATATTTGTCCCTGCAATGAAAAAAAAAGATAGTGAGATGGATCTAGCGTTGAGGAAATACTTCTCTTTTGAGTCGCTTGGAGTCTATCATTCGACGAAACAGCTGCGTTCCGATGATGAAGAACGCGCGCTTAACATTCTTGGATCCAGAGTACGGTTGATATTGATATTGATTGTTTAGGAATGTGTGTTACGGTTACCCATAGTCCGTGTAATTGAAATATTTCAACTGCGTTTTACGTAATTGCGTTTTTATCGGCCTGTACGTATATTTGACAGTTTCTGTTTTGTATGTATTGGTCGTTAAAGGATTCGGAATATACTGACGCGTACGCCAAACGGTCACCTTTAAACCCTGAGCATTTTTCACTGCACTTTAACACAAAATATCACAACGTAGGGCCGATCACGAACATTTGGTTTATGATATTGATGTTTGATTGATATTGATATTGATATTGATTGATATGATATTGATGTTTGATGCTGCTGCGAAAGTGAATGGAGTCAGTCTAAACTCTGTTTTACTTACTGGACCGGACCAGCTCGTGGGACTCTTAACCGTACTGTACAAATTCCGCGAGAATAAAATTGCGGTGACCGGAGACATACGCGAAATGTTTTTTTCAGGTCTGTATGAACGAGCGAGACCAGCGCAGCCAGATGTTTTTCTGGAACGATGGCAAGATCGACAGCACCCCACAGCAGTACGTACTAAGTGTGATGACGTTTGGCGCCGCATGTTCGCCAAGCACTGCACACTACGTGAAGAACATAAACCTTCGAGCAGTTGAATGTATCAAATACGAGCACTATGTGGATGACATGCTCGCCAGCGTGGAGTCTGAAGAAGGAGCCATTAGACTAGCACGTGATGTTCATTTTGTACATTCACAGGGCGGGTTCGAGATCCGCAACTGGCTATCTAATTCCACACGGGTGAAGACGGTGATGAAAGGGAATGATTCCGAGAGCTTTGAAAGGCCAATCGAAATGGTAATGGCAACGGAAAAGGTGCTTGGTATGTGGTGGAACACGGAGACGGATACGTTCACCTATAAAATCTCTGCACGACACGATCCACAATCATTGCTCGACGGAAGAGCACCCACGAAAAGGGAAATATTGCGCATCCTCATGTCAATATACGACCCCATGGGATTAATCGGCCATCTGTTAATGTATTTAAAGATACTACTGCAAGAAGTTTGGCGCGCTAAGGTAACATGGGACGAAGAAGTTACGGGCACTCTACTTGATAAGTGGCGTGTCTGGCTATCGGTATTACCTAGCATACATGCAGTTAACATCCCTAGATGTTACCGACAAGTCACAATGGATTAAGGCTCAAGCATAGGACTGCATGTTTTCTGTGATGCCAGCGAAAACGGGATGGCTGCTATAGCCTATTTTAGGTTTGAAGAAAATGGAGTGATGGAGTGTGCGTTGGTGGGCTCGAAGACAAAGGTTGCCCCGTTAACATTTACGTCCATACCGCGGTTGGAGCTACAGGCTGCAGTATTAGGCGCACGCCTGGCAAGCGCAAAAAAAAGCCTTACATCGTCTACACATTGCGCGAGAAGTATTTTGGACCGATTCCAAGACTGTAATGTGCTGGATAAATGCAGACCATCGACGATATAGTCAATTTGTTGCGGTACGGGTAAGCGAACTCGTCGAAACGACCAAAGCTGCTGATTGGAATTGGATATCCACCAAGGCCAATGTAGCTGATGAGGGTACGAAATGGCAGAAATTACCCGATCTCAGCCCACATAGTAGATGGTACCGTAGACCCGGCTTTCTGTGGAAACCATCCAGCGAGTGGCCGGATACGACGGTGCAGCTACGCGAAACGGAAGAAGAAGTGCGTCGCCATCTACTACACCACACGTTTAACGAACCGGTAGTAAATTTCACTCGTTTTTCTAAGTGGAAGAGACTCCTAAGAGCGGTTGCGTACGTTTACCGCTTTATACACAACTCCCGCTCAGGAACATCCAGAGAAGCCAGGCGAACGGGAGCACTAACGCAAGAAGAATTGCAAGGTGCAGAACATGCAATTTACCGGCAAGTCCAACGTGATGAATATGCGGATGACATTCGATCGTTGAACGACCGTGAGCTGCAAAAACATCCATAAAGGGAAGGATCGATCAATGCGTGTGGGTTGGCTATGACGCTAAAAGACCCATTATCATCCCAAGTTCACACTATGTGACCGATCTGTTGATCAGTTGGTACCACGAAAGATACCGACACGCGAATCACCAAACTGCAATAAACGAGATAAGGCTGAAGTACCATCTCTCGCGACTAAAAGCAGCTTACAGCCGAGTGAGACGCAGCAGTACTGCAAGGTTCGTCGTGCTAAACCTCAGAATCCTGCGATGGGAAACCTCCCGTATCAACGATTGGCGGCCTATCAACAACCTTTCTCCTACACTGGCATTGACTATTTTGGACCAATGATAGTCGCGGTGGGCAGGAGAACCGAAAAACGGTGGGGAGTGATGTTCACTTGCCTTACCACCAGGGGCATACACATTGAGATTGCGAGCAGTCTATCTACTGACTCGTGCATATTTGCGATTCGCAATTTCGTCGCCAGGAAGGGCACGCCACTGGAGTTTGTGAGTGATCGGGGCACCAATTTCGTAGGCGCATCGCGTGAGCTTAAAGAAGCATCTGCACTAGTCGATTCGGACCGGCTGATGGCAGAATTCGTGCAACCAGGGACGAAATACGTGTTCAACCCTCCAGCATCACCCCACTTTGGAGGGTCATGGGAAAGACTTATCCAGTCCGTAAAGAAGACGCTTTCGTCCTTTGATCTTCCTCATAACCCTACCGACGAGCTGCTCCGTGCTAGATTGAGTGAAGTGGAGTTGATCGTGAATTCAAGACCGTTGACAGACGTACCGGTTGAAGACGAGGCTGATTCCCCATTAACGCCTAATCACTTTATTTTAGGTAGCTCGAATGGAAGCAAGCCACCGCTCCCGCTTGATGATTCCATCCCATCCGTACGTAGGTCCTGGAAAGCAGCACAACAATTCGCAGATATATTCTGGAAAAGATGGGTGAACGAATACCTACCGACGCTGACAAGACGGACCAAGTGGTACCAGCCGACGAAACCATTAGAAGAGGGGGATCTGGTGTTGATTGCGGATGGAAACAACCCGAGAAACTGCTGGCCAAAGGGACGAATCGTCAGGGTGTGTCGTACGAGCGACAATCAGGTGCGGCGCGTGACGGTGCAAACGATGAGCGGATTGTTTGAGCGACCAGCTGTAAATATTGCGCTTTTGGATGTCGGCACAACGAAGGTAGGCCACTAAAGTAGCATACCGGTGGGGAGAATGTTACATTTGTAACCGTGCCGACGAACCGCGTGATTATACGAGTTAGGTAAACAAACGGTTGTCATACCAATTAGGTAAACAAACGGCTGTCAGGGTTGTGTTGGGGTTAGGATCTTGAGCGCCAAAGTGACAGTCGACATTCTCGAAGATCGGGGAAAAAGGGCAATGATCGCGATGTAGCGATGGCCCGATGGCCATCGCGGGAAAAAAGTTATAAGAGGAACGCGCGTAGGTCACGTTAGCTCTCTACGTTTTATACCGTGCAAGGAATACCGCGTTTTTTTAAACCCCGCTTAAAGCTTGTGAAGTTTTGTGAATAAACGAATTGTAAAATAGCACAAGTATAATCGCGTCGTTATTGAAACGGTAGTTACGGTTGTCGAGGAGCCGACAAGTTGCGTTCGCAACAACATACTTTATAAGATTTATTTTTGCTGTCTATAAAAATCTTAGAGATCTCAATTTGATGCTCAATGCTATGGGTAAATCAATGAGTCACTGAAAGCCAAGCCTAATGGTTCAGACAGGCCTTGACCGACTACGGTTGTTTTGCTCAAGAAGAAGAAGAAGAAGCAAAGTAAGAAAGCTCCATATCTTCACTGGTTTGCTCCATCTATAGCGTTTAATAACTCATCATTATAAAGCTGTCCTTCTCTTACAAATTCATCTAATCTGTTTTTCGTAACCTCATTTGAGCATGGCACATATACACTTCTTCTTCTTTTAGTAGGTTTTATGGGATATATTCTCCTATGTTTTCCGTCATACGGAGCCATAATCAGAGTTTTAACCATCTGTTTATAGGAGGGGGATTCCCCCCCCCCCCCCCCACCCCCTATATATATATATAGGCGCCCGTAAATGTTTTGGAGGAAGTGCAGACGAACACGATATTCTATTGCAATGGGCCTAGAGTATTACTTTTTGCACATATTCTTACCGGCTTTCAAAAACTTATCTAATACATGTAAATACCACATCACTAATTCAGCCACTCCTTATTTAGGCTCATAAACTACCTAACAAATTCACGACTACCCTTTACAAGCAGACGGCTACCGGCGACTTTGTAGCGGCCTAAGAGAACATCAATGGTGAAGTGGGTGGAGGGAGGAAAAAAATCGGGCTAGGTTTACATTCCTTTACTATGTATGTAACAGCAGCAAATACTTATATTCTGCTAAAAAATCGTTGTTGAGCTTTTTGTGTCGCTTTTGTTAGGTCGGATCAGTTTTGAACCGTTGTTCACAAAATTAATAAGGTTCTCATGGCAATTTCAAAATATTTTTTGAAAAACTTTTTACATACTTTGGTTTGCATTTTCAAAACAATCATTACAGGCGAAAAAAAATTGTTTCTGAATGTTTTTGATACTCGAAAAAAATATATTTTAATAATTACTCTTATAAAACATCTAAAACCTTAAAATAAGTTATAAAAACACTTTTGAAAAATCGTTCAAAAATGGATTTCTTTAAAACCTTTGTAAAATATCTTATTTCTATTTTTGAACGATTTTTAAATGCGTTAGTTAGCGCATTAAACCTGTTTTCGAAGTGTCTTTGTAGTTATGGTACGACCAAAAATTTGTTTTTTCGTCACAAGTCGTGTAAAAACGTGTTTTAAAAATTTGAAAAAAATGTACGAAGATGTGAAATAGTTTTCTGCACAACTCATACGTTCGCTATTTTCGTCTATCTCTTATGGATTTTCCACAAATCGCGAAAAACGACTGTCCATATTGTTGTGGTAGGCGCTGTACATATATGTAGGGTAAATGTACCAATAGTGGTGCACTTTGTGGAGGTACGGATATATTTTAATGGATTTAAAGTGTCAGGAAGGACAATTTCTGAATATTTTAACACATAACTGTTGGAATATGTCTTATCTTCGCAATCACAACCATTTTTACCATGAAACACATCAAATTTACGAAAAAATATACATTTTTGTGATTGCTTCGTTGTACCTATAATGGTGGTATGGTTCCTATAGTCGTCGTATTGTGTTCCTATAGTGGTGGTAAACAAAGATGCCTCAAAACAGTGTATAATATCAATATAACTTAGTTTTGAAGCTGTTTTCGTGTGAATAGCAAGGATTACTGTCATAATAATGATTTCTTTCATAATGTGATCGTAAAAAATGTATGAATTTGGTTGATGAAAATATTGACTAAAGTACTGAATAACACCTGTCGTCAACTCATACCCAGCAGAGTTTGCTTGATTTAAAGTCGATTTTTCACTCAGCCAATTTAGCGAATTTTGGCCTTTGTTTGGTAAATTACTTACTTACTTACTTACTTATCCGGCGCTACAACCGCTTTGCGGTCTTGGCCTGCCTCAGGAGTGTCCGAAACCGCTCACGGTCTCGCGCCTTCGTCTGCCAGTCCGTTATCCCGGCCTTAATGGCGGACGCCTCCACGCCATCTTGCCACCTCAATTTGGGCCTACCACGCCTCCTCTGTCCTTGTGGACGGCCTAAAAAGACTTTACGGGCTGGGTCGTCCGTTTCCATGCGTACAACATGGCCAGCCCACCGGAGCCTGGCGAGCTTAATACGCTGTACGACAGTGAGGTCGCCGTACATCTCGTATAGCTCGTCATTATAGCGGCTCCTCCATTGTCCTTCCACACATACGGGGCCAAGTATCCTTCTGAGCATCTTCCTCTCGAACGCGGCTAAGAGGGCTTCGTCAGATTTGGACAGTGTCCATGTCTCAGAGGCGTATGTGAGTACTGGTACTATATAGGTACTATATAGTCCCAGCTTCGTCCGTCGCGACAGGTTCTTTGAGGTGAACTGCTTTTTCAGGCTGTAGAATGACCGGTTGGCAGCCAGCATCCTTGCGCGCAACTCAACTTCCATACTGTTGTCGTTGCTGACCTTTGACCCAAGATAGGTGAATTCTGGGACGACTTCAAAAGTGCGTTCACCTATCTGTACATCACGCCTACGTAGATTTGGATTATTTATTGGTAGGTCCGCTGATGTTGCCACCATCAGTTTGGTCTTTGCCTCGTTTATCTGCAATCCGAGGTTCTCTGCCGCCTGCTCAATCCCTTGGTAGGCTTCTGCTACATAGGAGAGCCGCAGACCAATGATGTCTATATCATCAGCGTATGCCAGGATCTGGGTTGACTTATAGAAGATGGTTCCCGTAGTCTCCACCCTCGAGTCGCGGATGGCCCTCTCTAGCGCCAAGTTGAATAGGAGACAGGCAAGCCCGTCCCCCTGGCGCAGACCCTTGGTGGTAGCAAAAGGTCCTGAGAGTTTTCCATCCACCCTCACCTGGCATGTGACGTTGGTCATAGTCATTCTAACTAGCCTTATCAGTTTGGCCGGGATTCCAAATGAGCTCATAGCGTCGTACAGTTTTACCCTGGCTATGCTATCGTATGCGGCTTTGAAATCTATGAAGAGATGGTATGTGTCGTTTCTGTATTCAGCCATCTTCTCCAAGATCTGCCGCATGGTGAAGATCTGATCAGTGGTTGATTTTCCGTTTCGGAATCCTCTTTGATAGTTATTACTTACATTACTTAGTAGTAAATTACTTACAGAAAACTCATTTTTGTTGCTTATTTTAATGAAAACAGTACGACATGTCAAAAATGTCGTCGAATGAAATCTAAAATTACCTATTTTTATTGAATTTAGAACTAGGACCACTATAGGAACATGCCTTTTTGGTGTACCTATAATGGCACTATCGTAAAAAAACGCTTAAAAATACGTAAATATGGTCAAAAGCCAATGAATTTGAATAAAACAATATCATTTGATAACAATTATGTTAGAAAACTAATAATTGCGTTGTTATGTGGTCATTTAGAACGTTAACAAAAATATGAGCATCGTTATGAAATCCTAAGGATTTTGGAAAAATGTTGATACCTTTTACAAAATAATGGATTTTTCGGTCACTAAGAAACGGAATGGCCTCATTTCATTGTTAAATCCTTTGTAAAAGGCTAGAGAACATTTCACACTATCATAAACAACTTAACTACTGTTAATTTATCGTATGAGACGCATTTTAGTACAATACCACCACTATTAGTACTAGCACCACTATAGGTACGTTTACCCTATACAAGTTATGAGTCGGAGGAAAGATCAACTTGCTTGCTCGATGTCTAAATCCAATCTGCTTTATTCTACAATTATCCGTCGCTAAACTTATTCCTTACAACTACCTAGGCATCCTGATTTAACTATTACTACCAAACTATCATTATTATTAATACAGTGGTGTTCGTAACGCAATATTGTATTGGTATTCGTAACTGCTCCCCCTTGAAGTTCTAATCGTCCCGATTAGATATTTCGCTTCATTTTAGATTTATGCAACTTCCTGCCATTACTATCAACGAAGGTTTTTTGGTTGTTTGTTTGTACTTTTGTTTCTTGAAATACATTTCTTTTTTTGTGCTTGATTCCTTGAGTTCTATGATATACAACTTGAATCTTTTCTAAAGTAGGCGGATTTTCACGTTTCTGGTTTCCTTGTTCTAAGGTTTTCCGTTGTACCTCCTTTAATTGAAAAGCGACCTCGTCGTACAATTTATCTCGTTTTTCAATAATTTCCTCAATTTCTATTGGTCTTTCCTTATTATCTTTGATGCCAAAAAATATCTCACGTGGTTTTAGATTTGTCGATGTATGAATTGTTTCATTGTAGAGCGTGCATGCTATTTTGAAAGTTGAGCTAAAGTTGAGTGAAACCTTTCGACAATTCCATTAGTTTCACTGTTATTCGTTGGGGTGAAATACATTTGTATGCCTAGATCTTGTAATAGCCCCCTTATTTCGATGGATTTCAATGACGGTTCATTATCACTCACTATCATTTGTGGTCTTCCGTAAGCGCTAATAATTTTTAACATTTTTTTTTTGACGTCGGGTATGCTTCTAGATTTAAGTGGGATAGTAACGGCGTATTTGGAAAATTTGTCGACTGCTGTTAGAAACCTGTCAGGTTGTGCTATGAATATGTCGATGTGCATAATTTCCACAGGTTTATTAGGCACTGGAGTCTTACTGGAGTCTTCCGGAGTCATAAGGCTTACGCTCATATTTAGCGGTCTTACAAGTCTCGCATAGCTTTATAAATTTTTTAAGCTTATGCTTCATGTGTGGAAAGTAATATTTTCTCTGAATTGCTTTTAGATTCTCCCAAATCCCTCTGTGTGCCTCATTGTAGATTTTTTCTATTACTATGTCTTGTTCATGAGCTTCCTTAACATCTTCTTGCATGTTTTGAGCAATTTTTATCTTAAATGATCTACATTGATTAAAGTACTGCTTATAAACATTTTGTAACGTGGGTATGAGCATTGTGGGGCAATGGATACAATTCACTTTCTTTAAATCCATGGAGTTTTGGAAAATTTAAATAACTTGTTCTTCTGTAAACTGTGTCTTGCTTATGGTTCTTCTCTGTGTTCTACGGTACACGAGTTCTGTTGTATGAGTTTCAGTCGAGGAAATGCGAAGGATAATTTGATTGGAAAAATGGTTAACTGGAAGTAGGGTCATAGGAATGAATTCGCTATCGTCAGTGTTGGCAGAGTGAATGGTAGCGTCCGTCGAGAGATTGTTTTCGTTCACGTTCACTTCTATGCATGACAAAGCGTCAGCTACAACATTTTGCTTTCCAGCTCTATATTTAATGTCGTAATCGTATTCCTCCAAGGCAAGTCGCCATCTAATCAATTTACTATTTGGAGTTTTTAGATTTAGTCCATACGTCAATGGCTGATGATCCGTGTATAAAATGAAGTTTCTACAAAACAGATATGGTCGAAAATAGCTACAACTCCACACAATTGCTAATAACTCCTTCTCGATGCTTGAAAAATTTTCTTCTGATTTTGATAGTGTACGCGATGCATATGCAACAGGTTTGTCATTACCTATTGCCCCTTGAGATAATACCGCTCCTATGGAGTGATTAGAGGCATCGGTAGTGAGGATAAATTGTCGTGAAAAATCGGGTCGTTGCAAAATCGTGCCGCATGTTAGGATGCTTTTGCATTTTTCAAATGCTTCGATGAATTCCTTGGAATGCACTATAGCCTCGCCCTTTCTTAAACAATTCGTCAATGGCTTAGCGATTCGTGCAAAATCTTTTATGAATTTCCTATAATACCCTATTGCACCAAAGAAACCTTTTAATTCTTTTTCCGTTGAGGGGATCGGCCATCGTTTAACAGCTTCTATTTTATCAGGGTTCGGTCTAAAACCCTCTGCTGTAACAATATGCCCTAAGAATGAGACCTCCTTTTGCAAAAATTGGCTTTTTAGTAGTTGAATTTTCATGTGATATTCCCTCATACAAATGAAAACTTTTCTAATATTTTGAATATGTTCCGTAAAACTTGTGGAATAGATGATAATATCATCCATGTAAACCAAGCATATTTTGCCGATGTGTTTCCTCAAAATATTGTCCATTACACGTTGGAAAGTAGATGGTGCATTACGAAGCCCAAATGGCATTCTTAAAAATTCGTAATGTCCGTGATCTACAGAAAACGCTGTTTTAGAAATATCATTTTTATCTATTTCAATTTGGTGATAGCCTGCGGCGAGATCCAATGTGGAAAAATAATTTGAACGCCCAAGTTTGTACAGAATTTCATTGATATTGGGAATCGTATATCTATCTTCAACAGTTTTTGCATTTAATTTCCTGTAATCAATTACAAGGCGCCATTTGGGAATGTCATTCACCGCACTTTTGTTTGGCACAATCCATATTGGAGAAGACCATGGACTGTTGGATGGTTGAATTATTCCTTGTTTTAACAGTTCTTGAATTTGATCCTGAATTTCCTGTTTATGGCAATATGGATAGCGATACGATTTACTGTAAACAGGCAGTTCATCTGTGGTGGTAATTTTATGTTTAATTGCGTTCGTGAAGCTTAATTTATCGCCCTCGTTATAGAAAATATCGTGGAACTCATTCAAAAGTTCTTTTAACTTCGATTGTTCTTCCTTATTCAAATGTGCCAAATTAACCTTATCAGTCAAAGATTTCAATTTGACCATAGCATTGACCTGTGAAGGTTTAATTATCTCAAAATTATTCAGCTCTACATTAAGTTTTTCTTGTGGGTTTAAATATGCTAAACTGCTGGTAATATTTTTAATACAACCTGAGATTTATATTCGCTGGAATGATAAATGCCTGGAAGTAATACTATTTCACCAGTAAGGTAAACATAATAGTCAATGTAGAAATCTCCTTTTGGGATAGAAGTAATGATTTCACACATAACTTCTTCATTACCATTAATCGCTAGAGTATGAGTGTCAGGGTACTTCCTGTACATGCTAATAATTCTATTTTCAATTTTGAGTGTATTGGTTGAACAAAAAATTTCTGCGTCTAATTCCTGTAACGTTTCATATCTTATTAAACCATCAAATAGGTATGGAAATTAAAGATAAAAAAATATGCTTGTTTACCATTTTCAAACAGTGAAAATGATACAAACTGTGTTACGTGGTGAATGCCGTTCACATTATGAACACATAACGGATTGCAGGATTTTTTCACAAATAGCTCTGCCTTCGTAGGAGAAATATAATTCTTATTAGAACCCGTGTCCACCAACAATTTCAATTCTATTCCTCTGTGTGTAACCGTGATGTAGGGTAAATAGTTCTTATTTATTACGGTTCGCTGTGTGGGTGAGCGACGGGAAAAGAAATTTGGTTATCGGTACACTGTAATTCCTCTGCGTGGAATTGCGGGGGATCGGTTGGAGCGAACATTCTATTCTGGTAATTGTGAGAAGGGTGTTGAGCAACGCTTTGTCTGGTTCTATTTCCCAAGGAAACATTTTGGACCAAGCTTGAACAAAAACTGGGCTGTCTTGCTTTATCTTCTATACCGCACCTGCTTGCACTCATTCGCGAGCGTTAAAATATACTCTCCCGATTTCATGTTCTCGCTTCATCTTCTATACCTCTCTTTTTTACTCTTGTGTGCGGCAGCAGAATAGCTCTCTCGTATGATTCAATACTCGCGACGTCCGCTCGATGCAATAAGAATGTATGTGTGTTTATATAACTGTCAATATTTGCGCGATCTTCGTTCTTACATTCCTACACATTAATATGAATGTATTTGTAAATTTCGATTTGCTTGCTTGGATTTCAAGCATTTGCATTGACTTCATATATTCATTTCCAAACTGAAAATATTTTTTTTTCAACATGTCTAACCTTAAACGTGATCGTGACAGTGGCAGATTTTATCGTCGTGCTGCAAAGCGTTTGCGGTTAGATATTAACGAAAATGATGAAAAGGACGCAGGACCGAGTCGTGAAGAAGGTAAGTTAAAAGTTATTGTATAAAGATAACATACAGGGTTTACCAGCATAATAAACAACTGTCCACTTGTTTATAACAATAGTCGTTTTGAATAGACACCGCTGTCTACCACTTGCTCACACGTCAGATGGTGTAAGCTACTCTGTCCATTTCAATAACACAATTTTCGCCTTCGATAAGCAACTGTCAGATTCGGCACAGTTTGTTTTGTTTTGACAAATTTTGCAAAAACAAAACATTTTCAAACACGTTTCTTTTATTCAAGAAATATGCAGTATAAACCATACATTTCAATAAATCAAAACATTAATTTTGTTAATTATACAACAACCACAAGAAACCGTGCCGAATCCAACCGTTGTGCAATCGAAGGCGAAAATTGTGTTATTGAATTGGACAGAGTAGCTTACACCATCTGACGTGTGAGCAAGTGGTAGACAGCGGTGTCTATTCAAAACTACTATTGTTATAAACAAGTGGACAGTTGTTTACTGGACTGGTAAACCCTGTAATAATGATATGCTATGAAGCAAAATATAAAGAAGGCCAAACATGCAATACAAAACCATTTTTATGTTTATAGAACTACACGAATCACCAGCCAACATAACAATTGAGCATACCGATATCGAAGAGAAAAACATAGACACAGAAACGGAAACGGAAACAGAAGAAACGGATGAAACTGAAGATTACATCGACGCAGACGAAAGTTTTTCCGATAACAGCAAGGAAGATGATGAAAATGAGTTCAACAACATGTCTATAATTGATGGCCTTCGGTATTGGGCTTTGACCAATAACTCAACGCACCGGTCTGTGAATATGATGTTAAAGTTGTTCAAGAAAGCCAACATAAAAGTTCCTGCTTCAGCAAAAACTTTACTCAGAACAAAACGAAATCCTTCATCTGAAAAAAAGATATTGGTGGCGGACAATATTGGTATCGCGGTATTGCAAATGCATTGCTAAATTATTTCCGGTATGTGTGCTTTGCTATTTTTAGAATCTTTAACAAAATCTAATATATTGTTTCATTCTTATTTTTTCAGATTTAAAAAGCCTTTATCATCGCATTTCACATTGACGGTGTCTATAGATGGGTTGCCATTGCATAACAGTAGCAGCACTCAATTCTGGCCAATTTTATTTAAAATAAAAGAACTACCGGAAGCACTGGTAATGATAGCTGCTATATTTTGTGGTTTAAAAAAACCCGAGAGCGTCGAGGAGTATCTTAATCCTTTAGTGAATGAATTGAACCTCCTCCATGATAATGGAATCACAATCAAAGGTTCGCATATCACCATAAAGTTGGAGGCCATCGTTGCTGATACTCCTGCTAGGGCCTTTATAAAAGGTAAGTTTTTCTAGTCATAGTTTTTGAAACCATAAAATATATTTTTTCTCTATTTTTTTTTAGGCGTTAAAGGTCATACCGGTTACGCTTCATGTTTGAAATGCACTGCGAAAGGTGTTTATAACAAGAAGTCAAAGACCATGACGTTTCCTGGCATCAACGCACCCCTAAGAACTCACAAAGGTTTCGAAGAAGACGATTATCCTGGACACCGTACTTCTTCAACTCCACTTTTGAACTTGGTGCAATTAGACATAATACTGCATATCATTGTGGGAGATCCAGCTATAGTGGTGTTAAAAGATCATCTTCCAGAAAACGTGTACGAACATTTTATTCTCTTGTTTTGTGGGGTGACACTGCTTTCATCGCAAGCTTATGAAGAAAAATGGGCGCTAGCTGGACAACTACTGGATAAATTTGTTACCGATTTTCCCATAGTATACGACGAACAATATATGAGCATCAACATCCACAATTTGCAACACGTATATGAAGAAGTGAAACGTTTTCGTTCTTTTTCGGCCATTTCAACATACCCATTCGAGGCAAAATTGCATTTCTTGAAGCGCTTACTTCGCAGTGGATGGAAGAGTCTAGAACAAGTTATCAAGAGAATATCGGAGTTGGAAGAGTTTGATATGCCGAAAGATTCCAACATTAGCTATCCTTCGATAATCGTCAAAGGGAAAAAGACATCTGTTCATGTTCGGAAAAGCTTTGTACTGCAAAATAACGTAAAAAAACTGTTGGTTTCTTACGATAGACAACAGCATAATGAAGTTTCACTCAGCATCCTCAGAACCGGGAGAAGGAGGAAAAATGTCAGTCAAAAGCAATAAGCTGAATATAAAAGAGCTGGCATTTGAGAAACCATTCGCATCAAGCGAATTGTTTGTTTTTAAGGGATATACAGATTCTCTTTCTGATATCGTTGAGGACATTTCACTAGATCAAATAAGGTGTAAATTTGTAGCAATACCTACAAAACGCAACGAAGAAGTCATTTTTGTTCCTCTTTTGCACACATTAATATAAAAATATTATGTGTGTTAGAAAACGAAGCGGAAAAATAATTTAATGCCGAACACTTCGATAGTTTTAGTTTTAATCGTAAGATGTTGCCAAAAAATTGGTCTCTTTATTCCGCTGGTTATTTGGTAATAATCCCGCGGATTGTCTTTCGAGCCCTTTTTATGCTATTTTGTTGCATATTCTCTCTCTTTCCCTTCTCTATTTTCCTCTTTTCTCTCTTCCTAACGATAATATTGACAGATCGTTGGAACCATCCTAAACTACTGTTATAAGGTTCCAACAATGGAACCTTACAACAGCATGATAGAAGGGTTCCAACGAACTGTCGACTTTAGCGTTAGGAATTGTTTAGGAGAAAAAGAGATAGGAAAAAAGGGAGAAAAAGCTGGGTGAAAAACGATAAAACGGTCTCGAAAGACAAATTCTGGCATTATCGTAAACGAACCGGCGGAATAAACAGACTAATTTTTTGGCAACAGCTAAGTATAACAAAAAACCTTTAACGTGTTCGGCACTTAATTATTTTCCGCTTCGTTTTCTAACATTCCAAAAAAATAGATCAACTATAGAGTCAAAAATCGTTTCGTAGATCAAAATCGAAGTAAGTCGCGCGTGTGTTTCTATTCGCGTAAAGATAAACCGTGTTGCAAGTGACGAGTGAAAGGAAGGCTGAGTACGCGTCGTATGCGAAGGGTGGAACCAGCTACCGAAAGACGAGTCCAAAGATGGAACGCGAGTACGTCTCCATCGTCCCTAGCGGAGCATTTCACACGGGAACATTGCGCGAAGCTGCCATCTCGTCGGAAGTAGTCACCCCCAGAAGGTGCATTTCAACAAATCGAAATTGGATGCCTTATGAGCGGGTGCAGAGTAAGGCGGGAACCTTACATCGTCGCAAACTCATCACGTCGGAAGTAGCCACTTTGAGGAGCATCTCTGAAGCAGGAGACACGAGTCCTCACAAACAGGTGCAAAGTAAGGCGGGTGAGTTACATAGACACGGAACGCAAAGATCACTGGTCGGGACGGAAGGGATGAGATCTACGTACGAAAGACGACGACAGAAGAGATATCTGCGTCAGCGCAAGCTGCGGAAAGTCGATGATGAAAACGTTCATAACAGTTTCGCGGACCGAGGCACACCGGTAGAATTCGAAACAGAATTAGAATTGTGGCTTCGCGGCATAAAGCATCATTCGAGGCAGACCACAGCAAAGCAAAATGGCCTTTCGTCGACCGAGGGTCATGAACTTCCTGATGATGACACGCACACTACCCAGAGCTGTGCAACACAACACAGCCAAACGATGTCGGCCTGCACAATACACATGCAGCATCTTAGAGAAGCGAACACTCTAGGAAGTGCGATTCATCTGGAGAACGCAACACAATCGCAACACATGTTGCACACCGATTATGCCACTGACCACGAATGTGAAATTCGGAACGTGACACGCTCGAGGTATAACTCACACCGGAGAAAAAAAGCACATTCCGCACACGTATCACGCACGAGGAAAAATAAGCACCAGTCTCCGGTACACTTGAAATGCACTTAACACTCAAGGCTCCCCACACAGTCTTTACAAATGGCTAGCATCGGGGACGGGTGTATGACGATGATGTCTCGACCAATATGCTTTTATTGGATGAAAACAAGGACAATCTTATCGAAGGTGTTGATCGATGGACGTTTGAGCTGGTTGATGGTCTGCTTAGTGATACCGGCTTGGCTACCATCCCGGTGCAATCCGGTGGCACAAAGGAACTTATTCCTCAACAGAAGAAGCTACATTAGATCGAGCAGTATAGCAGTGAATTCAGAGGCGAGCCAGCTACTTCGGATTCAGTCCCAAATTTAGCAGCTTGTACAAGCGAAGCAGGCGAAGCGGCGCATCCGGCTTACTGTAACGCAACGGATCCGCAAATGGTTCAATCAGAGCAGGTAGCGAGCGATGTTATTTTAGCTTCTGTGCTAGTATGTGTCGTCTCTGGAGGAAGCTCGGAATTCCTGCATGTGGACCGGAGCCAACAAACGCAAACATGAAATGATAAGAAGCTCCAGTCCACCCCATGGTATGAAATGTTGTTAAATCTAAAACTAAAATAATTTCGTTTTAGCTGTAGCAGTGAGTGGAAGGTACATATACTTAACTAAGCCGGACGAACAATAACGCCTAGCGGGGAGGAAATGACAGCGGCGGTGTGATTTAGGGTTATCAACGATGCACCGTCTACCAATAAAAGCACAATATACGCGTGTATTTTGTGAAAACGTTGAGGTGAAAACAATCGGATCTGAAAAACCACATGTAATCGGCGAATGACAACAACACACGCGAACGTAATATGACAGGTCCACAAAGGAAGTGAGGCGACAGTTGAAGTGAAACGCCAGGTAGAATCAACTGTGCCACACTTGGGGGGACATTGTTGGAACCTTACAACAGCATGATAGAAGGGTTCCAACGAACTGTCGACTTTAGCGTTAGGAATTGTTTAGGAGAAAAAGAGATAGGAAAAAAGGGAGAAAAAGCTAGGTGAAAAACGATAAAACGGTCTCGAAAGACAAATTCTGGCATTATCGTAAACGAACCGGCGGAATAAACAGACTATTTTTTTGGCAACAGCTAAAGTATAACAAAAAACCTTTAACGTGTTCGGCACTTAATTATTTTCCGCTTCGTTTTCTAAGAATGTATGTTACTCACTTTACCCTCAAAGAAAATATAGCTTGAATAAAAAAACTTTTTGGTTTACTTCATAAAAGAATTCGACAATTTTATTACATAAAACTAGACATTTTACCACATAAGGAACATTTGCAATAATTCATAAAACTTAAACTAATTCCATAATGGCAAAAACTAAAGTGTTCTTTTTTTGTGAGAAGATGTTTTAGTAGTTTCGGATAAATGTATACGTGTCCCTGAGTGTTTGATGTTGTTTTTTAAAAAATCTGCAACATATACTGCTGAAGGCAGCATATGCGCATTCCCCCCAATGATATGAAATAATTTAAAAATATGTATGTACACTTTAAGTGCTATTTTTTGTGCTCCATTCCTACTTACGCCAGACCATGTGAATCTTGCAAAAAATGGTTTAGTAAATAAACAATATATTAAATCGTGCATACGGTTGTCTACGTCAGCACGTGATATTTGCCTTTGCAAATAACGCAAGATTTCTTTTTTATAGTTTGGATCTATGCCAAGCTGCTCGTTAAAATTTTGTAATTTTTCTTCTGTATCTATAGGTGTAAAATCAAAATCAGTTCTTGGAAGAAGCCCTTCCCTAGGGCGACTAACAAGCACCAACTCTTCAAAGGATTCCCTTTGTCGGGCTGTGCTGTTCAAAATTCTGTCCAGCTTATTTTGTATAACTCCTTTTAAAAATGTTACTTCACCCCTCAAATCTTTAACCTGCTCTTTGTAAATTTCTATTTGCCCCTTTAAATATTGTACCTCATCTACCGGACTAGCCTGTATTAGGTGTGCTGAAAACATAAAAGCTTATGTTAAGAAATTAATTTACAATTTACTATATCTAAATTACAATCTTACAATCTATATCTAAAATATTACTAGTAGTCGCTGTGTTGTTGAAACAATCGGTTGGTGACGTCGGTATAACATGTTGTACTTCAGGCACAGTGATGTTTGTTTGCGTCGTTGTTTGTTGTCGTAGCTGGTAATTAGATTCTACAGCAATTTGTGGCACTGAAAATATAAAAAAATGTAATAAAACTTGCATGTTATACGATAGGTTTATTCGGTAGAACTGCATCAGATTGCAGAACCACTGGAGTAATTCTAAGATTTGGTACTGAAATGTAAATACAAAAATATATGTTGTATTTGTTATTAACATCTGTAGCGAAATTCCAAAAGAATAGGAGAAAATGTAGATATTTACTGGGAAGAAAAATCACAAATTTAGTCTTTATTCCTTTCTTCTGGTGTTGTGGCGTACAAAGAGATCGAGGGCGCGTATTTCGGGGCTATTTATCCCTTTTCTCCCCACCGCCATCACAACCGTCGTTGCAAAATGGAGTGCACTGTATCCCTCCGTCGACCTTTGTCGCAGAACCCTATAAATTCGCACGATCAATAGAAGTTGTGGGGTTTCGCCAACGTAAACAAACGCAGTTGTCACAACACATCAAATGCAAGCTTTAAAGCTTAAGCGTAAGTTAAAACGTACCATTAGGAATTCGATGTAAAAGTGCCGCTTCATTGTAAGAGCAAGAGGACACGTATTGTTCTTTGTTGTTGACCGTATGGTCGATGCTTGTATACGAAGAAGTTGGCAGCTAAAATAATAAAAAAAGTTATTTGAAATGCTTTATTTCTAAACCGATCATTCTAAACCCAAGTGCCACAAATCCACTAAACGACCACTAAACGGCTTCTAAACGACTCAAGTTCTCTACCTAAACGGAATATAGAAAGACTTCGTTTAGCAGACGGCAAACGACTCATGCATTCTAAAAATAGCGAAAAAGCTGGTGGCGCTCTCTGTTGGTGGGATCCCAAGTGCCACAAATCCACTAAACGACCACTAAACGGCTTCTAAACGACTCAAGTTCTCTACCTAAACGGAATATAGAAAGACTTCGTTTAGCAGACGGCAAACGACTCATGCATTCTAAAAATAGCAAAAAAGCTGGTGGCGCTCTCTGTTGGTGGGATACCCTAACCAGTTGAGCTTCATCGCTTGGAGGAGAGCTTTCTCATTTCCTCTGTACTGTTGTATGGTTTCGCATTGAAGTTATGCATCGCTAGAACTAGAACGGCGATACGATTGTTTAAATACTAAACTCCAACGGAAACCACCAGCACTGAAGCAAGTGAGATTTGAGTAATGGTCGTTGGTGTTGATACCCGTGTATCTGACCACACGACCATTCATATAGATTTTTGCTCGGAAAGTTAGAAGGCTATATAGGTCATGATAAGAAGAAACTTGTCGAAACACATTGCAAGAAAAGGATAGCAATATAATAATCAGTTTTAATACGCCATCTATTGACCAAACCAATGAAGCTGTAGAGCTTTCATTTTTTTTCTATGGATATTCAATTTTCCAGTCGTTTAAGCTTAATCTGTGGCGCTTGGGATGTACCTATTTAGTACTTCTTAAACAAAATATCGATAATATTCAGATGTTGGAGCTTTTTATCGCTCTTGTGTATGTTTTTGGTGCGGCCACGAGAAAAGCTCTTTTTTGCAGTTGACAAGCAATTTTGACAAAGTTTCAAATTTTCAACATTTTTTAAGCTCCGTGGCTACGCGCTATATGCGATACAAACTACCCGCTGCACAAAGCGACGTAAGAAATCATGCCGTTCGGAGAATTTTATCATGCCATCTTTTTCCCTCCAACGGCAAATTTGTCGAGCAGCTCGTCGAGCTGCCCGTCCCTGGCTCCGCCTCATACCCCTCGCCTGAGCACGCTGTCGAAGGTTTGGATGTGTTGGTGCGTCAGACCAAGGTGGATTTAAAAATATCAGGTGGTGGACTCTAGTGCATTTTGACAATTAGTCACTTGACATAAGGTCCCCAGGATTCAAACTTTGTTTACATTTATTAAATTTGTTCATATAATTTATCTACCCATTTTTTCGATTAAACATTCTTTAAAAATATATTTTGGACTTTGCGAGTTCTTCCTTCGACCTTATCCGGCGCTACAACCGCTTTGCGGTCTTGGCCTGCCTCAGGAGTGTCCGAAACCGCTCACGGTCTCGCGCCTTCGTCTGCCAGTCCGTTATCCCGGCCTTAATGGCGGACGCCTCCACGCCATCTTGCCACCTCAATTTGGGCCTACCACGCCTCCTCTGTCCTTGTGGACGGCCTAAAAAGACTTTACGGGCTGGGTCGTCCGTTTCCATGCGTACAACATGGCCAGCCCACCGGAGCCTGGCGAGCTTTATACGCTGTACGACAGTGAGGTCGCCGTACATCTCGTATAGCTCGTCATTATAGCGGCTCCTCCATTGTCCTTCCACACATACGGGGCCAAGTATCCTTCTGAGCATCTTCCTCTCGAACGCGGCTAAGAGGGTTTCGTCAGATTTGGACAGTGTCCATGTCTCAGAGGCGTATGTGAGCACTGGTACTATATAGGTACTATATAGTCCCAGCTTCGTCCGTCGCGACAGGTTCTTTGAGGTGAACTGCTTTTTCAGGCTATAGAATGACCGGTTGGCAGCCAGCATCCTTGCGCGCAACTCAGCTTCCATGCTATTGTCGTTGCTGACCTTTGATCCCAGATAGGTGAATTGTGGGACGACTTCAAAAGTGCGTTCACCTATCTGCACGTCATGCCTACGTAGATTCTGATTATTTGTTGGCAGGCCCGCTGATGTTGCCACCATCAGTTTGGTCTTTGCCTCGTTTATCTGCAATCCGAGGTTCTCTGCCGCCTGCTAAATCCCTTGGTAGGCTTCTGCTACATAGGAGAGCCGCAGACCAATGATGTCTATATCATCAGCGTATGCCAGGATCTGGGTTGACTTATAGAAGATGGTTCACGTAGTCTCCACCCTCGAGTCACGGATGGCTCTCTCTAGCGCCAAGTTGAATAGGAGACAGGCAATCCCGTCCCCCTGGCGCAGACCCTTGGTGGTAGCAAAAGGTCCTGAGCGTTTTCCATCCACCCTCACCTGGCAAGTGACGTTGGCCATAGTCATTCTAACTAGCCTTATCAGTTTGGCCGGGATTCCAAAAGAGCTCATAGCGTCGTACAGTTTTACCCTGGCTATGCTATCGTATGCGGCTTTGAAGTCTATGAAGAGATGGTACGTGTCGTGTCTGTATTCAGCCATCTTCTCCAAGATCTGCCGCATGGTGAAGATCTGATCAGTGGTTGATTTTCCGTTTCGGAATCCTCTTTGATAGTTTCCTACTATCTCTTCGACGTGCGGGACAAGGCGATCCTGAAGGATCAGGGAGAATATTTTATAGGCGGTATTCAACACCGTAATACCCCTGTAGTTGTTGCAGTCCAACCTATCTCCCTTCTTGTATATGGGGTAGATGATGCCGAGATTCCAATCACAAGGCATCGATTCGCTATCCCAGGGGCGCTCGCGAGCTACCCTGTTTTTTTCTGCATGGATTTTGGATAGGCAGTGCGCTCGCGAGCTACCCTGTTTTTTTTGCATGGATTTTGGATAGGCAGTGCGCTCGCGAGCTAGGCAGTTTTTTTCTGCACGGATTTTGGATAGGCAGTGCGCTCGCGAGCTACCCTGTTTTTTTCTGCATGGATTTTGGATAGGCAGTGCGCTCGCGAGCTACCCTGTTTTTTTCTGCATGGATTTTGGATAGGCAGTGCGCTCGCGAGCTACCCTGTTTTTTTCTGCACGGATTTTGGATATGCAGTGCACTCGCGAGCTACCCTGTTTTTTCTGCATGGATTTTGGATAGGCAGTGCGCTCGCGAGCTACCCTGTTTTTTTTGCACGGATTTTGGATAGGCAGTGCGCTCACGAGCTAGGCTGTTTTTTTCTGCATGGATTTTGGATAGGCAGTGCGCTCGCGAGCTAGGCAGTTTTTTTCTGCACGGATTTTGGATATGCAGTGCGCTCGCGAGCTACCCTGTTCTTCTCACTGCGTATTTTTGATAGACAGTGCACTCGCGAGCTAGGTTGTAGAGTCGCTGATAAACAGCTGGTTCTTAAAAAGCAAGGTATATTTCGACATACACAAATCGGATTTATAGTGGTTATAATACATATTACCTAGTTTGAATTTCTTCGCTGTATTCGCTGCACAAAACCAGTGATTACGATAAAGAATATCAATTGTTTTGTAATAGAAAAAAAAGTATTCCAATTGCCGTACGCTATGTTTTTTTTTTATACAGGAGGACAGCTTTGCCTTATTGCTTAAAGACTCACTATATTAATGATTTGAGTAACATTCGTTCACAGAGTGACATTTTGTTTTTCTTCCTGCCTGATTATTATTTCATTCCTGCTAAAAAGATCATTATTTCATTAATGCCACGGATGAAAAAAATGGGGAACACAATTAATGAAATGGAAACTCATTAGTGATTGTTTGGCTCCCATCGAAGATGTAAAAAATGTGTATTTTTGTGTATTGATTTTTTCTCACCATTAACTCTATACTCTATTATTCGAGAACAACCTGCATTAATTAAGCAATACCTCACGAAAAATATCACCTATATCTCCTGTCCAATTAAAGGTATGGCTAGCGCGAGCGGACGAATCACCGCTCGCTCGTGATTCGCAGTAAGCAAAAGAGCCAGCTCGCTCGAATCGTCGCAAAGAATCATTTTGCCCATGTCTAATGGCGACCCCCCAAAGGCCCTAATCCACCACCTGATATTTTAATCCACCTTACGTCAGACGGCCAATCGCTGTCAGCCGTCGTCCGTGCTTTTGCCCTCCATAGCGCTATCTCTTTCTCGCGTGTGGTCAATGCTCGCGAGCTGTTGTGGCGCCTAAAAATGCCGTAAACAAACATTGCGGCGATGAAGTTACATTTTCACAAATCAAACAAAAAAAGCGCAATAAGTTGAAACGCTGCTACGTAAAAATGACTAAGGAATCGCCAGCTCACGCGCAGAACCCTAATTCGCATTAACACGTTCATCCCGACGCTGATTTTAATCAACTTTCCTTTTCGCCGGCATCTAGATCGCAAGTTGATTGTGAAACCGGCATACTGGAAAGTCCACTGGCAGTCCCTGGGGCTTGCCTTCGAACTGAACGTGTAAAGCATTAAGCATAACTTTGTTATACTAAGCTTTTTTTGCTTTCGTATGCTGTAGATTACATAGATATGCTGAGCCATCTGCGCGTGGGTGCGAGTGTGCGTTTGTGAGCAAAACTGTCGCCGAATGTGTTTTCTTCCGGAATGTTATGATCCATCGGTCAAAGAAAGGAAGGTGTTCATGACAGGCGGAAAGACGAGTTGTGGCCGCTGTCAATGGTAACTGATGACCGGGAGGAGGGGGTACTGACACACAGCTGTTGGAAGATTGAACAGTATACTTAAATTGCCGGCGGATGGGGGGGAGGCCATAGGACCCCTACGATCATCGGTCACAGGCCCTAAAATTGTTGTCGCCATGGGGGGAGAAGAGGTGCTAATGGTTCTCCAGCCACGGAGCCCCAACGACCATCTTTCCGGGGGCCCTTGTCGCTAATACTCTGTCCACTTGTAGACATACAGCATACTACAGAATAGAGATCTTCGGAGACTGTCTAGTCCATCCAACGTTAGGTCCGCCGCTGGTTCATGACGGTGTTTTTTTATAGTGGAGTTGCATCCTTCCCGCTGACAGTGTGGCAGTATGCGGGTTGCCCGCTGGATAAGAGCGGTCCCGCGGCACCGCCATCATTCCGCACATCTCCATGTCCGTCGTGGATTCTAATCGCGTATCAACCGTCCGCCGTAGCAAGGGCTGACTATCCGGCTACGAAGTATTCAAGTCCTGAAAACGCGTGAACGATCGCCTAAGCTATTACGCCAAAAATAATAATAATAATAATAATAATAATAATAATAATAATAATAATAATAATAAGAAGAAGAAGAAGAACTTATCATAACAGTGCACACCCGGGGAAGAGTTTGTCTTGACTTTGTTGCTGCCGGGTGTCCCGCTACGGCGCGACAAATCAACGGAATGCAATCGACCAAAACATGAACCTACCGATCCGACCCCATTCCAAGGCATTGCCGGTCACCCGGCGTCATGATAACTACTCCAAACCAACAAGCCACCAGATTCTGGACGGACAGGTGCAGCACCATACGCGAACCGTAATAAACAAATCCAGAATCATCTTTTGTATGAATTCAATTCAAAATGTTGTTTCCACTTGCGTCCGCTAGCTGAATTAGAAATAAATGTGCAACAAATCACACGCATGTTTGCTTAGATCGTGTGTCTTTTTAATACCCCCAACAGCAGAGCCGATCGCAAAGATGCCAATGCCAATGGTTGTGTTGTCTCTCAGGTAGCGAGATCGAAAATGCATGGACGTTGTAGCCGCAGCGGATGAAAATGTACGCATCAGAATAAAATAGTTTTGGGGTTACCAAACGCACGCACACACAAACACACAAACACGCGCGCGCAAACTCACACACACACGAACGCACGCACGCACGCACGCACGTACGCGCGCACGTGAGCACGCACCCACGCAAGCGCGCACGCAAGCACGCACCCCCGAAAGCGCGAACGCGAATACTCATTCACGGTGTATGCGTTAATTCATATATGTGCATTGCGGTTGTGTATTGTTATAGGTGGGTGTTAGCATTTATTAATTTGTGTGTGACCTTGAGACGCTGTATGAGAAGCTGGATTGGGATTCAAAGTGTTATCGGTGTATTGATGGTTTATTTTATTTCGTGCCGCTGCTGATGAGACCATTCGATGCCCCTGCCAATTGAGGGTGAAGAAGCCTATTTGAAACAAGCGTAGGAGAACGTCTAACACTAATCTAATATTTTTTTTTAATTTGAACATGTTTGACGCTTCAACGACCTTCTAAGCATTATGTAGTACAATGTATAGTGGCAATATAATATTTTTTTTAATGTGCCGAAATCTTTCTCGCGTTTTCGGGTCTCGTCACACACACGCACACACACAACGCGTAGAAAGTGATCGTTCACTCTATCATGTCGCGATTCCCCACCCCGCCCGGCGCTAGGGATGAGGATGCTACAAGAAAGCTCAACCAACCGTTCTACCGATAAGGTAGCCGTAATCGATCATGCGTGGAGGGGGGGAGGGATGGTCTAGTGGGGGGGGGGGAGTGCGTGCTTGCGCGACTTCGGGGGTGCGTGCTCGCGAGCGCGCTTTCGTGGGTGCGTGCTCGCGAGCGCGCTTTCGTGGGTGCGTGCTGGCGTGCGCGCTTTCATGCTCGCGGGCGCGCGTACGTGCGTGTGTGTGTTTATGTTTATGTTTATGTTTATGTTTATTTGTCTATCGATGGACAATAATGCCCTCTCGAACCATTTTTGCAATGTTTTACAATGAGTTCTTTACAATGGATTACAATAACATAGAACATAAAAATGTGCACTATGGAACCAAGTTTAACACAGAAACACGATCATTAAACTCAGTTGGCAAAATCCTCGGATCAAAAGCGTCGCTGACTGCGTTGAAAGCACGGCACATGAGTAGGAACGGGTCAGAGGAGCCAAATTGCGTTCTACGGTCGTCGAGGGCCAACATTGCCCGAGTCCGGAGCGGCCTGGCCGGAACGTACAGGTTGATGGCAGCCAGTAGTGACGGAGAGTCAATACGGCCGTCGAGAAGTCCCGTGATGAACGACAACCTGGCTTTTCGTATACGCTCACTTAGGGTGGGTAGCCCGAGTAGTAAACACCTAGTCCGGTAATCGAGCCTTTGGTTCCATGAGCGAAGTGCAAATCGTGAAATTTTTCGCTGGATTGATTCTAATCGAGCTAACGGACGCGCTGCAGTTGGCCACCATACGATATTTGCATATTCCATTAACGACCGGATAAGTGAACAATAGAGAGCCTTGGTGCAAGGTATATCATTAAGCTCGCGAGTCATATTGATAACTAGTCCTAGCATTCTATTGCTGGTGGCTACTACATGATCCAGCTGATCCTTAAATGATAGTTTTGTATCAAGCAAAACACCTAGATCCTTAACACATAGTTTTCGCACCAAGGACTGTCCCTCAAGCGCATATTCATACAATGATGGGCAGCGAGAACGACTGAAAGTGATGACTTCACATTTATGTGTGCATAGGGATAAAGCATTACGGTTGCACCAACACTGGAACTCATGCAAGGAAGTTTGCAGTCGGGCGTGGTCTTCTGGTTCACGAATAACACGAAAAATTTTCGCGTCATCTGCGTACAGTAGATGATTATCAGCCGGAAGGATCAATGTCGCGTCGTTGATGAAAAGAAGGAACAGCAAAGGACCCAGGTTGCTGCCCTGCGGGACTCCAGAAGATGCATGCACTGGTCTTGACATGTACGGGCCTAACTTCACAGAATATTGACGATCTGTAAGGTACGATCTAAGCCACATTATCATAGGGTTTGGGAGACCAAGTAAGTCGAGTTTCGCTAGCAAGATGGAGTGCGATACACTGTCGAATGCTGCCTTGATATCCGTATAAATAGCATCTAGTTGTAAACCGTTATCGATAGATTTATGGCATTTGCTAACAAATTCTAGTAGATTAGTCGTTGTAGATCGCCTGGGTACAAAACCATGTTGATTCACACTAATATAGTTGCAGGCCGAGGCCAACAATGGCTCGTAGATTAGCATTTCGAACACCTTTGCACACACGCTGAGTGAGGTTATGCCACGATAGTTTACAGCATCATTCTTACAGCCCTTCTTGTAGATGGGTGTCATCCAGGAAGATTTCCAAGTGGCAGGAAAGGTTCCACACCTCAGGGACTCCTTAAAAATCTTCATCAGCGAGGGAGCAAGCGCAGAAGCACACCACTTTAGAATAACGGCCGGTATACCATCTGGGCCAGGGGTATATGAGGATTTGACACGTTTGATGGCAGAGATGATCGTATCGACAGTGATGACTGGTAGCATAGGGAGCAGTGCACCAACAGGTGTGTTAGAGAGAGCATCGGCCACATCTTCTGGACCAGTAGTTTGAGAAGCGAAGTTGTCCTTGAAGCGCAAGGCAAACAATTTACACATTTCTGGCAGGGAACAGGCACTGTCACCGTCATAACGTATAATGCTTGGTAGCCCAGCAGATTTTCGTTTTTTGTCCATATAACTCCAAAAGCGCCTAGGGTACTTGCAGAGGGAACGTGCAGTTTGTTTCAAATAACTTCGGTGACAGGATCTATTATATCGGCGATAGAGAGAATGAACTCTGTTGTAATAAAGACGTGACGTGCTGTTTCGTTCTGCTCGTTGATCAGAATAGGCTTTTCTTTTTTCTTTTTTTAATGCATTTAGTGTGCGATCAGCCCATGGTGGTCCACGACGAGGAATTTTAACAGGAGTGCATTCACATATAGCAGATCTCATGAACTCACAAAAAGCCTCTGTGGCATCGTCAATGGTTGAATAGTCCGAACAGTTAAAAGAATTGTCAAAAGATAAAATCAATCGCTCCAATTTTGGAAGGTCAACACGAGCATAATTCAGTTTTTTATCAGCATCAATGGCTGTAGCGATCGTAACTGGGGCTACGTTGTCCAAATCAAAGTCAAGCGGAGGGTGGTGTTCGTCGATAGTAGTAAGGGGATATTCACATACACGTATTGAAGAACATGTAGATGCAGCTGGCCAATTTGCGTAAATTAGGTCAAGTATTCGCCCCGATGAGTTAGTATTGAAGTTAAGCTGGTATAGTCCACTCTGATGCAAACCATCAACGAACTGGACACTGCGCGCGGAGCGTGCATGAGGCTCATAGAAATCAAAAGCAGCTCCATTTTCCTCTGACGCCGATGTCCAGGATAGCGTAGACTGGTTGAAATCACCAATAAGCATGAACCTGTCTCTCGGACCAAGAGTAGTGCAGATATTAGTAACGAAGTCGATCAATGCACTTATTTTCTCCTCATTCATGCTATGGTTAGGAGGCAGGTAGGCAGCGGCAATAAACAAACGGTGGTCGCATAACTGAATACATACGCAAGTGAGTTCTAACAGTGGCGGCAACGTAGGAAGCACATAAGAGAGAAGAGAAACGTTGCATGCAATTAAAACACCACCCCCACGAGAGTGAGAGCTGTTATTGGCATCCCGGTCGCATCGGTAAACACGATACTCATCTCCTAGAAGGAGAGCGGTGGGAATACAGGGATCAAGCCAAGTTTCAGTGAGTACCAATACATCGTATTCCGTCTCAAGAACCGACAAACGGAACTCATCGGCTTTAGAACGCAGGCCACGCACATTCTGATAGTATACAGTGATACAAGCCGCTCGATCAGTGGGTGCTTGTTGCGTAGTGTTAGTAGGCGCTGTGGTGTTGCAATTGAGCGAGCTTATCGTAGAAGGTGAGTGTATTGTGTTTGTTGTCGAAGGATTTGCTCGAGCCGTATGCGCAAAATATGGGTGCGCTGCTGTAGTGCGGTTACTTCGGAAAAAATTGAACCAGTGTAGTTTGAAGTGTTTTTGAACGTGACGTGGACGGAAGAGTGGGTGAAGGGAGAGTGCAGTTCATATCGGTTGGTGATTGTTCGGTTTGTGTTCGTGCGGGTTCATGGATATGTGCAGGTGAGTATGGATTATTGTGGGGATTATTGTGTTGGGTACAAGGCTGCTGTGGTGCCGGTGAGTGTTGAGTGCGAGGCTGTTGTGGTGCCGGTGTCTGCTGAGTACGGGGTTGTTGCGGTATCGGTGTGTAAGTGTTCGTGTGTTGTGTTCGTGAATGTAGAGATCGCGGCGGGAGTGAAATGAACTCACGCACACCGAGCCCGACCGGCCAGGAGGCTGCGTTAAGTGCCTTACTACGAAGGGCAGCAGGGATTCTGACCTTGAACGATACAGCACTCAATGGGCTAGGAACCGTTCCTGCTTTTAGCAGACTAAAAGCAATTACGTCTGCAGTGTCCAACTGCAAACACACCAACGAGACAACTTGCTCTATGGTGACGGACGCAGCCAACCTTGAAAGATGCAGCCATAAATAATCGGTTCTTGGTGTCTGTGAAACGGTTGGTATTGAAGCGGAGGTTGTATTAGTACCTGTAATTATTGGTGGTAGTGAAGGACGATCGATTCGGTGAGTGTTGTTTGTATTTGTGACGTTTGATATTGCTGCACTGTCAACAAACACGGCATCTGAGGATGCAACTGCATCACGAAATAATCTTCGTCTTTTTCCGTTTGGTAGTGCATCTGGGAGCAATTGATTGCTATGCTGCAAGGATGCCGAATGGGCCGAGGCGATTCCGGCAAAGCCATCCCGAATCTCCTGTATTACCGGTGGGACCAAGCTAGCCTTCATGGCATCAACAGCAGCTGTGAGGGCTGCCTGAAACCCAACCTGCATACCCATGCCCTTGACCGCCTTGCTACGCGGATTCCCGATGGCGTTAGTACACCCAATGCAACTCCAGTGCAGGGAAGCCATCCGTTTCACTTCATCGATGACCGATATAGGCACCTTAGTGCACACCAGATGGTATGTACCCTCACAATATAGGCACGTAATTGACCCTTCAACCGGGCCCAATGCTTCAGAACATGCATAACACACATCCTCCATTTTAGATGCCGCTGCAGATGAACGTCGAAGCAGCCACAAATAAAAGCCAAATATATCGCGAACACGGTGGTTTTCGTCAGGAACACGATGGCAGGGTCACGAGACTACACTTATGGACACACTAAAACTGGTGTTGATTAGAGCAAAACCAGATTACACCAATAAAATAGCGGATAAATGCGGAGCGATAGCAGTAGACACGCTGTGTTGACAACTGTCAAAGTTTTTCGTGTTCGTGCGTGCTGGCGTGCGCGAGTTCATGCACGTGTGCGCGCGCGCGCGCGCGTGTGTGTGTGTGTGTGTGCGAGTTTGCGCGCGCGTGTTTTTGTGTGAGTTTGCGCGCGCGTGTTTGTGTGTTTGTGTGTGTGCGTGCGTTTGGAAACCCCAAAACTATTTGATTCTGATGCGTACATTTTCATCCGCTACGGCTACAAAGTACATGCATTTTCGATCTCGCTACCTGAGAGACAACACAACCATTGGCATTGGCATCTTTGCGATCGGCTCTGCTGTTGGGGGTATCAAAAAGACACACGATCAAAGCAAACGTGCGTATGATATGTTGCACATTTATTTCTAATTCAGCTAGCGGACGCAAGTGGAAACAACATTTTGAATTGAATCCATACAAAAGAGGATTCTGGATTTGTTTATTACGGTGCGCGTATGGTGCTGCACCTGTCCGTCCAGAATCTGGTGGGTTGTTGGATTGGAGTAGTTATCATGACGCCGATTGACCGGCAATGCCTTGGAATGGGCTCGGATGCGTGCGAACAGACAACGTCCACGGACCTGCCCACGCCCGAATGCAGAGCCGATGGCATACGATTCTATCTTCACCATTAACATGAGAGGGACAGAGCTTATACCCCGAACGTACCCGAAAGGTATGCATGCTTCACTCATCAGGATCCAAAGGCAAGGACAAGGCAAAAGAGACAAAGAAAAATTTCCTCACGGCTACACATGTCCTTTTGATGCGTTGTCTATGCGTCTCGCTCGGTATCACAGTGGCATACGGCAGGTAAGCAGTACAAATGCTGCTACCTGATACGCACACATGTTTATCGAACACAACTATTCGGTTCGGCTCGGTAAACTTCACGAGGACGCCGGAACAAAAGGGCGCAGACTTTTTCATGATTTTATATGACTTCGGCTGTTTTGGACCTCGCGTGTAGGCGCAGACGATCGGTAGGTTCATGTTTTGGTCGAGTGCATTCCGTGCATTTGTCGCGTCACAGCGGTAACCCGGCAGCAACAAAGTCAAGACAAAAACCTTCCCCGAGTGTGGGTTGCTAAGCTAAGTTCTTATTAGTATTATTATTATTATTATTGGCGTACTAGCCAACGCGATCATGCCGGCCTTTTCAAGTCTTGAGTAGCACGTAGCCGGATAGTCAGCCCTTGCTACGGCGGACGGTTCATACTCGATTAGAACCCACGACGGGCATGCAGATGTCCGGAATAATGGCAGTGCCGCGGGCCCGCTCCTATCCAGCGTGCAACTTTCATTCTGTCACACTGTCTCCTGCTCGATGCATACGCTGCAGGCAGGGGGAAGGATGCACCTCCACGATAAAAAATAACACCGTCATGAACCAGCGGCGGACCTAACGGTAGGCGGACTAGGCGGTCGCCGATGATCTCTAGTCTGTTGTATGCCGTATGTCTACAATTGGACAGATTATTAGCGACAAGGGCCCCCGGAAAGACGGTCGTTACGGCTCCGTGGCTGGAGAACCATTTGCACCTCCCCTCCCCCCATGGCGACAACAATTTTAGGGCCTGCGACCGATGATCGTAGGGGTCCCAATGCCAACCCCCCTCCCCCCCATCCATCTGCCGGCAATTTAAGTATACTGTTCAATCTTCCAACAGCTGTGTGTCAGTACCCCCTCCTCCCGGTCATCAGTTACCATTGACAGGGGCCTCAATTCGTCTTTCCGCCTTTCATGAACACCTTCCTTTCTTTGACCGATGCATCATAACATTCCGGAAGAAAACACATTTCGCGAAAGTGTTGCACTCACGCACGCTCACACCCACGCGCAGATGGCTCAGGATATCTATGTAATCTACAGCATACGAAAGCAAAAGCTTAGGATAACAAAGTTATGCTTAATGCTTAACACGTTCAGTTCGATGGCAGGCTCCAGGGACTGCTAGTGAACTTTCCAGTATGCCGGTTTCACAATCAACTTGCGTTCTAGATGCTGGTGGAAAGGAAAGTTGATTAAAATCAGCGTCGGGATGAACGTGTTAATGCGAATTAGGGTTCTGCGCGTGAGCTGGCGATTCCTTAGTCATTTTTACGTGGCAGCGTTTGAACTTATTGCGCTTTTTTTGTTTGATTTGTGAAAATGTAACTTCATCGCCGCAATGTTTGTTTACGGCATTTTTAGGCGCCACAACAGCTCGCGAGCATTGACCACACGCGAGAAAGAGATAGCGCTATGGAGGGAAAAAGCACGGACGACGGCTGACAGCGATTGGCCGTCTGACGCACCAACACATCCAAACCTTCGACAGCGTGCTCAGGCGAGGGATATGAGGCGGAGCCAGGGACGGGCAGCTCGACGAGCTGCTCGACAAATTTGCCGTTGGAGGGAAAAAGATGGCATGATAAAATTCTCCGAACGGCATGATTTCTTCCGTCGCTTTGCGCAGCGGGATTTCCTGCGCAGGAAACTGCTCGAATTTGCGCAGCGGGCCGGCCTATACAGGCTTTCGAGACTTTATTCATTACCACGCCGGATAGTCAATCCTTGCTACGGGGAGACGGTTCTAGGCTTAAACCACTGACGGGCATGTTATTGAGTCGTTCGAGTTGATGACTGTACCACGGGACTGTCCCAACCTGGTGTGAGAGCTTCTAGTGATTCGGCATCAATTGATATTGCGGTAATTGGCCTACCATTCAAAATTGCGTCTATTTCTGCTAATAGAGTACAGGCGGTTCCCGAGATACACGGTTAATGGGGACCGAAAACGGCCGCAAAATACCGCGTATCTCGAATTTCCGCGTAAGTCGAATCTCGTGATTTCCAGCTATAATATCAATAATTTTCGTGTAATTTTGCAAGTAGGGGGCGGTTTTAGTCACTTTATGAATTATTTGATATGATTTTGACTGAATATAACAGTTTTAAACCTTTTGAAATAGTTTTTAACATTCCATCGAAACGGAAATTATTTGGCAATTTACAATTGATGTGTCAATTCAGTCCAATTTGCTCAAAGAACTGTCAAATTTAGAAAACCGCGTATCTCCGAATCCGCGTATAAGAGGTACCGTGTATCTCGAGGACTGCCTGTACATGCTTCCTCAAACGTCAAGCTAGTCTCCCCTGTTACTCTTATAAAATGAAATTGTGTAGATTTATCCGCAGCTTCCTATAATCCTCCACAATTAGGGGCGCGAGGTGGAATAAAGCTTTTTTTCAAGCTATCTGTCTCTCTAGATACCAATGATGTACAAGCTATTGAATACTAAAAAACATGCAAATAGCGTTCAATTCGTTCAGCTAGTTGGCTGCTCCCTTAAGATTCGTCCCGTTGTTGGAGTGAATCTCAACGACTTTACCACGTCTCGCAATAAATCTCCGAAGAGCTCCGATATTTTTTTTCTTTATTTTTATAGAGACTTTGAGCCGATTGGCCTCATTCGCCTCTTTATCTCCGATAAATGCCTCTGTTGTGAGGGCCGATACAAGTTCGAGCTGTTGTGGTGAAGAAATGTTGTTGGTACGGTACGGGTTCGCGTCATAGGCCTGGTGGCAGTGCTGAGTTAGCACTTTGCGATTGTCGCGGTAAACTAATCGAACTTGACCTTGCGTAACAATTGCTATCGATGTGATGCGTCAGGTGAGAAGCGGATTTTCAGTTATGCCAAACCGTGGGAACTTTCGACGTTATGCCACCTAGCATACGTAAACCTTTCAGATTGAAGTTTTGCTGAGCGGCCAGCAGATACACGGTGCGTTTGTTGAAGACAGTAAAGCCTTGCCTTGGGTAGGGGGACAATACTTCTCATAAATGAGTTGAAGGGACAAGATGTACTATCCTATGTCCGATCAGAACTGACCTTCTGTCCGTTCTGGTAGCTTTATTTATACTCCAATCTTAACCGTCATGTGTACAATCGCCTACCCAGGTAAGTTTCGCATCTTTATTCCAAAATAACTTTGGACTACAAAATCGTATCGACTTCAAATTTTAAAAATGCATCAGAAAAGATGTTTTCTACCCATGTGCCAAAAATAAAACATATCAAAAATGTTTAAATATTTTTTAAAATTATTTAAGTTTATATACCCATCACATATACAACCGCCTACCCGGGTAGGCCATAGGTAGGGAAGTTTTTCGTGGTTAAAAGAGTATATCTTTTGAATTACTTGTTAGATTTGAATGAAAATTGTCTTATAGGATCACAATACTGTTTTATAACATATTGTTGTAAAATTAGAATTTTAAAAATGCTATCAATATTACTTTCAATCAAAAATGTGCTGCAACTCCAACACCCCAACGGGCCTTGCCGCATGTTTTGAGAGGATGCTTGTGTCTTTTTCTTTTCTTTCAAATGTTGTATTACAATTGTGTACAGCTGTGAGTTTTAATGCCTGTTGTGTAACAATATTTTGAAATTAACTCTGAAATCACCGTTTTTTTAATTATACCAACCACTACAAGCAAACGAAATAAAATTGGCTGAAAGTTAACACACATTCATACTTTTGTTATAGTAGCTAGCATCGCGAAAGAAATGGTTTAAAATTTACAGTCGTTAAAAATTAACCAAAGTCGTTTAAAATTGCTAGAATTTGGCATCGCGAACGCATTGAGTTCATTTTTTAATTTTAACGACTGGTCCTATGCCGTCGTTAAACAAACGACTGTCAAGAGAGTATGCGATACAAATTAACAGTCGTTTAATTATACTGCTCGAATTTTTTCCCCGTGTTTGCCTATATTCGATATCGAGCAGCCGTTAACTGTTTTGACGATCGTTTTGTAGCATAGGTTCGACACCCGACACTATTAGACTTAGCAAATTAGAATTAGATTAGAATAGCAAAGACACAATTATTAGTATAACATCCGCTATAATAATCTGCAGTAAATTCATTACATCCTAGACACAAACCGCACTAAGGCTAGAATGAAACAGCTAATGATAGAATGAAATAGCATGATAAGTGGCGTGATCGTATTCACCAACACACTCAAAAGAAATAGTTTTTACAAGTATAAAATTTTAGATTAAACATTATCAGAACATAAATTACTGTAATTAGATGCACACAAATATTAGACATAAAAGTGCAATATGTTCTAATCCGAACCAACTAGATAAATAGGGAAAATTTAATAGAGTTCATCCAATTGCGCAGTAGGATAATACACATGGAAGGACGATGTTACCTAATGTACGCAAAAAGTCACGTACGCATAATGCGATAGATAGAGCAGGATAATAAATTGTAATCATGCATAACGGAGCGGATAAGCTAAATATGCCCATAAGCGCAATGTAATTATTTCGTATAAAAGGAAGCTCGCGCGTAGCTAGAAGAGAGTTGTTGTATCAGTAAAATCACGCAGTCCAGTCCGCCGCGCAAAATTTAGTTCGCAAATCAATAGAAGCCAACCACGCTATTAAGTTTAAGTAAACTGGCAAAAATAAAGTGAGTTTATATAAAAGTGCAAATACAATCCGTCTTTAGTCAGGAACGGCACTAAGTGATGACAAGTTCACTACAGTTTATTTTAACAGGAATGAACAACAAATGAACTCAGTGAAACCAAAATGAACTTTAAACGACTGTTAAAAAGAGTTCATTTATTCGCGATGCCGGCTAGTGTTAGGGCGGTGGCAACGCTTTTTCGCATGCGATTTTATCGGACGGCCTGTCAAATTTTTATATGGGATTTTACAGATAACGTCGGACGACGAAATCGCACGTCCGACGTTATCTGTCAAATCCCATACAAATCTCGTCCGATAAAATCGCATCCGATGAGCGTTGTCACCGCCCTTACTGACGAATAGGGATGGGTGTTTTGGAGTGCACCAATGGCTCTGAAGCCCGTGGCAGCGCACATCCGATGCGATTTTATTGGATGAAATTTATATGGGATTTGGCAGAAAACGTCGTACGTGCGATTTCGTCGTCCGACGTTATCTGTCAAATCTCATATAAATCTCGTCCAATAAAATCGCATCGTATCAGCGTTGCCACCGCCTTGAAGCCGGTTCTGCACCCACGGCTTCAGAGCCGGATCCACACGAACAGCTCCGGAGCCGGCGGCGAATCAATGACTCCGGAGCCGGCGGTGAATCAACGGCTCCGGACCAACGGCTTTGGACTAACGTTTCAATAGAGACGGCATTGTATGATAGCGTAAAAAACGAATCTATCTTCTCGCAAGTGTAGAAGCTAACACCCGATGTGATTGTGTGATTGTTGAACAAAACTTATCATTTTTTTATAGATAGATTCCTATAGATTCCTTTCAACATTATTTACTCAGCTAATTATGGATCTTCCCGATTGAAACTTTATTGAAAATGATTTTTTTGTTGCAATCTGTAAAAACTGGCTCCGGAGCCGTGAGTGCGGAGCCGGCTCCGTTGGGTTGAAGTGGAGGAGGTTCCGAAATTGTCTGGAGCCGGTCGGAGCCGGTTTTTAATAAAACATGATGAGCATATTTTATAGATCGTCAACATATTGTAAACTCGCCTTAAGTGCGAAACGATAAGCGCAAACGATAAGATGCAGGCAGATAAGGATGAGAGCCATCATTATCAAAAGAGAGAGAGATAGGCATTAGATGAGCGACAGTGAGTGAGGACGGACGTATGCAAGCGAATGAAGTACCGTTACAAGCTGTAGACAGGATAAACGAGGCGGCGTGATTAAAGTGCGTGAAGCGTAAAGCATTCTAGGAGTAAAGTATTGTACTACAAGTGTTCGTTAGAATGAGTGATAACGAAAGCGAAGTTTTCGCAGCGGCCACAGAGGGACCGTTCGTGACGGAGCGGAAGAAGCCAGGCCGCAATGAGACAGCCGAGTTGAGAGCAATGGTGGCCGAATTACAACTAAAACTCGAGCAAGCGGTGCAACTTAACAGTGGCGGAGGAAAGATAGAAGTAGCAGAAAGTTTAGTAGAGGCTGGCAACGAAGGGATGGATAGAAGTGATAGGCCGTGCCGAGGACGAAACGAATTGTGGGGACGAGTGCCAGATATCAGGGAGCTGCGCGAGGTCATTCACCCGTTTGACCCTAGGGATACGACCTGCCCTGATGCAGCAGCATGGCTGAAAAACTTCGACGAGACGAGTGAAGTGTACGGGTGGAAAGAGGTAGTGAAACTACACTGCGCACGGCTGAGCCTTAGCGGATGCGCTAAACTGTGGTGGGAAGTAAACCAGAGCAAAATCAAAACGTGGTCCAATTTCGAAGGTGCGCTACTGGCCGGATTCCCATCATCTAAAAACGCAGCATTTTACCACAACTGGCTGGTGACAAGAAAATGGCGCAAGGAAGAGACACCCACCGAGTACGTATACGCCATGTTAGCTATGGGATGCAAAGGCGGGTTTAACGAGGAGACTACGACGAGTTACATTTTGGATGGGCTAGGCGAGATGTGGCGGGGTGCAAGGGTAGCAGCGAGTCGCGTAACAACGATCGAAGGCCTACTCAAGGAAATCGCCTGGGTGGAAAACATTACCGCAGTGGCTGAGCATAGCAGACACGTCGACCGAGTAGGGGAGAGGAGGTGCTTTACCTGTGGATCGGCGGAGCATGCGGCGCGAGCGTGCAACAAGGGTTGAGAACCAGGCATCGGTGAATGGAGTGGCGCCACCGGGAGCAGCCGCGGGGCGCCTAGATCGAAGTGGCGTTGTTTCACCTGTGACGGTATGGGACACATCTCGACGGATTGTCCCCGACGTAGAACCGTAGCACGGGGAGAAATGCGACGAACGGTGGAACCGGCGAGCGGGGGACGCGGAATACTAAATGTGAATACGTTAGATGATGAAGGAGAGGGCAGATGTCAAGCAAAGGTAGGCATGGGGAAGATTAAAATCAGGGCACTTGTAGACTCGGGAGCTAACGTATCTACCATTCGTACCAAAATTGCAGGGCTCGCTGGAACGCCACGGTTTGTGAAAGGAACCCTTCATGGATTTGGGGGAGCGGAAGTGGAGGTGAACACGAAGAGAGAAACACGAATACAACTAGATGACATAGAAGTCGTAGCAGATCTATGGGAAGACCCGATGAGGCACAATCAGTAGACATGATTATTGGGTGAGACATTATGGTGCAGCCAGGGATAAACGTCACGTACAAGAAGGAAAGGTATCATTTAGTAAGGATAAAGAGCCAACGGAAACGAAGGTAAAAACACACACACTAAATAAGGAACGCGGAGAAGAAAGGGGCACAGAGATTACAGAAGCAGAAGTGCGTATAGAGGGAAGCGAAAAAATGAAACGCGCAGTGAAAACTCTGTTGCATAAGTATCGAGACTGTTTTGCCAAAGAAATGAATGAAATAGGGGCGGCAAAAGGAGTACAAATGGAAATAGAGCTAAACGGAGATGGCCCAATATATGTGAAACCCAGAAAACTGCCTTACGCACAAGAAAACGTAGTCCACGAAATCGTATCAGAACTGCTAGAGAACGACATAATAGAACCCTCGGTATCGGCATATAACAGTCCAATCGTGCTAGTTAAGAAAAAAGATGGCAAATGGCGTATGGCAATTGACTATAGGGCGCTAAACCAGAAGACGGTAAAAGATCGATACCCACCACCGGAAATAGATAGATGCTTAAATACGTTAGAATGCGTAAAAGTATTTATTAGCTTAGACCTGTATTCGGGTTATTATCAGGTTCCTGTAGCAGAATCTAGCAGGGAAAAGACGGCGTTCTCTACGCCTGATGGACATTTCCACTTCAAAAGAATGCCGTTTGGACTAGTAAATAGTGGAGCAGTGTTCCAACGGGCTATAGATAAGATGGTCAAGGGCTTGAAGCAAAACAATGTAGTAGCATATGTGGACGACATATTGATAGGAGCTAAGACCGAGCAAGAGGCAATCAAGGTACTGGAAAAATTATTAGAGGCAGTTAAAGAACATGGATTTACAATTAACCTGAAAAAGAGTTAATTTTTAATGTCAAAAGTGGAGTTTCTAGGAGTAGAGGTATCAAAAGACGGGGTTAAACCAGGAGAAGCTAAATGCCTAGCGGTTAAGGAATTTCCAACACCATGTGATAGCAAGGAGGTCCAACGATTCCGAGGCCTGGCGGGCTACTTCAGGAGATTTGTAGAGAAATTTAGTATCATTGCCAGACCACTACACAGTTTAACAAAAAAAGGTGTGGATTTCCAATGGGGGCGACAAGAAGAGGAAGCGTTTCAAGCGTTAAAGGCGAAGCTTACAGAAAGACCCTTATTAGCGTTATATGACAGGAACGCAGACATTGAGTTACATACAGACGCATCGAAGGAAGGTTTAGCTGGGATACTGTTGAGCAATAGTGGGGTAGGATGGCGACCCATCGGTTTTTTCAGTCGGAAAACGACAGAGTTAGAGAGCAGTTACCACAGCTACGATTTGGAAATACTAGCAGTGGTAGCCAGTATAGAACGATTCCGACAATATCTGCTAGGCCGTCCATTTGTTGTAAAGACGGATTGTAACGCGGTTAAAGATACCTACACCAAACGCGAGATGAACCCTAGGATTGCAAGATGGTTCTTAAAAATGCAAGAATATGATTTTGTTATCGAGCATAGAGGTGGTAACAAAATGGCTCACGTAGATGCACTTAGCAGAGGAGCAGTAGAGCAAGGGAGAGAAGAGACCACAGTCGCAGAAAAAATATTAGCTATCGACATAGATACCGAAGACTTCTTAGCAACCATGCAGCAACAGGATGATAAACTAGCAGAAATATTGAAAACATTACAAAAACCTGCGACAACCAATGCTGAAAAGCAGATTCACGACAACTATAATATAGAAGGGCATAGATTAATGCGGAAGGTAGCAGGAGCGAATAAGCGGGTCGTACCAGTTAGGGTGCGGTGGAGGATAGTGAGAGCATTTCATGACGAAATGGGTCATTTTGGAACCGATCGGGTGTTGGATAGTTTACGGGAAAAGTTTTGGTTTCCTAAGATGAGAAAGTACGTACAGGGATACATAGAAGCGTGTCCAAATTGCGCATAAAATAAAAAAAGACTGGACGGCCAGAAGGTTACATGCACCCGATACCTAAGGAACCGATACCATTCCATACGGTACACATAGACCATTTAGGGCCATTTGTAAAATCAGCAAGAGGGAATCAGTACATATTAGCCATGGTGTGCGGATTCTCAAAGTTTGCAATACTCAAAGCAGTAAGCTCAACCAAAACAGCACCGGTAATACGATTCTTAGAAGAGATGTCAGCAATAATCGGAACACCAAGTAGAATGATTACGGACCGGGGCACAGCATTTACATCCAAAACGTTTGAGGAGTATTGTGAAGCAAATAATAGCCAACACATTCGGGTAGCAGTAGGATCCCCACGAGCAAACGGGCAGGTAGAACGGTACAACAGAACTATACTGACGGCTCTCCGATGCATGGTAGAAGAAGAAAATCAAAGATGGGATGAAAAATTATCGCAAATACAATGGGCGGTAAATAATAGCAGAAGCGCCACTACAAAACAGAGCCCAAGTAGCTTGGTGCTATCGTACCACCCCAGGGATATGCATCGTAATATCATAGCTTTAGTTCTCCACGACGAGGACGATAATAGAATACAAAACATAGAAGAGAGAAAACTTAAGGCCGTGGAGGAGATAGACAGAGAACAACAAAGGCAAAAAATAGGTTTCGACAAACGGCGAGGGGCGCCCAGCAGGTACAATGTAGGTGATATGGTGTTGGTAGAGAGGGATATATTGGCCACGGGCGAGAGCCGTAAACTAGAGACACGATACAAAGGACCCTATTGGGTAGTGGCAGTGCTAGCTAACGACAGATATGTTATCGAGGACATACCAGGAGCACAAAGGACACAACGACCATTGCAGACCACGTATGCAGTGGACAGACTGAAAAAATGGAGAAGAGTTCATGATTTAGAATTCGAGGGAAGTATAGGACAGGAAAAACGGCAGAAAGAAGCATACGCGGAAGAGAAAGATGACGCTAAGGACACGTACGTACGAGCAGGGAACAACCCAACCCAACCAACCAAACCGTGCTCTTTCGAAGTAAATTTGCTTCGATATAGCTTCGATAAAAGTTCTCTACCGAAGGTGTACCAACTTTGATAGGCAGTTCCTACCGAAGTTAAGCTCGGGTGTTTAGCCGAAATGTTACAAAAGAGAAAGAAAAAATTCTCTCGTTTGCTGACGCGTTTCGCTCACACGCGCGCCCTGCCCCCTTTTATTTACGTACGTGTTTATAGCCCCTCCTCCTCCTCCTCCTCCTCTCATCTATCTTCCTACCTTATGTGCAGTGGTTATGTGTTTTTAATTGAAATTGGAAGGAGAGATATTCGATTTATTTATTACGTGCGATTTAATCAGAGAATTGAAACATGGTACATGGTGGATCTACTGTTCATCACAAGCGGGCCTAACACTTTAACTATTTGTGAATTCGCGCGTGAGGACGTAAAAGGCGCAATAATAATGGAGCGGTTCTAACGTAAACAGACAAAATCGCTCAGCTGAAAATTTGATAGAGCGGAATAGCATTTCATTGGAATAGCATTGCTAGTATATCATCCGCGCACCCTATGAACCGTACTTTTCCAAATATCTTAAAAAGTACGCATTGTATAAAAAAACCGTCTTTACAAGATCGATTCAGAATTTCAAAACACATTTGGAAAAAGTTTTTTGCTAAAAGTGACTTTTGAAATTTTACTCAGATTAATGTTTATTCCTTTAAATTAATTCATAAATGGGGTAAGGGAAATAATTTATACTAATACTAATAGACCACGACTCCATTGCCTGAAATATTTAGTGCCTCAAAGTAGTATATCCTCTTTGCCAAGCGTTTGAGTTCAACTGATTCTTCGCAAAATGTGAAGAGAGCGTTCGGCCCCCCTTCAAATGCTTCGAGAGAGTGAAGCTCCTCCCCTTCCTCCATTCGTCATCCATCAATTTTTCTCCGCGCACTCACACATCTACACGCGCAGCTGTTCGCATGGCAACACGTGAGATGCGTGACATGCTTTCTCGCTCATCACGAAGGATTTGCTTCGAAAGAGCTCGGCTTGGTTGGTTGCCCACCGGGCATCAGCACTCAGATATCGCTTGAATACGCGCTTGAAAAAGAACCCCACCGGTCACCAGCACTCAGAGATCCGCTGAGATTGAAGCTGACTTTGAAGCTGAGTTGGCGAAATTATTCAAGCGATCCGTCGGGTCCCGAAGCCGAAGCAAACCCGAAGCCGAAGCAAAACCCGAACGGGGTTCGGCACGACCCTTCGTTAAAATAGCCCCCTCCCCCTTTTTTGCCAGGATTTCTTTCCGAAATGATACAGTGCGAACCATTATATCAACATGATTCGATTTATTGCATATTTTATATAACATAAATACAAAAAAAACACAACACATGCACAATAACCACTGCACTTAATTCTAAATTAACGCACATAATTTAACAAACACTTTTTACACTCGCACAGAGAAAAATTAGCACAACACTTTCTGCTCCTCATCGCTGTCGCGCCTAGTTCTCGCTGCACTGTACGGCCCACCATCTCCAACACCACGACACAGCCACAGGTTTTGTTGTCTCCGTTCGCCGTGAAACACACATGAAATGGAAGAAAAATGATATTAATTAGAAGGGGGGATGTTGGTTGAAAATTTTAATCACTTTTACTTACCTCAAATTAAACAAAACTCTATTTTTTACGGGGTTTATCCGCTGACTACCAAGCGCTGAAACACCACACAAGCACCAACCTCACTGGACTGAAAGTAAAGCCTACTGCGTGAATGTGTGTATGCGCTTCTGCCAAGCCAACCGCGCCGTACTGCGTGTGTAGCCAAGTGCGTGTGTGTATATATTTGCACCACTGGACACAGAACACAAATCTCACCGCACAGCAGAGCGTGTGTCGCCAAGTGTATGCATGTGTGTATTTGCACCACTGAATTCTGAACATCCGCCGCACCGCACCACACAGCGTGTATCGCCAAGTGCGTGGCTGTGTGTTGTATCACCGTGGTGTGGCCACATGTGTGCATGTGTGTGTGTACTTGCTCCACTGAAAGCCGGTATCGCACCAGATTTCGGGTGTCGCCTTGTGCGTGTGTGTGTTATTGTCACAGCACACTCGTTCGTCATTTTTTTTTCGTTTTTTCGCTTGAGCCACTCGATTTCGTTCTTCGCTGATTTTGGGAGCGCACGAAGGGAGTTCGGTTTCAACTTCCAACAACAACAACCACACGAGGAGGCTCGGGGACACTCATCAGGGGAAAATCGCTCAAATTAGAGCGAGAGACAGATAGAAAAAGTGAAAGGTCAATATAAAATCTTCGGCTTTTGACTGTTGGGTGGGAACCCACCGGTCACCAGCACTCAGAGATCCGCTGAGATTGAAGCTGGCTTTGAAGCTGAGTTGGCGAAATTATTCAACCGATCCGTCGGGTCCCGAAGCCGAAGCAAACCCGAAGCCGAAGCAAAACCCGAACGGGGTTCGGCACGACCCTTCGTTAAAATAGCCCCCTCCCCCTTTTTTGCCAGGATTTCTTTCCGAAATGATACAGTGCGGACCATTATATCAACATGATTCGATTTATTGAATATCGAACCAACATAGAATACAAAAAAAAACACAACACATGCACAATAATCATTGCACTTAATTCTAAATTAACGCACATAATAAAAAAAAACACTTTTTACACTCGCACAAAGAAAAATTAAAATCAGCACAGCACTTTCTGCTCCACATCGCTGTCGCGCCTAGTTCTTCTCGCTGCACTGTACGGGCCACCATCTCCAACACCACGACACTGCCACAGGTTTTGTTGTCTCCGTTCGCCGTGAAACACACATGAAATGGAAGAAAAATGATATTAATTAGAAGGGGGGATGTTGGTTGATAATTTTAATCACTTTTACTTACCTCAAACTAAACAAAACTCCATTTTTACGGGGTTTATCCGCCAAGCGCTGAAACACCACACAAGCGCCAACCTCACTGGACTGAAAGTGAAGCCTATTGCGTGAATGTGTGTAAGCGCTTCTGCCAAGCCAACCGCGCCGTACTGCGTGTGTAGCCAAGTGCGTGTGTGTGTATATTTGCACCACTGGACACAGAACACAAATCTCACCGCACAGCAGAGCGTGTGTCGCCAAGTGTATGCATGTGTGTATTTACACCACTGAATTCTGAACGTCCGCCGCACCGCACCACACAGCGTGTATCGCCAAGTGCGTGGCTGTGTGTTGTATCACCGTGGTGTGGCCAAATGTGTGCATGTGTGTACTTGCACCACTGAAAGCCGGTATCGCACCAAATTTCGGGTGTCGCCTTGTGCGTGCGTTTGTGTTATTCGCACAGCACACTCGTTTATCATTTTTTTCGTTTTTTCGCTTGAGCCACTCGATTTCGTTCTTCGCTGATTTTGGCAGCGCACGAAGGGGGTTCGGTTTCAACTTCCAACAACAACAACCACACTAGGGAGCTCGTGGATACTCACGAAGGGAAAATCACTCAAATTAGAGCGAGAGACAGATAGAAAAAACGAAAGGTCAATATAAAATCTTCGGCATTTGACTGTTGGGAACGGTCAAAAGCCGAAGATTTTATATTGACCTTTCGTTTTTTCTATCTGTCTCTCGCTCTAATTTGAGTGATTTTCCCTTCGTGAATATCCACGAGCTCCCTCGTGTAGTTGTTGTTGTTGGAAGTTGAAAACGAAACCCCCTCATGCGCTGCCAAAATCAGCGAAGAACGAATTCGAGTGGGTCAAGCGGAAAAACGAAAAAAAAAATGATGAACGAGTGTGCTGCGACAATAACACACACGCACGCACAAGGCGACACCCGAAATCTGGTGCGATTCCGGCTTTCAGTGGAGCAATTACACACATGCACACATTTGGCCACACCAGCGCTCTATTCTAGTGCAGGTAGTTTTCTGAAGTCCACGGTGATACTACACACAGCCACGCACTTGGCGATACACGCTGTGTGGTGGACGTTCAGAATTCAGTTCTGCAAATACACACATGCATACACTTGGCGACACACGCTCTGCTGTGCGGTGAGATTTGTGTTCTGTGTCCAGTGGTGCAAATATACACACACACGCAGTTGGCTACACACGCAGTACGGCGCGGTTGGCTTGGCAGAAGCGCATACACACATTAACGCAGTAGGCTTTACGTTCAGTCCAGTGAGGTTGGTGCTTGTGTAGTGTTTCTGCGCTTGGTAGTCGGCGGATAAACCCCGTGAAAAATGGAGATTTGTTTTATTTAAGGTAAGTAAAAGTGATTAAAATTATCAACAAACATCCTTCCTCCTAATTAATAACATTTTTCTTCCATTTCATGTGTGTTTCACGGCGAAAGGAGACAACAAAACCTGTGGCTGTGTCGTAGTGTTGGAGCAGGTGGCCCGTACAGTGCAGCGAGAGAAAACCAGGAGCAACAGCGATGAGGAGCAGAAAGTGCTGTGCTGAATTTGTTATTTTTTGCTATGTGCGACTGTAAAAAGTGTTTTTTTTTTAATTATGTGCGTTAATTTAGAATTAAGTGCAGTGGTTATTGTGCAAGTGTTGTGTTTTCTTTGTATTCTATGTTGGTTCGATATTCAATAAATCGAATTACGTTAGCATAATGGTGTGCACTGTATCGTTTTGGAAAGAAATCCTAGCAAAAAAGGGGGAAGGGGCTAATTAAACGAAGGTTCGTACAGTCCTCCGTTCGGGCTTTGTTTCGGCTTCGGGTTTACTTCGGCTTCGGGACCCGACGGATCACTTGAATAATTTCGCCAATTCAAGTTCTTATTCAAGCGCTTATTCAAGGGATCTCTGAGTGCTGGTGACCGGTGGGAAGTTGGCAGAGAGCGATAGGCGAACCTTTTTTGTAGTTAATTTTTTATCTTTTTTTTTTCTTTGCCTGACTGGATAGATTTGCTTAAGTACATACAGTTCAACTTTAGTTAATCTTTGGGTGAAAATAAAGACATTATTGTAGAGCTAACTCACAAACGCCTACTACGCGCTTCCTTGTGCTTACACTCTTTTGCCTACAAAAAAGGGTTCTTCAGTGCGTTAAGTGTAATAGTGAAGAACAATGGTACCGAAGAAAGCACGTGGTTGCAAGGCTTGCGGTAATCAGGTCGACGACACTTTGTACGTGCAGTGCGATGAATGTGATGCGTGGTGGCATTTCTCGTGTGCCGGCATCCGTAGAAGCCGTGGAGAAATGTGCGTGGTTGTGCGAGGAGTGTGCCAGGAAGACGCTGAGAGAGCAATCATCGCCACGCGAGGGCAATAAGGAGCCCAAGGAAGGAACCTCGAAACACGTGGATGGGGATCTCGTTCGTAACCTTAGTTTGGAAGCAGCGACGGATGGTGGGGCGCGCCCGGTTACAAACCCACAGAGGCGGCCGCTTTTATCGCTCGATGAGGCCAACGACGAGATAGCGCCAGGAACATCCACCCACGTGGCAGGGGGATCCGTACATAACCTCAACCAGGATGCTGCGACGGAAGGCGGGGTGCGCCCGGTCATGGCACCAAAGAGGCGGCCGCTTTCATCGCTCGATGAGGCCGACGGAGGTAAAACGTCTGTCTCATCGAACCTCGTGCACAGGGGATCGTGTCCTAACCTCAACCTGGATGCGGCAAGTGATGACGTGGCACGTCAACTCGCCGTGCTGAAGCGGCGACACGAGGTGGAGAAACGGCGCATGGAGCTTGAACTGCAGCTGAAGTTCGTGCAGGAGGAAGAGGCACTTCTCGGGTTTGGGGAAAATAAGACTTTTTCAATTTCAGCACAATTTAACTCTTTTCAGACTGAAAAGAGAACAGTGAAACGCAGCGAAGAAGAAGAAAAGGAACCAGACCTAACTCCACGACAAGAGGCTGCGCGGCACATGGTTTCCATAGAGCTCCCGCTGAGTGGCCGATTTTTATATCGCACTACGAGTATACTACCAGGCGATGTGGATACTCGAATTGGGAGAATATGCTGCGCCTGCAAAAGTGCCTGAAAGGACCTGCCCTCGAAGCTGTTCGGAGTCGATTGGTGTTACCGGACGTAGTTCCGCAGGTTATCGAGTTCCAAATATGCTACGGTCCAAATATGGGCGGCCGGTGCACTTAATTAAAACATTAATCGAGAAGGTGCGGAAGATCCCAGCGCCCCAAACTGACAAGCTGGACAGTTTAGTCGAGTATGGGGAAGCAGTGCAGTGTATGGTGGACCATATGGTTGCGGCTGGTAAACGTGCGCATATCACCAACCCGCTCTTGCTGCAAGAGGTGGTCGGCAAGTTACCAACGGATCAACAGTTGCGTTGGTCGCATCACATCCGCGGAATGACATCGGTGGATCTGTCCACATTCAGTGACTACATGGAGGATTTGGCCGAAGACGCTGCGAGGCTGACGACGATTGACTCTCCTTCAGTGCGCGGGAACAGCAAGGGAAGGCCTACGAAGGGCTACGTCCACGCACACGTGGATCCAGATGGAGCGACAACGTCCAGCGCAGCTGAAAGGCGGTGTGTATCCTGTAACGTCGCGGGGCATGTATTGTCGACATGCACTAATTTTCGAGGACTGCCGGTAAAGGATCGATGGAGGCGAGCGCGTGAGCTATCGGTGTGCTTTAGCTGCCTGGAGAAGCACAATTGGCGATCGTGCAAAAATCGCTCTCGTTGTGGAATCAACGATTGTGCATTCCGACATCACGCGCTTCTACACGACCCGGATGCATCAATAGAGTCGCCTTCTACTGCAGACCGAGAACGGCGGCACTTCTCGAGAACCAGTGGAAGTCAGACGCACAAGGTAATAAATAATTATCATCAGTCGAATCCGATGTCGGCGCTTTTTAGAATCGTTCCAGTAATAGCGTATGGACCCGGTGTGATGATAAATACCTTCGCGTTCCTGGACGAAGGCTCGTCAATGACGCTGATGGACGAAGACCTGGCAAAGCAGTTATGTGTGAAGGGAGAAAGACGACCTCTATGTATCAAGTGGACAGGTGATACGACTAGGGTCGAGCCGGCGTCGATGATGATCGATTTGCAGATTGGACCTGTGACGTCGACAAAAAGGTTCAACCTGAAAGCTGTGCGGAGCCCAGCCTCAGCAAACTTTCACGATGGATGACGAGAGATGGGACCATGTTAAGCAGCTGCCATTACCGAAGTACCGTGGTGCTCGGCCACAGTTGTTGATCGGGCTGGACAACCTTCGATTGGCGGTGCCGCTGAAGACGCATGAAGGCCTTGCAGGGAAACCGGTTGCCGTAAAGACTCGGCTTGAATGGTGCGTGTATGGAAAGACGGCTGGAAGCCAAATCGGAAGGGTGCTGCATATGTGCGAGTGTGGAGCATCGGACGAAAACTCCACCATCCAGGGGGCCTTACGCAAGTTTTATGAGTTGGAGCAACTCGGGACAGTCTCCAGTGACGTGCCTGATCCAGATGAACGAAGAGCACTGACGATCCTGGAAACAACGACGGTGCGGATTGGTAATCGGTTTGAAAGCGGTTTGTTGTGGAAAACAGACAACGTGGAGCTTCCTTCGAGCTTGGGTATGGCGCGACGCAGGCTAGAACGCCTGGAAAGAAACGATGGAACGTGACCCTAAGCTGAAAACCGTGGTGCACCATCACATAGCCGATATGATGGAAAAGGGTTACATCCACAAAGCGACGTCTGCTGAACTTTCCGAGAGTAATTCGAAGCGAATTTGGTACCTGCCGTTGGGAGTGGTTACCAATCCGAAGAAGCCAGGGAAGGTGCGCATCATCTGGGACGCCGCTGCTAAGGTACAAGGTACGTCCCTAAATGACATGTTGCTGAAGGGGCCGGACGAGTTAATTTCTTTGCCAAGGGTGCTGTTCCGGTTTCGAATGTACGGGATAGCGTTGTGCACGGACGTCAAAGAAATGTTCCTGCAAATACGCATGCGCGACCAAGACAAGCAAGCGCAGCGGTTCCTGTGGCGGGAAGATCCGGCCGACGACATCGCAACGTATTTCGTGGACGTTGTTACCTTTGGGTCAGCCTGCTCCCCAGCCACCGCACAATACGTGAAAAACCGGAACGCCAAGGAACATGCCGAGAAATACCCTCGTGCCGTACGTGGCATCTTGACCAGCACGTATGTCGACGACTATTTGGATAGTTTCGGAACACTCGAAGAAGCCAGTCGAGTATCCAGAGAAGTGAGGGGAATTTTCTCGAACGGCGGGTTCGTACTTCGGAACTGGGTTTCCAACAATCCGGTTGTTTTGGAACGGCTGGGCGGCGAAAGCTCCAGTCCCGGTTTGAAGAATTTGACGTCTACGGCGGATGATGGAGAACGTGTGCTCGGATTGCGGTGGAACCCGAGCTCGGACCAATTGTCCTTTTACACGCAGGCGTGTGTGAGAATGGCGGAGATATTTGAGACGGAGTGTACCCCTACCAAGCGAGAAGTGCTCAAATGCGTGATGTCACTCTTTGATCCGCTTGGACTGTTGGCAAATTTTACCATCCATGGAAGGATCTTGATTGAAGACCTTTGGCGAGCTGGTACCAATTGGGATGAGGCCATCAGTCCCGGTCAAATGCGAGATTGGCGTAGATGGGTGGATGTTTTTCCTCTGATAGCCCAGCTTAGGATTCCGAGGTGCTACTTCCCGGAGGCACGAGAGAAAGTGTACGAGAATGCGGAGCTACACTTGTTTGTGGATGCCAGCCTGCTAGCGTACGCATGCGTTCTGTATTTACGGGTCGTCGATTCTGAAGGAGAACCGCATTGTACCATGCTATGCGGAAAGGCAACGGTTGCGCCTCTGAAGCCTTTGACGATACCAAAGATGGAGTTACAAGCCTGCTTGTTAGGTGCACGGCTTCTGAAGTCCACGGAACAGCATTTCCGTGAAATGCCCGATTCCTGTTAAAAAACGGGTGCTCTGGACGGACAGCACGGTGGCGTTATCATAGATACATGCCGACCCTAGGAATTACAGGCCATTTGTCGCGAATAGAGTGGCGGAGATTCAGGAGAACACCAACGTGAATGAGTGGCGATGGGTGCCCACTCAGGACAATCTAGCAGACGAAGCTACCAAATGGAAAGGGCGTGCGAACTTCAACTGAGATGGCATTTGGTTCCAGGGACCATCATTTCTGCTGCAGGATGAAGAGTCTTGGCCGACGAGAAGACTCGTTTCAACTACTCCGGAGGAAGAGATACGGCGGGTCAACCTTCACCGTGAGAAGTTGAATCCTGGACTTCTCCCTCTAAAAGCTGAACGCTTCAGCCGCCTGGAAAGGATGATCAGGACGTTGGCGTGGATTGTCAGGTACGTGGACAATTTGATGAGAAAGGTGGGAGGAGCCCCTCTACACCTTGGGATCCTCTCTCAAGACAAATTGGAGAGAGCGGAGACGATTGCGTGGAAGCAAGCGCAAGGGGAATATTTTCAGGATGAAGTACGAGTCCTGAGTGTCGGTGAGGGAACGGGAAGGAGTACCGTGCCTAAGGATAGTCCTATATATGGCCTCTTACCCTACGTGGATGAACGTGGTGTTTTGCGCATGCGAGGACGGATTGGAGCAGCTTCGGAACTGCCATATGCTGCCAGGTACCCAATCGTATTACCATGTGACGCATGGATAACCCACCTGCTGGTGGACAAATTTCATCGCCGGTTTCGACACGCCAATAACGAAACCGTGGTGAACGAACTGAGGCAGTATTTCCAGATCCCGAAGATGAGACGGTTGGTTTCAAAAGTGGTTCGGCAATGCATGTTCTGCCATATTCGACGAACATTGACACAGATCCCCACGATGGCTCCATTACCGAAACAGCGGCTCACTGCATTCGTGAGGCCGTTCACATTTGTGGGACTGGACTACTTTGAACCGCTGTTGGTGAGGAGAGGAAGAGCACAGGAGAAACGATGGGTGGCGCTTTTCACATGCCTAACCATAAGAGCAATTCATTTAGAAGTTGTGAGTAGTCTTTCCACAGATTCCTGTATTTTGGCAGTGAGACGCTTTGTGGCCAGGAGAGGCGCTCCTGCCGAGGTGTTCAGCGACAACGGGACGAATTTCGTGGGAGCCAGCCAGCAGCTAAGGAAGGAAATTGACGAGCGCAACGATGCCTTAGCTGCGACCTTCACCAACGCGAACACCTGATGGACATTTAACCCCCCTGGCGCACCCCATATGGGAGGGGTATGGGAACGCATGGTGCGATCGGTGAAGGCTGCTATGAGTACGATGACGGAACTACAGCGTACACCCGATGATGAGACGCTGCTTACGGTGATAGTGGAAGCGGAGGGAATGATCAACACCCGCCCTCTGACGTACATCCCGCTGGAATCGGCGGATCAGGAGTCTCTTACTCCTAACCACTTCTTGCTGGGCAGTTCATCGGGAGTGAAGCAGAGGCCGGTGGCACCGACTAGCCTTCAGACGGGGTTACGGAGCAACTGGAAAATGGTGCAACATATCCTGGACGGGTTTTGGAGACGGTGGATAAAAGAGTATCTTCCGGTGTTGGCACGGCAAAGCAAATGGTTTGAGGCTGTGAGAGAGATTGAGGTTGGAGACATTGTTCTGATAGTCGACGGTGGCGCTAGGAATCGGTGGAAGAGAGGGATAGTAGAACGAGTGGTTTCGGGAGCCGACGGGCGGATACGACAAGCTTGGGTGCGAACAAACACAGGGACCCTCAGAAGGCCGGCGGCTAAACTTGCCTTATTAGAGATAAAAAAGGGTGACCAATAGCGTATTGGATGTAATAGCGGGCTGGAGGATGTTACGAAAAGAACTTAGGCGAGCCCTGCAATTATCTACCAAACCGGGCGAAATTTGCAGCGAGTTAGAAATGATCGGGCGAACCCGATCGTGGCCGGAGCGCGATGAACACCACACGTGTGTGTGGGTGAGTGCTCGAGGTGAGTTCGAGGCCGTAAAAGAAGAGGTTCGGGTTCGGGATATCGCAGGGCATTCGGCAAGCGTACTAGCAGGGAACAAGTTGGCAGAGAGCGATAGGCGAACCTTTTTTGTAGTTAATTTTTTATCTTTTTTTTTCTTTGCCTGACTGGATAGATTTGCTTAAGTACATACAGTTCAACTTTAGTTAATCTTTGGGTGAAAATAAAGACATTATTGTAGAGCTAACTCACAAACGCCTACTACGCGCCTCCTTGTGCTTACACTTAGAAAAAAACTAATCATCCACTTAAAACATGCGGCCTGGCCAGTTATGGTGGTGGAGTTAGAACATATTTTTGATTGAAAAAAATATTGATAGGATTTTTAAAATTCTAATTTTACTACGATATGTTATAAAACACTAGCCGGCATCGCAAATAAATGAACTCTTTTTAACAGTCGTTTTAAGTTTATTTTGGTTTAACCGAGTTCATTTGTTGTTCATTCCTGTTAAAATAAACGATCGTCAAAACAGTTAACGACTGTTCGAAATGACATATAGGCAAACACGGGGGAAAAATTCGAGTAGTACAATTAAACGACTGTGAATTTGTATCGCATACGCTCTTGACAGTCGTTTTTTTAATGACAGCATAGGACCAATCGATAAAATTATCTGTTGGAGATTGATCATTTGAATTTATTAGTTCGAATTCGAAATTCGAACTCAATTTAGAAATAGGATAGGAAATGAACTCATAGGCATAGATAAGGATAACAGAATGAACTCAAAATGAATTATGTAATGAACTCTTGACAATTGAATATACAGTAGCAAACGGACATTTGAACGAGTCGCATTCATTTTTCTAACCGGCACAAGTTTTTGGAATTATCGGGAAAGAAAACGAGTTGTACCACGTAGCCGAACATTCGTGAGGTTTTCTCACATTAACAAATGAACTCAATGCGTTCGCGATGCCAAATTCTAGCAATTTTAAACGACTCTAGTTAATTTTTAACGACTGTTAATTTTAAACCATTTCTTTCGCGATGCCAGCTATTATTATGAACCTATAAGACAGTTTTCATTCAAATTTAACAAGTAATTCAAAAGATACCCTACCCGCAAATTTCCGTTAAATGCCTTCTAATCGCCTTGTAATCGCGGCGAATTGAAGATGATCAGCAGTGCATTTAGAAGTAATTAAATGCCTTTGAAATATGTGAATGAAAAATTTCGCTTTTAATTACAAATTTGAAATTGCAACTGTCAAAAGAAAACCTTACAAGCGTCTTCAGCACTGCACTGTTGTAGTGTTCCCAGATATGAGCGTGAGATTCGATAGCACGATTTACGTGTTATGTTCTCTTGCGTTAAGCTCTGAGTTATTTCACTTAATTAAAGATGTTCTGCATTATTCGGTTGTTAAAGACCAACCTGTTGAAAGATGTTAATATATCAAACTCATTTCGATAACTCTAAAAAAAGGAGAAATGAAATATATATTTCTCCCATCCTGATAACGAAGGGTGAACATAGTGTAATTATTATGTTTTTTAAAAAGGTATTATTTTCATTTTGCTTCACATAATTTATTTTGTATTAATTATAGCAAGAAAATATTAATTTAAAAAGAAATAAACACAGAAAAAAGATCATAAAAATCAGGATTTGAACACACGTTTTCTCAGTTGGGAACCAAAAGTGTTGTCACTGCTCGATTTGGCAGTTACATTAGTAGGGGTGCTAAACCAGTATATAAACAAGCGAAGATGGCGGCAAGCTATCTTTTCTCGTTGAATCAAAAAGTTGAAAGATTTCGAAGAGTACTCGTTACAGCCGTGAAAGTTTCGGTTGAAATCTTTATTCGCCTTCTAAGGCGACCAAGACCTTAAATGCCTTCTGAATGCCTTCAAAGCCGTTTAATGCTGGTAGGGCAGCGGCTTTGGAAGTTTATAGTGCCGATTATGTGACTCAACTGCTTGAGAAAAAGTATCAAAAATGCTCATTTTCTATTATGATCCGTGTTAGAGAACTCGATTTGTCTCTGGTTTGATATATCGAACTGAACGAAGGTCATTTGCATTACCTGACTCAAACGGAGACCGTTTTTTGCCAAACAGCTTTCCGTCAGGTTAAAGCTACGGAAAGCGGTTTGTTTTACGGTTTAACTACTAAATACATATATTTAAACCACATGAATTGCATGTAATTAAATTCAAAAGGGATTTTTTGTAATTATTCACTACAAAAAGGGTGGGAATTACAAAATACACAGAAATTAGAAAATCATACCACAAGCGCTACTTTTCATGACATTGCCAAACACATTTAAAGAACAATAATATGCCACACGTAGAAATAATTATAAATTGGTACGATACTTCCTGCGTTACGCGTTGCAGTTTGTTTTGACAAACAAATCCATTTCAGATCAATTTGGTAGCAATGTCTCGAGTCAACGAAAGAAGTCTCTAACAAGCTTGTATAATACCGATTTCGTTTCAGTTCGTGTTCGTGTTTGACACATTTCCGTTTGAATCAGATAATCGACACTTTTGTTTGACACATTTCCGTTTGAATCAGATAATCGACACTTATAACTTTTGAATCCGTAATCCAATATTGGTGCAATATTCTGATGAAAACTAAATAAACTAATGCAATTTCTATAACTGTGCATAGATTGGTTCAACTCGTCACCGTTTTTAAATTATAGTTTTTTAAAGTTGACATCATTTTTTTGAAAATAATTACAAAATGTAAAACATATTTTTTTCAGTACTTTACAAAAATTACACAGCAAAATGGCTCCAAAAGTTTTGAGAACTGTATGTTACACGTCTTGTATACATTTTTCAGAATTTTTCTATGAGCGATAAAAAAGATAAAGGAGTTTTGATTTGAATAAAAACCGTTAGAACACAGCACAGAGGACATAATAATTTTATAAAATGCATATCTCCGACAAAACTTGATAAAATGGTCTCTTTTGGTAAGTTATGTTGAATATACATTGTGAAGACACTGAACTAAAGCTATGTGCGTGAAGTTTATTTGATGTTGGTGTCTTTCTACCAGCAAAGGTCATAATGTAACGGTTTTTATTCAAATCAAAACTCCTTTATCTTTTTTATCGCTCATAGAAAAATTCTGAAAAATGTATACAAGACGTGTAACATACAGTTCTCAAAACTTTTGGTGCCATTATGCTGTAAAAATTTTGTAAAGTACTGAAAAAAAATATGTTTTACATTTTGTAATTATTTTCTGTAATGATTAGAATTAATTTGAATTAATTCAATCAACCGATGAACTCAAACTGAGCACAATCCTAAGGCAGAAGAATAAAGGCAGAAGAAATAAACCGACACAGAAGAAGATTGAAGATGTTGCCGGTACGACGATCCGTAAACGAATGACGTTTATTGTTCATTGCCGCGCGCACGATGATCATGATAGCGGTCATGATCAAGTTTGACACACGAAGCACAGTGGCCGCATCGTGGTCATCCCAAGTGCCACAAATCCACTAAACGATCACTAAACAGCTTCTAAACAACTCAAGTTCTCTACCTAAACGGAATATAGAAAGACTTCGTTTAGCAGACGGCAAACGACTCATGCATTCTAAAAATAGCAAACAAGCTGGTGGCGCTCTCTGTTGATGGGATTACCCCAACCAGTTGAGCTTCATCGCTTGGAGGAGAGCTTTCTCATTTCCTATGCACTGTTGTATGGTTTCGCATTGAAGTTATGCATCGCTAGAACTAGAACGGCAATACGATTGGTTAAATACCAAACTCCAACAGAAACCACCAGCGCTGAAGCAAGTGAGATTTGAGTAATGGTCGTTGGTGTTGATACCCGTGTATCTGACCACACGACCATTCATATAGATTTTTGCTCAGAAAGTTAGAAGGCTATATAGGTCATGATAAGAAGAAACTTGTCAAAACACATTGCAAGAAAAGGATAGCAATATAATGATGAGTTGTAATACGCCATCTATTGTTCAAACCAATGAAGCTGTGGAGCTTTCATTTTTTTCTATGGATATTCGATTTTCCAGTCGTTTAAGCTTAATCTGTGGCGCTTGGGATATGTCTAAGATATTACATTTCAAAAAATGCTGTCAACTTTGAAAAACTACAACTTAAAAACGGTAGTGAGTTGAACCAATCTAGGCATAGTTATAGAGACTGCATTAGTTTATTTAGTTTTCATCAGAATATTGCATCAATGCACAATGGGCATTTGCCGGGATGAAATTCAAAAAATCAACTTTGTAATAGCGCAATTCCAAATAATAGGTTTTAATACTAAGGGTTAAACTAAGAAAAATACCAAATATGAGCTCTTTATGTTTTCTGGTTCCATAGAAAAGACCTCTCAAAGTCGAGACTTGTTAAAAAAACGCAGAAAAATTTTCACTTTTTTTGAAAACTTTGAACCTTTGTAACTTTTCCAAATATGAACCAGTTTTGATAAGTTTAGACATTTTAAAAAGGATATTTAGTCAGCTTTATAAATATATTAAATTAAGCAATACGGCCTTTTTGGACCGTTACTCCTGAATTAAAAATATATATATTAAAGGTTTTGAGTTAAGTTATTTTTTTGCAAAAATATACGATAATAACTGAAAAAACTTCCCGAAAATTTTCATCATTTTAATTTTTAACTTGATGCCATTATGGAAGTGGCGTAGAGTGGCGTTGTCTCATATATGTCACATAATAGTGTAATATATATACTATCAATCTGTGCAGAAATATTCTGCGAAAGTTTGCGAACGCGAATTTTATTGAAGTTTTTTCACATCAACTTTTTCTAAAAACAGACACATGCGTAACTAGGTGGCTCCATAGATGCCTAGTGTAGCGTATTTCGTGTATTCCACAAAAATATATTCTACGTGCTTTTGATCAACTTTCATTTCCATTACGAAGCTGTGTATGTTAGTTTCAGCTCATGTGCTTATCTAATATGTAAATTTCTATTCTAACCTAACTTTATTTATTATTCAGGAATAATAAATAAATAAATTTATTATTCAGAAAGAACGGCTTCGGCCGTATTGCTGACTTTATTATTAAATACAATGAAGCAAATCAGAACCAAATACATTTTGGTACTGCTCCAGATTATAGACGGATGTAAGGAAAATAATTCTAAAATTATACGCATAACACGAAAATGTTATGAATGCACCAGCATCTATTGGCGTTTTGGGAGAAGAAACTCCCAAAAGTCATGACAAACTAGATATAAGGATAGAAGGGAATATGCTACAAATAATATTTTGTAAGAAAAAACATACATCCAGAAGGACATTCTGTATAATGAGCTGTATTCCTCTGATTCGTCAACCAGTTCCATATCAGTAGCTACACACACTAAAACAAAGACAGGGTTTAACTTTACAAATGAAGTAAAACTTTGTTTGTAGCTATAGTTGAATTCTGATTTTTCAGATAGTTGTAAAACCAAGAACATCAGTTTTTTTTATTTTTATTATCCCTTCTGAAGGCAGTTCAGGATTTGGAAAAGTATTGGATGAATATTGTGTGATATCAATGCCCAGGAAAATGTGTAATTCCTATTTTTTTAAACAACAGATTTAAAATTTTAACCTTCAAAGACAAAATATATGTGCAGCTTTTCATTACGAATTTGGGAACGACTTTATTTCAATGTACCTGCTCTATCTAATTATTTAAATGCCTTTATTCATGTCTTTAGAAATGTGAACTAGACGTTAGGAGCTTGTAATAGCATCCACCTAGGTTGTGTATGTACATTTTTAATATTTGTACTACCTGTGAGTAAAAATGATGAGAATTAGCTACAATTGTCCTATACAAAGCAGAAAATATTATCTTACTCAAAATTATTATGTTTTGTTCATATATTATGGAACATCAAAGTACCCTACCAGCATTAAACGGCTTTGAAGGCATTCAGAAGGCATTTAAGGCCTTAGTCGCCTTAGAAGGCGAAAAGATTTCAACCGAAACTTTCACGGCTGTAACGGGTTCTCTTCGAAATCTTTCAACTTTTTGATTCAACGAGAACAGATAGCTTGCCGCCATCTTCGCTTGTTTATATACTGGTTTTGCACCCTTACTAATGTAACTGCCAAATAGAGCAGTGACAACGCTTTTGGTTCCGAACCGAGAAAGCATGTGTTCAAATCCTGATTTTTATGATCTTTTTTCTGTGCTTATTTCTATTTTTATTAATATTTTCTTGCTATAATTAATATAAACAAAATTTTTGTGAAGCAAAATTAAAATAATACCTTTTTAAAAAACATAATAATTACACTATGTTCACCCTTCGTTATCAGGATGGGAGAAATATATATTTCATTTCTCCTTTTTTTAGAGTTATCGAAATGAGTTTGATATATTAACATCTTTCAACAGGTTGGTCTTTAACAACCGAATAATGCAGACCATCTTTAATTAAGTGAAATAACTCAGAGCTTAACGCAAGAGAACATAACACGTAAATCGTGCTATCGAATCACGCTCATATCTGGGAACACTACAACAGTGCAGTGCTGAAGACGCTTGTAAGGTTTTCTTTTGACAGTTGCAATTTCAAATTAAAAGTGAAATTTTTCATTCACATATTTCAAAGGCATTTAATTACTGCTAAATGCACTGCTGATCGCCTTCAATTCGCCGGCGATTACAAGGCGATTAGAAGGCATTTAACTGAAATTTGCAGGTAGGGTATATTTTAAAATGGTTTATACTATTGGAAACAACAAATACAAGAAAAAAACACACAAAATAAAAAAAAACAAAGCAAAAATCCCTTAAAATACAATTTTATGTAGCGCCACCTGGTGGTATGGATGCATACTACATATAAAATGTAATTTACTATCATAACACTTTAATACAAACGATAAAAACTAACAATTTCTGCAAAAATAATTTTATCCCGAAATTTGTTCTAAACTGCCCATTGTGCAATGGGGGCATTTCCGTTTTAAGCTCGTAGGCTGAAATTTCAGCCTGTCAGGCTGGAAATAGACGAACCGAGATCATCGCGGTACCAAGGAGGATTAAAAATATCAGGTGGTGGATTAGGGCCTTTGGGGGGTCGCCATAGTTGAGGGACTTTACGTCATTTTTGAACCGTTAACCATTGGTTTCCGCACACAAAACTTAGCAAATAGAACAGATTTCTTTGTTATTACATATTATTATGTTAGAATATCCCCTTACTACTATCGACGAACACCACCCTCCGCTTGACTTTGATTTGGACAACGTAGCCCCAGTTACGATCGCTACAGCCATTGATGCTGATAAACAACTGAATTATGCTCGTGTTGACCTTCCAAAATTGGAGCGATTGATTTTATCTTTTGACAATTCTTTTAACTGTTCGGACTATTCAACCATTGACGATGCCACAGAGGCTTTTTGTGAGTTCATGAGATCTGCTATATGTGAATGCACTCCTGTTAAAATTCCTCGTCGTGGACCACCATGGGCTGATCGCACACTAAATGCATTAAAAAAAGAAAAAAGAAAAGCCTATTCTGATCAACGAGCAGAACGAAACAGCACGTCACGTCTTTATTACAACAGAGTTCATTCTCTCTATCGCCGATATAATAGATCCTGTCACCGAAGTTATTTGAAACAAACTGCACGTTCCCTCTGCAAGTACCCTAGGCGCTTTTGGAGTTATATGGACAAAAAACGAAAATCTGCTGGGCTACCAAGCATTATACGTTATGACGGTGACAGTGCCTGTTCCCTGCCAGAAATGTGTAAATTGTTTGCCTTGCGCTTCAAGGACAACTTCGCTTCTCAAACTACTGGTCCAGAAGATGTGGCCGATGCTCTCTCTAACACACCTGTTGGAGCACTGCTCCCTATGCTACCAGTCATCACTGTCGATACGATCATCTCTGCCATCAAACGTGTCAAATCCTCATATACCCCTGGCCCAGATGGTATACCGGCCGTTATTCTAAAGTGGTGTGCTTCTGCGCTTGCTCCCTCGCTGATGAAGATTTTTAAGGAGTCCCTGAGATGTGGAACCTTTCCTGCCACTTGGAAATCTTCCTGGATGACACCCATCTACAAGAAGGGCTGTAAGAATGATGCTGTAAACTATCGTGGCATAACCTCACTCAGCGTGTGTGCAAAGGTGTTCGAAATGCTAATCTACGAGCCATTGTTGGCCTCGGCCTGCAACTATATTAGTGTGAATCAACATGGTTTTGTACCCAGGCGATCTACAACGACTAATCTACTAGAATTTGTTAGCAAATGCCATAAATCTATCGATAACGGTTTACAACTAGATGCTATTTATACGGATATCAAGGCAGCATTCGACAGTGTATCGCACTCCATCTTGCTAGCGAAACTCGACTTACTTGGTCTCCCAAACCCTATGATAATGTGGCTTAGATCGTACCTTACAGATCGTCAATATTCTGTGAAGTTAGGCCCGTACATGTCAAGTCCAGTGCATGCATCTTCTGGAGTCCCGCAGGGCAGCAACCTGGGTCCTTTGCTGTTCCTTCTTTTCATCAACGACGCGACATTGATCCTTCCGGCTGATAATCATCTACTGTACGCAGATGACGCGAAAATTTTTCGTGTTATTCGTGAACCAGAAGACCACGCCCGACTGCAAACTTCCTTGCATGACTTCCAGTGTTGGTGCAACCGTAATGCGTTATCCCTATGCTCACATAAATGTGAAGTCATCACTTTCAGTCGTTCTCGCTGCCCATCATTGTATGAATATGCGCTTGATGGACAGTCCTTGGTGCGAAAACTATGTGTTAAGGATCTAGGTGTTTTGCTCGATACAAAACTATCATTTAAGGATCAGCTGGATCACATAGTAGCCACCAGCAATAGAATGCTAGGACTAGTTATCAATATGACTCGCGAGCTTAACGATATACCTTGCACCAAGGCGCTCTATTGCTCACTTATCCGGTCGTTGATGGAATATGCAAGTATCGTATGGTGGCCAACTGCAGCGCGTCCGTTAGCTCGATTGGAATCAATCCAGCGCAAAATTTCACGATTTGCACTTCGCTCATGGAAACAAAGGCTCGATTACCGGACTAGGTGTTTACTACTCGGGCTACCCACCCTAAGTGAGCGTATACGAAAAGCCAGGTTGTCGTTCATCACGGGACTTCTCGACGGCCGTATTGACTCTCCGTCACTACTGGCTGCCATCAACCTGTACGTTCCGGCCAGGCCGCTCCGGACTCGGGCAATGTTGGCCCTCGACGACCGTAGAACGCAATTTGGCTCCTCTGACCCGTTCCTACTTATGTGCCGTGCTTTCAACGCAGTCAGCGACGCTTTTGATCCGAGGATTTTGCCAACTGAGTTTAATGATCGTGTTTCTGTGTTAAATTTGGTTCCATAGTGCACATTTTTATGTTCTATGTTATTGTAATCCATTGTAAAGAACTCATTGTAAAACATTACTAAAATGGTTCGAGAGGGCATTATTGTCCATCGATAGACAAATAAACATAAACATAAACATAAACATTATTTGCATTTTTGTGTGTCTATTGGTTTTATCGAAAAAATTAGATATATTAACAAAAGATTTGATGATTTGTTTATGTACAAAATTTAAAATCATGTGAGTAAGAGTTCTAATCTCGCGTAAATTGTCCATGCGGCTCGTCGATAATAAGGAATCAATGTGAAAATTGAAAAAATAATAGTTTTCTTACTTTTTATCTCCAAAAATGTCGAAAACACAATGAATTATGGAATAAATTCACGGAATAAAACAAAATTACACACTTTAATCCATGTTCTAATGTTTAATAAGAACTCGCAAAGTCCAAAATATATTTTTAAAGAATATTTAATCGAAAAAATTGGGTAGATAAATTAAATGAACAAATTTAATAAATGTAAACAAAGTTTGAATCCTGGGGACCTTACGTCAAGTGACGAATTGTCAAAATGCACTAGAGTCCACCACCTGATATTTTTAAATCCACCTTGTCGCGGTACCGCGAAAATCGCGTATGACTTGAGCTGTCAATTATGTTATAAAATCTGACAGATAGGCGAGATAATCGCGGTTCGTGTATGGAACCATCCGAGGTCTGGTGACGATTGAATGTGCCAAGAAGAAATATTTTTCTATCAATTTGCGAATCAAATTATTTATTTCACATAGTTTATGCAAAATATAATACAAAACTCATTGCTCGACACGAGTTTTCACACAAATCCGCCAGAAAAAGTAAAAATAATCGGTTCGCGCTACCGCGAAAATCTCAGCAATACCGAAGTTGGGTATCTCTGCGAAACAGCAAGCGCGATTGGAGGCGCGGAAGATTTGACAGCTCTACTGTTCTACAACTGTTATAAACAAGGCGCGAATTTCGCGGTACCGCGACGATCTCGGTTCGTCTATTTCCAGCCTCAGCTTTTTGCATTGTATATCAGTTTTCGAGCAGCTATTTAAGTGGGTATAATATAAAGATGGGCTTATCCCAAGGTGTATAAATTTAGAAGGCTGATTTTTATCACTTCTGTTTCTGAATGAAGATTTTAAGAGTGTTTTGTGTATTCGTCATGCCTTCAGAAAGCTTGTTTGAACAGAAGTTTTCACCCATCCTGTCAAAAAGTGATATTCAAATTTGGTTATATAACATGCTATGAGACCACCTGGACTACATGCACTTTGATTCTGGACTAGTTAATCTGGCCCGGTTGCAGGTTTAAGCAACAGAACCTAAAACGTGTATACTAACTGCAGAGCACATTTAAATGTTTTCATTCAAACATGTAGGTAAGCAATCCTGCTCTCTTTTGATGTCTATTTACTGATACTTTTTATGATCGTGTTGCTATCTCGGTACAGGCTTCCATCCTATTGTGATCCCGGTTTATAGTCCTTCCATATTTTTGTCTTATTTACAAATGTTAGTTGTTCCATTACATTAGCAATCGTGGTCCACTTTCTTTTTCAGTATGTTTGACTACCGGCTGGACTCGTGGTACAGTCGTCAACTCGAACGAATTAACAAAATGCCCATCGTGGGTTCAACTTCCAATATGACTGACTATTATCCTGCTATGGTTTATCAAAAAATCACTAAAAACCAAGCCCCGGTGCGGCGCAGGCAGGCCTTGGCCGACAACGGTTGTTGTGGCAAAGAAGAAGATGTTTGACTATTCCGCTATCATTGACCATTTTCACAACCATATAGAACATACGAAAATTTAATTTAGTCATTCTGAACTTATGGAATAGCTACTATTAAATGTCTTGACATGTTCATATAACATATGGGTCCGAGTCTTCCATCCACAGGGCTCACTGTCACGGCTTATTATTGACCCGTGCCCAATCTTCTGCAAGACTATTTGTGTACCAAGCAACCATGAATATTCAGGAGTGCTAAATGCTAATAAAAACAATTAAACTAACTTCATTTAACTTTGTAGCTTCATCATGTGCTCATATAAAAAAGAACCCCTGACCAAGGAATGTCCTTATTCCGTGTATATTATTATCCCATTACTTTTCCCAATAGGAGTTGCTGTTCATTTCAGTTTTACAGTGCAGTTCAGTTGTAATTCCACTGCTGAACACAATTGTTTTTCCCGCAAGATATACTTTCAATGGATGAATAAATTGTAGCAACCTTGATCCCATAATAATTGGGAATTATTATAGCTAGGTTAGGTTTATAGATTAGGATAGAGGATTAGGATAGTTTATTAGAATAGAAGGAAGTGAGAATAAAGCCCTTCTTTTGGTAACGACACAGCCGCGAGACTAAGCTCCGTGAACCCGCTACAAAATATTAAAGTTCAATTATTCAATGTTTGTTTTTTTTTCAAATGTTTAACATAACTCGTACTGAGCCTTATCCAACAATCTGCGTATGGAGACCCGATCCATGGGAAATATAAACCCGTTATATGTATGTTTTAAAGTTGTTCACTTAGTCCTAGTTATGCAGCTCCGATGGTTTCACTATATTGCATTGTACCACGCATTTTTGGGTTAATGTACAATGGAAAATTGTAATTGTTCAACGTTCATAGCGTACGATTTGGCAATCCTTTCAAGCAAGCATTTGACTGCATTTGGATGATGGTACAGGAAGCAAGTACATGATAGTTCGAAGCAAGTCTTTTTATTCAAACGTTTTGAACTTCACAAAAAACACTACTACGCATGATAAAACGGATGGAGCGAGGTAGAATCTCCACCACAGAATTATTTAGAATCACTGGGAATAATTTGATAATTATTGATACACTTTCAACACGTGCGTAGAAGAAAACAATGATGTCTTTTGATCTGAATATATCAATCATTCAATCACTCTACCATTGCTTGTTGTCTCGGAGAATGGAAACACCGCAAAGAAATAAAAATCATCCAAGCACCCATAGTTGGTTAGCAAAACCGTTCTATAGCGAGTAATTTTTTCGTACAGGAAGATCCTATAGTGAGCAATCGTTTCACCTATGAGCGTAACGTGAGCGTGACGTTAGCGTCACCTCTTACTTCGTTTTGTATAGGGAGATTCCATCACCAGATCTCTTTAACACTAGAACCGCCGATGGGACTTTTTTGTCCCATCGTACTCGAAAAAGGTGTGTTATTCCGCTTGCCGTCGTGACAAACCATTGAAATTTTCTGACTTTTATTTATTTATAAAACGGATGGAGCGAGGTAGAATATCCACCACAGAATTATTTAGAATCACTTGGAATAATTTGATAATTATTGATACACTTTCAACACGTGTGTAAAAGAAAACAATGACGTCTTTCAGTTTGAATACCTCAATGATTCAATCACTCTACCATTGCTTGTTGCCTCGGAGAATGGAAACACCGCAAAGAAATAAAAATCATCCAAGCACCCATAGTTGGTTAGCAAAACCGTTCTATAGTGAGTAACTTTTTCGTACAGGAAGATCCTAAAGTGAGCAATCGTTTCACCTATGAGCGTAACGTGAGCGTGACGTTAGCGTCACCTCTTACTTCGTTTTGTATAGGGAGATTCCATCACCAGATCTCTTTAACACTAGAACCGCCGATGGGACTTTTTTGTCCCATCGTACTCGAAAAAGGTGTGTTATTCCGCTTGCCGTCGTGACAAACCATTGAAATTTTCTGACTTTTATTTATTTTGAACGATCTTTCGAATGCGCTAATAAAAATAATTGTATTCCATATGGTTCTTTAAAAAAAACATTTTTATCCTAGTACCGCCATATGGGACATTTTTGTCCCATAAGCAAATTTAATTGTGATGGCTGGTATCCCTGCTGTCAACGAGTGAGGGGTGTGCTTCTGCAAGTCTGGCAGCACTGGCGTGTACGCATTTTGTGACAAGGCATGTCAATACGAATAGAACAATAAAAGTGCGCGAAAGTATTTAACTACATACTAGTGATGGGCGGGTCGACCCGAACCTATCGGGTCGGAGCCATCCGTAAGCGACCCGGAGAAGTTCGGGTCGACCCGAAAGGTACAAGTAGGTTCAGTGGGTGCAACGACTCCGGTAGGTGCGAGAAAGCTTAAGCGACTCCGACCCGTTGGTGCAACGAGTTCGGGTCGGGTCGGGCCACAGTAGGTTCAGTTTGACCCGAGGGTGCAGCGAGTTCGGGTCGACCCGATAGATCAGTAGGTGTGAGAAACCATAAGCGACTCCGACCCGTTTCTCCCATAGAGCGTTTCTACATACACCGAGAATGCAGTTGAGAAAATAACTGACAGCATGCTTTGACAGCAACTGACAGCATTTTCAGTGAGAGAATTCTCCTCGGCATGCAAAGAACGATGGAGCTGAGAAAAAATTGAATTGGCAGTTTATAGCGATCGATCAATTATAGTTTGCATTTTTGCCGTCTAATAATCGTAGAAATGTTGTGATATAGAAATGATGACCATACCGTTTGGTTGTCTTCTGTCTAATGCCCGTTTATTTCACCTTCATGCGGTTTGTCGCTTTGACAGATTGACGTTGTCGGAGCTGTCTGAACCTGCACGTCACTGATTAAAGTGCAGGGCTGCCAAACACCACACGCCCCCATGATGTTCTCATCACTTAATGTCTACAACAAAATCTGCCAGTGACTGTGGCGGCCGTCGGTTCCGCGCCGGTCGACCTTCATTCACTTCTATGGGCTGCTCATCAAACTGGGCAGGAATTTCAGCATATTGCTCAACGCTTGTTTCCTCTTGCTCCTCATCAACTTCGACATAAGCGTCTATAGAATCATTCGGGTTTGACCTTGCATCAAGAAAGAGATCTATCTCGTCCTCAGCTGCAGATGATGGTAAGGCAATGTGTGAGGTTGTCAGAAAGTCTCTTCCCCCGTATGTACTCGGAGCTCTTCGAATGTCAAGCACATGTCTCGGCGTGCCTTCCACCTCTACAGTGTTTCTTGATATGACACCAGTCACTGTACCAGGCTTCCATTTGGTTGTACAGGTTACTTGGGGTGGCTTAACGAATACTGAATCTCCTGGCTTGAAGGGGCATTCCTCGACGCCTTTTTCTGAAGGCTCTCGAGGTTTTGCCGAAGGATGTCTCCATTTGTAACGGAAGATGGCATCTGCTGGAGATTCCTCTCGACTACAATCCGACGCCAGATTGTACCAAAACACGGCCTGGAGAGGTGACGTGGCACTTCTGGCAGCTATTCTTTTAATTGTTCGATGGTTACGTTCGACAATACCATTACCGGATGGGCGATAAGCTGCTCTATATCGCCTCACTACATTCCAGTTTCTACACAGCAGTTCGACATAGCTAGAGCGGAATGCTAATCCGTTATCCATTAGCAATTCATCAGGAGGTCCTCTTTCACGAAATACTCCTTCCAACACCTGACTTATTTCTGAGCCACTCTCTGTTTTTATCTCGCGCCATATCGCAAATCGTCCTGGTCCACAATCTACTATTGCAAGATATTTACTTGATTCAAAGTGAGTTACGTCTACAGCTAATCGTTGCCATATTCTTTTTACTTCGAGATCACCTTGCTCGTGTGTGGTCGGTGCTGGATCGATAGATTGACACTGTATGCATTCGCGTACGCACTGCGATATTTCATTTCTATTTATTGTTGGATCTACCAGTCTTGCCAGATAGAGTGAACGATCTACGCCAAAATGATGCTGTTCATGCAACCTCTTCACGTTTGCTGCGCACGCCACGTGTAACTCACGTGTGATCGGTTTAGTGAGCCATGATTTTTTCACTCGCGTCAAGGCATCTGCTTTGTTCTTTTCAGACTGAACAAAAATCACGTTCAACTCCAGTGCATATTCGTTCATGAGTTCTCGTATTGTGCCCAAACGTCTTCTGATCAACATCTCTGAAGCACCAGAAACCTTGGCTCTTGGTCCCAAATCACAGGCCGATCGAAGCCAGCTAACCACAGTAGCCGAATCACACATCACTTTCAGCTTACTCAAGCCCCATTTCAGTGCAAGGTTGATTCCTCTCATCACCGCGTCTAGCTCCGCAATGTTAATATGGCCAGCATCTGCTTCTTTTCGCAACCACGCTGCGTCTTCTACTATCTCGCCACCTATTTCCAAGACTACACCGTATGCTACAGAGCTAGCGTCACACCAAACCACACCACACCTTCCACAGCATCTGGTGGCACCATCCAACAACCTCTAACCGGATCATCGCGTTGCACTCTTTCTAATATTTCCCGTAGGATCATCATTGCCTTTTCTCCAACACCATCATCCCATCGCTGCCCCTGACAATGCCTTTTCGAGTAGCTGCACGCGACGCACAACCAATTAGCCACTGGGTAGTGTCCCACCAGGCGTCCACACACAGAGAAAAATTCCCTCCTCGTCAACTCGTGATCAGGGAAAGTCGGCAAATCATTCCCTCGACGAAACAACACTTGCCTTTCGTTCTCGCTAAGTTCTAGCCCAAGAACTCGCCCTCCATGCAAATGTACTGGTGGCTTCGCTTCTAGCCCATATCGCTTCAGGTGGTTGACAACTTCGCCTGCTGAGACCACACTTTCATCCACAATAATATCGTCAATGTAGCTACCAGTACCTCGTCTGATTTTATCATTTTGATATAGTACGTATTCAACTATTTTACTCATGATTTTTGGTGCACTACTCAACCCAAAGCCCAAGCGTGTTAAGCAATAAGATCGGTTTTTGAAACATACCTGTTGAAAGTCCCAGAGGCTAGGATCGATCCGTACCTGAAGATAGCCAGATCGCAGGTCCACCAACTTTAAGGGTCCCTTCATTCTCCGCCACCTTCGAATCGTTTCATCGCAGGCAGGAGCATCCAATCCAGGGTTCAATTGAACAAAGCTGTTAAGCTCACGATAGTCAAGAACCGGTCTAATCTTGTTCTTATTCGGTTGTTCTACCGCCATGAGTGGCAGCCTACCGTATACCTGTGACTTCCATGGTCGCAGCCAACCATTCTCAATCCATGTTTGAACCTCTTCATCGAACCGATCTTTCTTTACAGGATCATCAACGCTGCCGTAACTAGCGGTAGTGTTTCTCAGCACCGCAGGGTCTTTTTTCCATTTCCACCGTGCAGTCCACTCTTTCCCGTCAAAGCTCGCCTCAAAATCTCTATCGTCTATTATCACTGCTGTTGGCACCGCTCCACATGCTGTACCACACGATGGCTTCGAGGTTAGCGCACGACTTTGTCTCCGGATCGCAGTAGTGGTTCCCAGAAAAATTTCGGTGCTCGCAATCATTACGCCACCGAACAATTCTATCGCGTCCATTCCAAGCACTACATCAACGCCATCGACCAGCTTGTCCAAAACAAGACACTCGATGCGGGTTGACATTCCAGAACATTCGACCAGTACACGTTCATAACCTTGGCAAGAAACCCTGTCTCCATTAATTGTTACTATCGTTGCGAGCGGTCCAAACGCCGTAGATGTGGAGAACCGGGGCGAGATGATCGATTTTCCACAGCCAGTGTCGATAAGGGCCCGCGCTTGTACACCGTTTACGGCAACTCAAACAATAGGCAGCGCCTCTAAGCATGTTGTGGGAGATACGCAGGCGCCGTAGAACTCCCTTGTCCGTTTCCCGCAGGGCAATTACGCCGAAAATGCCCTACCTGCCCACACGTCCAGCATAGAGGTGGTTGCTTTGGAGTTTTACACTTTTTTGCCGAATGCTGTCCCCCGCATCGCGGGCATACCTGCATTGTTTCTCCTTGTTGTTGCCCTGTATACTGCCGGTTAACAATAGCTGCTGCCGCCATGTTGTCGTTCACGCGCACTCTTTCATCTGCTGGCCGCTTCCCGTACTCGCGGAGAAGAGATCGCGTCGCATCTAGAAGCTTCTCGGTGTCGGTCAAATTTTCTATCATCGCATGCAGCGCGCTTCTGACCGACAAGGGCAACCCGTGGCAGTATTGTGCACGTAACACCTCGTCGCCTTTGATGCCTGCGTCTTTTATTAAACGGCATAACTTTTGGTGGAACTGTTAGGCCGAAAATACACGGACCGGAATTTCGCGGCCGCGGAATTCCTGTAGGACAGTTATGTCAATAACTGCAATTTGACAATCAATAACCTACAGAAATTTGACCCGACCTGGACGTTTGTTTACAAATATTGAGCAACGCTGTTACTCGAGTCGAACCTAATTTACTCTCAACTCACTTCCGAATTATTATAAGCTAACAATGTTTCGTGCAAAAAGAGCAGCTGCATTACGATGGACAAGTGCGTGGGCAAATTTCATTCGTTTGCATACGATGTCGCTTCAGCAAGCTCCGCCAGCTAGAGAATGGATGCGCCCAATGCTTCGCGAAAGGGATGAGCAAGCGAGTCGGTTGCTAGCGTCTATTTTGGAAGAAGAATTGGATAATACCATAATTAATTTTATGAGATTGTCTAGAAACGATTTCGATTACCTTCTTAAGCAAATCGGTCCAAAGATTCAAAGAATGGATACGAATATGCGTTTAAGTTTGTCAGCCAAAGACAAGCTTATAATTACCTTGCGGTATTTGGCTACAGGAGACTCATACAAAACCCTTGAATACGCCTTCCGGGTATGTCGGAATTTTGTTTATTCTCCAAAATATACTTTGTCTTTGTTTGTTATTTAATTCAAATTTGTTTTAGATTTCAGCACAGGCAATCGGTCAATTTGTACCGCAAGTGTGTGACTGTCTTGTGGAAGTCCTTCGAGAGCAGGTAAAGGTAAGACCCAAAGAAAAATCATCATGTTGATCTGTTGTTTTACAAGTATATTTCTGCAGCGAAACTAACTGTGGGATGGGTAGATCTTGAAGACGTTGGAATCAGTTGATAAAAAGATAATTAATCGAGTGCTTATAACAAATATAAGTGACTATTTTTTTTGTTTGTGTATGAGAACGCTGATTACGAATTAGGAACGTGGCGGCTTTAAAGATGGATGCTGTAAGCGGTAGCCAAGGTCAGTGCAAAGAAAGGGAATTCCGTATATGAGCAAACTGCTCGGTATATGAGTTACTTGTAAGTTAATGGTCTAATGTAGACGCTGGATAGTTTCTTGCATGCATAAAAGTCTAAGTCTGTGAACTAACTATGATGAAAATATTGGAATTTAAATTCAATAATTCATAGTATATTTCATATAATAATATATAATTCATGTCTTTGCATTGAATGCATTTAACTTTACTTAAACTTAAAACATGTTAATTCACGTCTGGAGAAAGCGCCGCTTTACATAAACTGTAAAAGAAAAGAAAATTTATTAGTTTACATGCCAAAGTCGCTGATAACTAGCTATGTACAAATAACGATTGCTAACTTAAAGAACGGGTTTGAAAACCACGACTTCTCTTCTTACCTATTCTATCGCCTCACCTGGTATCCGAAATTTTCCTGGAAATACTCCTGTTCCTCCTCTTGGACCACCATGCGTATGCGCATTAGGCATCGCATCCGGTTTTCGAGCGGCCAATCTCGAATGATGTGGGCAATCCCGGACAGCTGACCATCCACTGTATCGGTTGGGTTTTTGAGCTGGCTGGCCAGTTCGATTGAGGCATCACCCACCGTCCGCAAAGCTGCAACCACCTCCTCATTGTATGCAAGATTAACCTCTTGCCAACGCCTTTTAAACCGCCTTGACGCTACATTTGGCGGAGTAGATGGACGAGGCGGTGTGGCATAATGTGACCGTCCACGTTGCGGTGACGGCACACGCGAGGGTCCTGATCGCGGAGACGGCATTCGCGATGGTTGAGGTCGCGGAGACGGCACTCGCGATAGTCCAGGTCGCGGAGATGGCACACGCGACGGTCCAGGCTGCGGTGACGGCACACACGACGGTCCTGGAGAAGGTGTGAGGGCCTCGTCCAACACCTCTATTTCCAAATGAGAAAGCTAAACAAAAAGATACTTTAGTTTAAATATTGATTGACACTTTTTGATTGGGATTACATTCTTGTTTTATTTCTCTTTTTTTCTTTTCGCAGTTACCCACATGCTCCGACGAATGGAAACGAATCGCGCAAGGCTTTCAAGACAAATGGAATTTTCCACATGCAATCGGAGCAATTGATGGAAAACACGTTATGATAAAGTCTCCTCCACATAGTGGAACCGACTATTTTAATTACAGAAGGCATTTTAGCATCGTTCTGCTGGGTGTAGTTGATGCCAACTGTAATTTTATGTATGCAGACATTGGCGCAAAAGGTCGAATATCTGATGGAGGGGTTTTTAAAAACTCAATGCTTCACAAAAAGCTTGAAAGAAATGAATTGGGAATACCAAGCCCTGCACCATTGTACCAAACATCTCGCATCCTCGTCCCCTATATGCTTTTAGGCGACAAAGCCTTTCCTCTAACAAAATACTGCCTTAGGCCATTCAGTGGCTTCACGGAAAGAGGATCGGTAGAGCGTAATTTTAATCTTCGTCATTCAACTGCCAGGCGGTCTGTAGAAATGGCTTTCGGGATACTCTGTGGAAGGTTTCGAGTGTTAAGAAAGCCTATCGAACTGCGTCAGGAAAATGCGAAAAAAGTTATCTTGGCTTCTATTTATTTACATAATTTCATAAGAAGAGATGAGGATGTACGGTGTCAGGATAACCGTCAATTTCTTTCCAATGAAGAAGAGGAAATAAATAACATGCGTGCACTCGAAACAAACAGGTCGCGACCTAATTTGAATATGTTGCAAATTCGGATGCATATTGCAAACTATTTACAAGAAAATTGAATTCAACAATTAATTTTTATAATGAAATTTTTAATAATCATACAATTGAATTTGAATAAAGAGATACTACTAATTGGCTATAAAAGAGTGATTGCCTTTTAACATGTTTTTTAATATGTAAAATAAAAATATAACTCAAACCATATCCAAAAACCTTTTTTCCTTGTTCATAATTTTAACTTACGGTGTTAACGGTATTTCCACAATCAGTCGTTGCGTCTAAGAACGACATCGCAGCAAAAGCGAACCACCGTGGGTGATCAATTTCATCAGCTCCTGAAAATAAGATATGAAATGTCCATCATAAACATATTGTTATTACTTTCACTTAAAAAATACATACCAGATCCAGTTACCATGCTCCGGTTCAATTTTGAGCGGTACTTCCGGTAAATGGATTGAAGCGATGCCCACTTCTCTTTAAGTTCATCGATTGGTTGGTCCATTTCTGCTGCGATGTCGTTCCACTCATCATTTCTATGATGAATATTTTTGTACTCTGGATGTTGCCGGTTCCAGACCGCCTCATGCCGAAAAACACAATCGATAAACGCAAGCACAACCTCATCACTCATGTAGATCGTCTGGAAAGAGAACATTTTTGTGAGAATATTTGTCGGATCATACGCACCGACAGAGCCGTTTCGATAAAGGGTTTTTTTTTCGGGAGAGTCATTGTTCTGTTTCGCTGAGACCTGGTTAAACAAATCCAGCTCTTGCCGTTAATTGGCAGCAAATTGCTAGCACAACATAAATCATTAGTATACAATTCGTTTATGGACTGCACCAGAATGCGCTTTGCCAGCTTAACAATTACGGTAACTCACAACAACTTCTTGACCTATACGTGCCAGCGAGCTCCAGCTACTGCCAATACCACTGCTGCGAAAATAAGGTTCAATTACTCACGCACTGACCTTACTGAAGTCTAGAGACTAATTTTCTCCTTTGATCAATCATTTCAATCGTCAAACTATACATTCGACCATGCTACGAACATTTTCACAGATTTCATGAGAACCGCGTTGCGGAAATCTGCTCCTATTAAACAGCCCCATCGCGAACCTCCGTGGGGTGACCGCACATTGCTTGCCTCTAAAAAAGCGAAACGAGCTGCCACAGCAATTTTTTCAAATCTGTCAGCTAGAAAGAGCCATCTTCGACTAAAAGCCATCCTGGCTAAGTTTTTCTCCTGGTGCAAACGTAACGCACTAAGTCAATAACTTCCGCGCAAACCAATTATACGTCTTCCTACTAGTTGCTAGTTGCTGGATGCAGTTGACTAGTTGCTGGATGCAGTTGACTACTTTGTATGGTCATAAACATGGCGCGCGCGCTTCGTTCCTGTGTGTTATAAGACACTTCGCATTTATCAGGATTCACTTCTACGTTCCTGCCTGAACACTGCGACGTCGACCAATACTGGCGGTCACTGAAACCCGGACCCTTTTTCGGCTCTCGAAACCCCCATCATAATATCATCCTTTGACATACCTTCTTTCGTTTTTTCATTGCTGGTTTGATATCTAGAAATTAAACACAAAATTCTTTATCCTGTAATTATATTTTGAAATGCAATATTTACCCATTTTCCGTCTTGATGTGCTCAAATTTAAGGCAACAGAATTCGAAGTGCACAATGTTTACCTTTTCAAACGGTACACAATAACGCAATGACAACGGAATTTTCCTGCCGCGAAACCGCAGAAATACTGCATGTGGGTATCTTTGCGAAACAGCAACCGGGATAGCCGGCGCGGAAAAGTGACAGTTTGATTGTTATACATCTGTTATACGCAGGCGGAATTCCGCGGCCGCGAAATTCCGGTCCGTGTATTTTCGGCCTTAGGCCGAAAATACACGGACCGGAATTTCGCGGCCGCGGAATTCCTGTAGGACAGTTATGTCAATAACTGCAATTTGACAATCAATAACCTACAGAAATTTGACCCGACCTGGACGTTTGTTTACAAATATTGAGCAACGCTGTTACTCGAGTCGAACCTAATTTACTCTCAACTCACTTCCGAATTATAATAAGCTAACAATGTTTCGTATAAAAAGAGCAGCTGCATTACGATGGACAAGTGCGTGGGCAAATTTCATTCGTTTGCATACGATGTCGCTTCAGCAAGCTCCGCCAGCTAGAGAATGGATGCGCCCAATGCTTCGCGAAAGGAATGAACAAGCGAGTCGGTTGCTAGCGTCTATTTTGCAAGAAGAATTGGATAATACCATAATTAATTTTATGAGATTGTCTAGAAACGATTTCGATTACCTTCTTAAGCAAATCGGTCCAAAGATTCAAAGAATGGATACGAATATGCGTTTAAGTTTGTCAGCCAAAGACAAGCTTATAATTACCTTGCGGTATTTGGCTACAGGAGACTCATACAAAACCCTTGAATACGCCTTCCGGGTATGTCGGAATTTTGTTTATTCTCCAAAATATACTTTGTCTTTGTTTGTTATTTAATTCAAATTTGTTTTAGATTTCAGCACAGGCAATCGGTCAATTTGTACCGCAAGTGTGTGACTGTCTTGTGGAAGTCCTTCGAGAGCAGGTAAAGGTAAGACCCAAAGAACAATCATCATGTTGATCTGTTGTTTTACAAGTATATTTCTGCAGCGAAATTAACAGTGGGATGGGTAGATCTTGAAGACGTTAGAATCAGTTGATAAAAAGATAATTAATCGAGTGCTTGTAAGAAATATAAGTCAATATTTTGAAATTGTTAAATTGTTGTGTATGAGAACGCTGATTACGAATTAGGAACGTGGCGGCTTTAAAGATGGATGCTGTAAGCGGTAGCCAAGGTCAGTGCAAAGAAAGGGAATTCCGTATATGAGCAAACTGCTCCGTATATGAGTTACTTGTAAGTTAATGGTCTAATGTAGACGCTGGATAGTTTCTTGCATGCATAAAAGTCTAAGTCTGTGAACTAACTATGATGAAAATATTGGAATTTAAATTCAATAATTCATAGTATATTTCATATAATAATATATAATTCATGTCTTTGCATTGAATGCATTTAACTTTACTTAAACTTAAAACATGTTAATTCACGTCTGGAGAAAGCGCCGCTTTACATAAACTGTAAAAGAAAAGAAAATTTATTAGTTTACATGCCAAAGTCGCTGATAACTAGCTATGTACAAATAACGATTGCTAACTTAAAGAACGGGTTTGAAAACCACGACTTCTCTTCTTACTTATTCTATCGCCTCACCGGGTATCCGAAATTTTCCTGGAAATACTCCTGTTCCTCCTCTTGGACCACCATGCGTATGCGCATTAGGCATCGCATCCGGTTTTCGAGCGGCCAATCTCGAATGATGTGGGCAATCCCGGACAGCTGACCATCCACTGTATCGGTTGGGTTTTTGAGCTGGCTGGCCAGTTCGATTGAGGCATCACCCACCGTCCGCAAAGCTGCAACCACCTCCTCATTGTATGCAAGATTAACCTCTTGCCAACGCCTTTTAAACCGCCTTGACGCTACATTTGGCGGAGTAGATGGACGAGGCGGTGTGGCATAATGTGACCGTCCAGGTTGCGGTGACGGCACACGCGAGGGTCCAGGTCGAGGTGATGGCACACGCGACGGTCCTGATCGCGGAGACGGCATTCGCGATGGTCGAGGTCGCGGAGACAGCACTCGCGATAGTCCAGGTCGCGGAGATGGCACACGCGACGGTCCAGGCTGCGGTGACGGCATACACGACGGTCCAGGAGAAGGTGTGAGGGCCTCGTCCAACACCTCTATTTCCAAATGAGAAAGCTAAACAAAAAGATACTTTAGTTTAAATATTGATTGACACTTTCTGATTGGGATTACATTCTTGTTTTATTTCTCTTTTTTTCTTTTCGCAGTTACCCACATGCTCCGACGAATGGAAACGAATCGCGCAAGGCTTTCAGGACAAATGGAATTTTCCACATGCAATCGGAGCAATTGATGGAAAACACGTTATGATAAAGTCTCCTCCACATAGTGGAACCGACTATTTTAATTACAGAAGGCATTTTAGCATCGTTCTGCTGGGTGTAGTTGATGCCAACTGTAATTTTATGTATGCAGACATTGGCGCCAAAGGTCGAATATCTGATGGAGGGGTTTTTAAAAACTCAATGCTTTACAAAAAGCTTGAAAGAAATGAATTGGGAATACCAAGCCCTGCACCATTGTACCAAACATCTCGCATCCTCGTCCCCTATATGCTTTTAGGCGACAAAGCCTTTCCTCTAACAAAATACTGCCTTAGGCCATTCAGTGGCTTCACGGAAAGAGGATCGGTAGAGCGTAATTTTAATCTTCGTCATTCAACTGCCAGGCGGTCTGTAGAAATGTCTTTCGGGATACTCTGTGGAAGGTTTCGAGTGTTAAGAAAGCCTATCGAACTGCGTCAGGAAAATGCGAAAAAAGTTATCTTGGCTTCTATTTATTTACATAATTTCATAAGAAGAGATGAGGATGTACGGTGTCAGGATAACCGTCAATTTCTTTCCAATGAAGAAGAGGAAATAAATAACATGCGTGCACTCGAAACAAACAGGTCGCGACCTAATTTGAATATGTTGCAAATTCGGATGCATATTGCAAACTATTTACAAGAAAATTGAATTCAACAATTAATTTTTATAATGAAATTTTTAATAATCATACAATTGAATTTGATTAAAGAGATACTACTAATTGGCTTTAAAAGAGTAATTGCCTTTTAACATGTTTTTTAATATGTAAAATAAAAATATAACTCAAACCATATCCAAAAACCTTTTTCCCTTGTTCATAATTTTAACTTACGGTGTTAACGGTATTTCCACAATCAGTCGTTGCGTCTAAGAACGACATCGCAGCAAAAGCGAACCACCGTGGGTGATCAATTTCATCAGCTCCTGAAAATAAGATATGAAATGTCCATCATAAACATATTGTTATTACTTTCACTTAAAAAATACATACCAGATCCAGTTACCATGCTCCGGTTCAATTTTGAGCGGTACTTCCGGTAAATGGATTGGAGCGATGCCCACTTCTCTTTAAGTTCATCGATTGGTTGGTCCATTTCTGCTGCGATGTCGTTCCACTCATCATTTCTATGATGAATATTTTTGTACTCTGGATGTTGCCGGTTCCAGACCGCCTCATGCCGAAAAACACAATCGATAAACGCAAGCACAACCTCATCACTCATGTAGATCGTCTGGAAAGAGAACATTTTTGTGAGAATATTTGTCGGATCATACGCACCGACAGAGCCGTTTCGATAAAGGGTTTTTTTTTCGGCAGAGTCATTGTTCTGTTTCGCTGAGACCTGGTTAAACAAATCCAGCTCTTGTCGTTAATTGGCAGCAAATTGCTAGCACAACATAAATCATTAGTATACAATTCGTTTATGGACTGCACCAGAATGCGCTTTGCCAGCTTAACAATTACGGTAACTCACAACAACTTCTTGACCTATACGTGCCAGCGAGCTCCAGCTACTGCCAATACCACTGCTGCGAAAATAAGGTTCAATTACTCACGCACTGACCTTACTGAAGTCTAGAGACTAATTTTCTCCTTTGATCAATCATTTCAATCGTCAAACTATACATTCTACCATGCTACGAACATTTTCACAGATTTCATGAGAACCGCGTTGCGGAAATCTGCTCCTATTAAACAGCCCCATCGCGAACCTCCGTGGGGTGACCGCACATTGCTTGCCCTAAAAAAGCGAAACGAGCTGCCACAGCAATTTTTTCAAATCTGTCAGCTAGAAAGAGCCATCTTCGACTAAAAGCCATCCTGGCTAAGTTTTTCTCCTGGTGCAAACGTAACCCACTAAGTCAATAACTTCCGCGCAAACCAATTATACGTCTTCCTACTAGTTGCTAGTTGCTAGATGCAGTTGACTACTTTGTATGGTCATAAACATGGCGCGCGCGCTTCGTTCCTGTGTGTTATAAGACACTGCGCATTTATCAGGATTCACTTCTACGTTCCTGCCTGAACACTGCGACGTCGACCAATACTGGCGGTCACTGAAACCCGGACCCTTTTTCGGCTCTCGAAACCCCCATCATAATATCATCCTTTGACATACCTTCTTTCGTTTTTTCATTGCTGGTTTGATATCTAGAAATTAAACACAAAATTCTTTATCCTGTAATTATATTTTGAAATGCAATATTTACCCATTTTCCGTCTTGATTTGCTCAAATTTAAGGCAAAAGAATTCGAAGTGCACAATGTTTACCTTTTCAAACGGTACACAATAACGCAATGACAACGGAATTTTCCTGCCGCGAAACCGCAGAAATACTGCATGTGGGTATCTTTGCGAAACAGCAACCGGGATAGCCGGCGCGGAAAAGTGACAGTTTGATTGTTATACATCTGTTATACGCAGGCGGAATTCCGCGGCCGCGAAATTCCGGTCCGTGTATTTTCGGCCTTAGGGTGGTTCGCCAGCCCACTGTGCGCCAATAAACGATGCGTAAGATTCAGCCGGATCCGGACCAAAGGCTTTTCTGAGCGCCACCTTTATTGCCTCTGAATCTTTCTTCTTCTCATCGCTCAAGCGATCGTACACCAGGGCTGCTCCGCCATCTAAAAACAGCCCGACAGACAAAGAGAACGAAATTTTCAGGCGAGGGGTAGGTAGAAACACGCGGTGGGGGCCCGGCCCAAGATCGGATCCAAAGTCCGTTGTTTTGGGCTCGAAATTAAAAATGGCGAATGGAGCGCTACCACGGAGAGAATGCGCTCTCTTGCTTGCCTTTAAAATACACGAGGCGCTCTCGCTGTAAAGAACGCTCGCTCGCGCTGTTTCATCGTATTTTCCTCATACCCCTTCCTTCCCGTTTCTTTCGGCTTGCGCAGCGCTGAACTGGTACCCCCTCCCACTTGATTCCAGCGAATTGCGCTGCGCTGGACTGACACCCCCTCCCGCTCGTTTCTTTCGTAGCGCGCTGTGCGCTTCCCTTCATTCGGACTTGGTGCACCCGAATCAAAACAAAAACTTGAACACATCAAACTTGGTTTATATTTTATCACTTTTATTGCAAATAAAGGGGCATTTTCACACATAGCTTCACACAATCTTGCCACAAAATCACACACATTATTTATATAAAAAAAATCGCCGTATTTAAAATAGTCGCCTAACTGCATGGATACCGTTGTTGATGTTCAATACAGCAAACAAATATTAAAATGAAGCAACGCAAATCACACATTTAGGATAAATGATAACAAATAAGCGCAGCTTCATTTCAATGTGCACAACACTTCAACACTTAGCGAAACTTCGATCGCCCGGGACTTAGGCTAACACGCGCGCAGCCTTTCACGGCGAACGCTTGAGCTGAACTGTCGATTTCGTGTGGTGGCAAGAAGGGGAGCGCACAGAGGAACACTCGCTGCACTAGTGCGAGCGAAACACCGATACCCGCATGCCGCTGCGAGAAAACCAAACTGAGCGCGCAGGCTGAAAGTGAACGCACACATTCACACATGTGTAATTGTGTGAGTGCAAAAACTGTGTAGAAACCAAAACACGCTCGCGCCTCCGCGTAATTCCGCGTATTTCCAACCGTCTCCCCATGCTTCTACATGCCCCTCGCCTGAAAGTTGCACACTTTTTCATTCTCATTGCTAGTAGGGAGTGGCAACAGTTCTGCAACATTTTTCACTTTGCGCAATTCTGCAGCCCTATCAAAGCGATCCAGCCATCCGACGATATCACCATCGCCTGTAAAGGGCTTTACGACATCCACAAAGCGAATCTCTGCAGATTCCACCATTTTGTATCAAATGCCGAAATAGCTTGTGATATAGAAATGATGACCACACCGTTTGGTTGTCTTCTGTCTAATGCCCGTTTATTTCACCTTCATGCGGTTTGTAGCTTTGACAGATTGACGTTGTCGGAGCTGTCTGAACCTGAACGTCACTGATTAAAGTGCAGGGCTGCCAAACACCACAAATATTATTAAAAAGTAAAAGAAACTTTTTTGACTTCATTTTAGCGATTAAAATGGATTTTTTCAACATCATTTTAAAAGTCTCATCTCGGCGCTTTTCAGAGCTTCTACACACACCGGCGTGAGAAACCGGTTGTCAATTCTCTCACAGCCATCTCTCACCTGCAGTCTCGGTGTATGTAGAAACGCTCACAGGGTTAAAAAGCTACTTGACTCAACACTATTTACACGCATTACCTGCGTATCTCGGGGACAGCCTGCAATATTTTTTTCACTTCATTCACCCTTCACTTATTGAAACTGAAATTCTTTCTTCGTTGAACATATTGCACCTGCTTACATTGATAATAATCGTAAATTATTATTAGTGTTTTACCCGAAACATAATCCATACGAATATGGAATCCATGGATTATGAAGTATGAAGAAGAAAAACAACTTTACATTACTTGCTCTTGATACTTCGGATGCTTTTTCATTACCGTAGCAATAGACGATGCGCAATCTCAGATTGCGCATATATTTATCTGTCAAAAAAATTTTATATATCTCGGACATATAATCTTGAAAATTTATGCGAGTTAGCACATCGGCATCAAACTGCTGATGCGGCGGGTTGAATAACTTGGGTATCGATATGCTGATCGATATATGCATATCGATACCGTTAGCCGACCGGTCACATTAAGCGTTGGTAACAAATAATGGAAAATAAAGTCAGTTGGTTTCTAGCACTCTAAAGGTCCACTTCTTTCTAGCATCGAAGAAAGAAAAATAACTGGCGCCCGAATAGGGACCTGAAGAAGTTAAACGGGAAGTGTATCAGTCAAAAAAAAAATCCTAACATTAACAGTAGTTAAATCTGTGGTCAAAGGAGCCATTATTAAGACAAAGCGAATTTTGGGACACCGTGGTAAACACCCGATTGCTGCCAGCAGGCCCCCAGTAGTCGAAAGGAATAAAAAGGAAACCCTGCTGTAGCTGCCCAACTTTCCCCCGCGGAAAACTTCATCGATGGAGATCAACTCAAAATTACTGTAAGTATTCAAACAAAAAAATCCGAAATAACCATATTTTGGTGAACAATACAAAGCCTCGGTTTAATTAGTGATCGGTGAATTATAATTGTGACAGTGTAAAGTAAAGTGGAAGCTAAAAAAAAAACAAAAATGACGAATCCCAACTCCGAAATTGTTCTACGATCTTTTGTAGAGATGGGGAAAACCCCTGACTTTTTGAGGGACGTTCCAATTTTTGACGGAAACCCAAACGAACTGATGAATTGGATCTCGGATGTAGAAGATGTTTTTATCATGTATAGGGATCTTCCGGACGATTCGTTGCAGTTCCATTTGGTTGAACGAACAATCAGAAGAAAAGTCCGCGGAGAAGCTTCCGACGTACTAAACGCAAATAATGTAACATGCGCTTGGCATCAGATAAAATCAACACTGATGCTATATTACAAAGATAAGCGTGACGTGAAGACCCTAGACTATGAATTAACGTGTATAAAAAAGGGTTATTCTGAAAGCCTTGCCGGATATTATAGCAGAGTTAATGAATTACTAACCGCTATGATAGAACAAGTTCAAACTGATAGCAAATATTCCCTCCACGCGAACGTTCATATAAATTATTTTAGGGAGAATGCTTTGGACTCATTTATTAGAGGTCTTGAAAAACCGTTATCTACACTGTTAAAAACTGCTGACCCGAAGACCCTTAGCAAAGCATATCAATTTTGCCTTAATTACTTTAATATAGACATTCGATCAGCACCTTATAAGAATCAGTATGGTAATCAAAATTCTTCTAATACTCCTAAGCCAAAAGATCTAGGGTACGAACCGCAACCCTCCAGGGTAGCACCTAGACAAATTGTGTACCAACCAACACCCCCTCCCAGAACAGCCCCTCCAGCTCCAAGTCCAGCTCCACGATACCATCCAGCTCCACATTACGTTCCTAATCACCAATATACAATGAGCCAATGGAGGTAGACCGAAGCACAAATTCAAGAAATATTAATTATGGAAATAGACCCTCGTATGGGGAAAAAAGACCAAGACCTGCATCAAGCCAGGAAGCATGGGTAAAGAGACAAGCTCACCCATTGCAAGCTCATCAAATGGATAGCAATGACTACCATTTACAAGAACAGATCAGGGACCAGTTCACTGATGAATATGATATTACAGAAAACAATCAAAATATAAATTTACAGCACGACCATGATCCGCAAGAGGGATCAAGTAGAAATCATCAGAACCATTTTTTAGAGTGGGAGATGAGTTGGTAGCTCCCTGTCTTCCGTTTATTAAACTCAAAACTACCATTGGAACTTTTTCATTCTTAATAGATACAGGTGCTAATATTAATTTAATAGATCCAAAATTAGCACATTCATACGAACACAGCAAGCCGTACAAATTTTCTATAGGCCAAATTAGTAGTGCAAACAGTAAATTTTCTCCCACATATGCCATTGATATAAATTTTTTCCATCCTAAAATTGATTTTGAAGATCGCTTTTTACTTCACCATTTTCATAATTATTTTTATGGTATAATTGGCAACAGCATGATGAAAGCTTTGGATGCTATAATAGACCTAGGAAAAGATCAAATAACATTAACTAGAAACGGCAACAAGTTTGTTGTCCCAATTTCATATTATTCACCGCATAATCATTCTTCTCACAATTTAATCCGAACATCTCACCTCTCAAAATTGGAGTCAGAAAAACTAAAAAAGGTGTTGGAGAAAAATAGCCATTCATTTTATAAACCAGATACTAAATTAACTTGTACAACTAATAATCCGAATGTGCAATACACACTACGGATAACTCCCCAGTTCATCAAAGAATTTATCCTTACCCTGCTGCATATGCTGACGAAGTAAATAAGCAAGTGGAAAAATTATTAGAAGATGGAATTATTAGACCGTCTCACTCGGCTTGGACATCCCCGGATTGTATGGATTGTACCAAAAAAGTCAGATGCGTCAGGGCAAAAAAAAATCCGAATGGTTATAGATTATCGCATGTTAAATGCCAAAACCATCTCTGAAAAGTACCCAATGTCTGAGATAAACTACGTAATAGACCAATTAAAAGGAAAAAAATATTTTTCAACGTTGGATTTAGCTTCCGGATTCCACCAAATTAAGATGAAAGAATCGGATATCGATAAAACAGCATTCGCTATTAATAATGGCAAATACGAATTCACTAGAATGCCATTTGGCTTAAAAAACGCTCCAGCGATATTCCAAAGAGCGATTGATGATATTTTGCGAAATTTTATTGGAAAGATAAAATACGTCTATATAGATGACGTTATAGTTTTTGGAGATAGTTTGGATAACCATCTAGAAAATTTAGATACAATTTTGAAAACATTAAATAATGCAAGGTTAAAAATTCAATTAGATAAGTCAGAATTCCTTGGTCAAGAGGTAGAATTTCTAGGTTTTATTATTAGCACTGACGGAATAAAACCTAATGAGAACAAAATTGTCGTAATTAATAAATACCCCGTGCCCAAAACTATTATGGATTTGCGTGCATTTTTAGGATTAATGGGCTACTATCGACGATTTGTCAAAGATTTTGCCAAAATAGCAAAACCTCTGATAAACATTTTAAGGGGGAAGGGATCTGACACATCGAAAAAGAAAATTACTTTAGACTCACATGAAATTGAATGTTTTAATAAAATGAAACAAGTATTGTCATCAAGCGATATTTTAATTTATCCAGATTTTAATAAGCCATTTATTTTAACAACAGACGCCTCAAATTTCGCAATAGGATCTGTTCTCTCTCAAGGTGAATTAGGCAAAGACAAACCAATCCACTTCGCCTCAAGAACCTTATCGAGGACAGAAGAGAAATATTCAGCTCCCGAGAAAGAGATGCTTGATATTTTTTGGTCATTGCAAACGTTCCGTAACTATCTTTATGGAGCGAAAGTTAAAATAGTAACCGATCATCAACCCCTGACTTTTGCACTATCACCGAAAAATACGAATGCCAAATTAAAGCGTTGGAAAGCTTATTTGGAAGAACATGATCATGAGATTTTATACAAGCCTGGCAAAGGAAATGTTGTGGCTGATGCCCTCAGTAGAATAGTATTCTCTGTGTCTGGCACACAACATTCTGCAGAAACTAGCCAAGATTTCTACATTATCTCTTCAGAAGCCCCATTAAATCTTTTTCAGAATCAGATCATACTAAAGGAAGCGAAACCGAAAACAGTATTCGAAAACCCTTTCCCAAATTTTAAACGAACTATCATTTATACAGATACATTAACTGAATCCTCTTTTTTACAGATTCTTAAGGATCATTTCATATTAACAAAAATAAACGGTATTTTAACGAGCGAAGAAATTATGGGTAAATTTCAAGATGTTTATAGAAAGTTTTATGGAAATCAGAAACTCCTTAAAATCCGTTTTACACAAAAGCTCTTGGAAGATGTATCGGACGAAAATATACAAATGAATATAATTACGGCAGTGCATAACAGGGCACACCGTGGAGCCCAGGAAAATAAGTCGCAAATTTTACGCAAATACTATTTTACCAAGATGCAAGCCAAAATAAAAAAAAAAATGTTTCTAATTGCAGTACATGCAATGAAAACAAATACGATCGTAACCCGATAAAATTTCTTCAATAAAACACTCCCATACCAAAAGCACCATTTGAGATTGCTCACATTGATGTGCTTTTTTTGGAAAAACATTTTTTCCTCACCTACATCGATAAGTTTTCAAAATTTGCCCAAGTTAAGTTGATTCAATCGCGAGCAGCCGTTGATATAGTTCCAGTTGTAAAGGCGGTACTTTGTTAAAATTGCCTTTACAGCTGGAACTATATCAACGGCTGCTCGGCCCCGTCAAAAATATTAGTTATGGATGGTGGAAAATCATTCGGCACTCAGGATTTAACCAACTTCTATAAAGGCCACAAAATTCAGACCTACTTAACCGCTACTGGTCGAAGCGAGATGAACGGTACGATAGAAAGATTTCACTCAACCTTACTCGAAATTTATCGTATTACAAAATCCGAACAAAAAGATATGCCCATCCCTGACCTTGTCCAATCCTCAGTTCATAAATACAATTCATCAATCCATTCCACAACTAAACATACTCCATATGAAACTATCCTACCTTCCTTACGGTCATCTGATATTTGCGAGAACGTCCATAAGAATTTAAATGCCAAGCAGAAATACGATCTTTTGCTATACAATAAAAACAAAAGGGAGATAACAATACCAATTGCTAAAACAATTTATGAAAAGACTAGGGCTAGATTAAAACACAAACCAAGATACAAAAAGATTAAAGTTAAAAATGTTAATAGGAGCACAATTACAACCGAAGAATCTCGCAAAGTTCATAAAAATGACCTAAAAATTAGATAACGGTCGATGGCACCTTTATACTAACTTCAGATAACTTTTCCTTTTTTATTACAGTTTACTCCTTTCATTATGCTACCTATATCCATCCAACGGACAGAATATATCCATAGATAAAGTAGACAATCAACCGATAATAGGAATTGATGTAGGGCCTGCAAGAATTAAAATTGATAGTTATCATTATGTTCACCATTTCAATATCACTGCATACAAAAGTTATTTTCAGACAATAAGGTACGATTTCGAAAAAATAGCCCCAACTCAGTTTACACCGATAATAAAAAAAATCAATTAGATCATTTGAACACCCTCCTTAGAAAGCTCTCTCCAGTCAATCGTTTTAAACGTTGGGATTCCGTTGGTACTGTTTGGAAGTATTTAGCAGGGAACCCTGACGCTAATGACCTTAGAATAATAAACAGCAGTTTAAACGACCTGATAGATAACAACAACAAACAAATAACCATAAATAGACAGTTTAATAACAAAATTAAAGAGTTAGCTTTTAACACAGTCAAGGTTATAGAGCAATCAAATTCATTAGAAACCCATTCAATTGTTATATATATGCACTTAGAAAAAATTATAGAATCTGTTCAAGGAATTATCGATAGTATAGAGTCACACAGTCCATCGCTTAATGCACCAGACGACAGCGGTCTCCAGTGACAAGCGACCGTGGGACCGTGCGGAAGCGTTTTTCAGAACTCCCGATCCCATAAAGTCGATTCCGACTTATGACGGAAACAAGAAACAATTATCAGCGTGGCTGAGCACAGCCGAAAACACGCTAAACATTTTTAAAAATTTAGTTCCAGAACCGCAATTTAATATCTTTGTAACAGCAATTATTAATAAAATAGAGGGAAAAGCCAAGGATATAATATGCCTAGCAGGAAACCCCCAAAATTTTGACGAAATCAAAGTGATTTTAACAAACGCCTTAGGAGATCGTCAAGAAATGACTTATTACAAAAGTCAACTCTGGCAAACAAAGATGACGGAGAACATGACCATTCATAAATATTATAGTAATATTAATGAAATACTCCAAAATATTAAATTCCAGGCAAAGCAGAAAAAAAAGTTTCGCAATAATTGGGATGCGATAAACGCATTTATTGACGAAGATGGGTTAGCCGCCTTTTTATCCGGCTTGAAACAGCCATACTTTGGGTATGCGCAAGCCGCGTGTCCAGAGGATTTAGAGGCAGCATACGCCTTTGTATGCAAATTTAGATGTAATGAAGCCACCGCTAACGCGGAACTACAAAGGACAAAAGAAAGAAAAGAATTTTCTAAAGAACATTTTTATCAGAACCATCCCATTAAGGTAACTAGAGATGGGAAACAGTTTTCGAAAAACTACGAAACAAAACCGAAAGATAAATTTCTTGCAACTTATCGTTCTAACGATAAAAATGAAATCAAACAATCGTTTCCACAACCAATGGAAGTGGAATCTACAAAAAGGAAATTAACATTAAATCGAAAGCAGCTTCATAATAATGAAGTGCATCATACTGATAGCCCATCCGAGTCAGAAGAAGAAGAAGATGGAAACGTGGATTTGAATTTGTGTTGGGTACAAAAGACACACAGAATAACTTAGACTATTTGCCCTACATAAGTAGCACGAATACAAAAACAAATAAGACTATTAATCTACTAATCGATACCGGGGCAAATAAAAACATAATTTCTCCAGGTATTATAGAAAATTGCATCCCTAAGAAAAACAAAAGCATTAAAAATGTTGCTGGAACTTACAATATCAAAGAAAAGGGGAAAGCTAATCTTATCGGTTGCAATCTTCCAGCACAAACTTATTGCGTGTTAAAGTTTCACAATTTTTTCGATGGCCTAATAGGATCGGAAGAATTGGCAAAGAACAGAGCGATAATAAATTACAATACCGAAGAAATTGAAATTATAGGCAATAAATTGTCATTTAAAAAGTATTTCCCAGCAAAGAAATTGTTCGCCTATTCTGCAGAAATTGCTACGACAAAAGATGGTGATTGGTTTGTTCCAAGTTTCATGAAACTTACTGACTCAACAATCATTGAGCCCGGACTATATAATTCAAATAAAGGAAAAACCACAGTAAGAATTCTTACAAGTAAAAAGACGAAACCAACGTTTACTAGCTTATTGGACATAAAAGTAAACAATTTTGAAACCATAACGCCGATACCGATAGCATCAAAAAACAGATTATCTGAGGATGACCCGAATAAATGCATACGAACAAATCACTTGTCAGAATTTGAGAAGGACAAACTTTTCAAAACAATTTTGGAAAATCAAAAGGTTATTCTGAAAGCAGGAGAGAAATTAACAGCCACTCCAGAAATTCAACACAAAATTCCTACGATAGATAACCAACCAGTTTACACCAAAACGTATAGGTTCCCTTTCTCATTTAAGAAAGATGTTGAGGAACAAATTAATGAACTTCTCAAAAATGGTATCATAAGCCATTCAGCTAGCCCATATTCTTCTCCTATTTGGGTAGTCCCCAAGAAAGGTGACGCGTCAGGCAAACGGAAAATTAGGATAGTAATAGATTAAAGGAAATTAAATGAGAAAACGATTAGTGAAAAATTTCGGATCCCACAGATCGAAGAAATTTTAGACAGTTTGGGAAAAGCTAATTATTTCACTACAATTGATTTACAATCCGGATTCCACCAGATAGAAATGGACCCAAAGGATAAAGAAAAAACCGCATTTTCCACTGCATTAGGACATTTCCATTTCAATAGAATGCCGTTTGGATTGAAAAATGCACCCGCTACATTCCAACGCGCAAAGAATAACATTGTACGAGATTGCATTGAAACCATCGCCTTTGTTTACCTTGATGACATAATCGTGATAGGAAGCGACATAAAATCGCATTTGGACAACTTATCAAAAATTCTCAAAAGGCTTGCCGATTTTAATTTGAAAATACAGTTAGACAAATGTGAGTTTATGAAAAGGGAAACCGAATTTCTCGGACATGTTATCACACAAGACGGAATAAAACCTGACCCAGAAAAAATAAAAAAAAAATATTAGATTGGAAATTACCCGAAAATGCTAAACAAATTAAGCAATTTCTTGGACTTTCAGGATATTATAGGAAATTTATTAAAGATTATTCTAAGATTGTAAAACCAATAACAAAATATCTCAAGAAAAATCAAACTTTAGACGTAACAGACGAAGAATATAAGAAAGCGTTCTCAACAATCAAAAAAATCATATCATCGGATCAAATACTAGCCTATCCAGATTTTGCTTCACCATTTATTTTAACCACAGATGCAAGCAACTATGCAATAGGAGCCGTACTGTCACAAATTCAAGACAAACTAGAACGACCAATCGCATTTGCAAGTCGCACACTTACAAAGTGTGAGACCAATTATAGTACCATAGAAAAAGAAGCATTGGCCATAATATGGGGTATCAATAAATTTAAACCATACCTGTATGGTAACAAATTCACCCTTTTTACAGACCATAAACCATTGCAGTACATAAAAAACTGTAACAAAAATTTAAAGATTCTTAATTGGAGAATTGAACTAGAGAATTATGACTACACCATCATGTACAAGGAAGGAAAGACAAATGTCGTGGCAGATGCCTTGAGCAGAAAAATAGAATGTAACAAAAACGAAACTAATCGATTTTTTTCTATTACAGATACGGAAGACAGCCAAAGTGAAGAGAACAATAATCCTCTTCTCGATGAAAACCATAACCCATCGCATGAAGAAAACAATATCCCTTCTTTTTTTTTAGCTCACAACAACACAAACGGTTCAGAGAATATGATAATACAATCATCTTCATTACAAACGATTCATTCAGCGGAAGATTCGTCAGATTTCTACATTCATTCAAGTCTGAGACCAGTGAACTACTACAAAAACCAAATCATTTTTAAAATTGACCATTCTAGTTCGATCAGTGTAGAGTCCCCTTTCGGAAACATCAAAAGAACGATAGTCATTCAACCAGAATTCACAATACAGGATATAACGGGCTACTAACTGAAATATCATAACGGAAAACAAACTGGAATACTCGCACCTGAAATGTTGATACAAACTATTCAAGAAGCATTCAAAAGAAATTTAAAAGTTAAAGAACATTTTGTAATGTGCTTCTTTCTAGTAGAAGACGTCATAGAAACAAACAGGCAAAACCTATTAATATCAACAGAACACAATCGTGCTCACAGAGGAATCACTGAGGTAGAAGCTAAATTAAAAAGATCTTACTTTTTCCCAAAAATGCAGCAACGCATAAAACAATTCACAAATAGTTGCGAAGTGTGTAATACACATAAATACGAGCGAAAGCCTTACAACATTAAAATAAGCCCAAGGCCTATAACAGAAAAGCCGCTAGATAGAGTGCATATAGATATTTTCATAATAAACCACGAAAGCTTTCTCTCTGTAATAGACGCTTTTTCAAAACTCCTCCAAATGTATTCACTTAAACATAAAAACCTAATAGATGTACAAAAGGCTATGACAAAATATTTTAGCACCTTCGGTTCACCACGTCAAATTATAACGGACCATGAGACAACTTTCCGCTCACTTCAATTTAAAAAATTTTCTAACCCAGTTAGGTACTTCTTTAGAATACGCATCTTCATCGGAGTCCAACGGCCAGATAGAAAGAACCCATTCAACAATAATAGAATTGTACAATACCAATAAGCACAAATTTCCACGTGCAGGAACAAAACAGCTAGTAAAAATCGCCGTAACTCTGTACAACTCTGTACAAATTTACACCTAATGAAATAATGTTCAACCAAAATAGTGAACTAAACCCAGAACAGATCAGAAGCAATGCGCAGAAAATTTTTGAGGAAGTCAAAAACAACCTCCTTAGGTCACATAATAGAGTAATTAAATCTAATTCAACAAAAGAAAATCCGCCTAAGATTGATGAGAATCAGGACGTGTTTGTACTACCAAATATAAGAACCAAAACCCAACCGAGAGCTCATAAAACTACAGCACATCAAATAACTGATAAAACATTCAAAAATATTAGAGACATAAAACGAAACAAAAGCAAGATAAAAAGATTCAAGAAAAATACCTAATTTATAAATTTTACTGTGTATCTTTACAGATGATTTTAGTTCTGATTTCAACAATCATGTTTTTAACGGCAAATGCAACCACAAGCAAGCTAGAAATACGCAACATAGGAAATGATCCCTTACTTTTGATTAAAAGAAAAGAATGTAAAATCGTAACTGGAGTTATTAAAGTAGTTCATCCCATTAATCTGACAGTAATAGCAGAAAGCATAACGAAATTCAACAATATCGCTAAAAGCTTAGATAAAAAATTACCATTGACCAAGATAGCCACTCGCTGAGTCGAAACATTAATGTACAATTTTTATGAAATCAAGCCACTAGAGCGAAATAAGAAAAAACGTTGGGACACCTTGGGAGCAGCATGGAAATGGCTAGCAGGTTCACCAGACGCAGGCGATCTTCGGCTCATCAATACATCAATGAATGAACTCATTTCTGCTAACAATCTACAAGTCCAAATCAACGACATGCTAAACGTACGGATTCAAAAGCTGGTGGATACCATAGAAGAAATAACGAAACAATCCTTACTGAACAATATCATAATGAAAGAGTACGAAACGATATTGTTTCTTCTAAATGTAGAAAGCCTCAACTCTATAATTCTAGAAATCCAGGATGCCATACTAAAGGCAAAAGCAAACATACCATACAACAAACTTCTATCATTCAGGGAAAAATTATTGATTGAATCGATAATTCAAAAACAAGGAATATCAACTTCCTTTCCAGAAGAAGCGCTTGCCTACGTCACTACGAAAATAGCAACAAAAAAAGATATTCTTTTGTACATCATTGAAGTACCACAATTAGAAACCGGTGTTTCCGATATAATCACCATACATCCGCTTATCATCAATGGTACTAGAATAGTGAATTTCCCTACAAGAATCATAAAGACAGCAGAAAAGTTATACACCACATCAAAACCAAACGATTTTGTCCAGTACCAAGAGTACCTTCAAGAGATTTATGACGAATGTTCAGTCTCCATTATACAAGGGAAAGTCAGTCAGTGCCACATTACAAATGACAACAACACACTTATCGATCTAATTGCCCAAAATAAGGTGTTAATCAACAATGCATATAAGCTCTTACTCCGTTCTGATTGTGGACCGCATGACCGCTACATATCTGGTAACAGTCTGTTGACGTTTAATAATTGTAGCGTAACCCTTAACAATCGGACATTCGTTTCTAAATCAATATTATCCACCGAAGAAGATATACAAGGAGCTTTTCTAAACTTGGAAGTTAACAGAAGCATCTCACTCAACCTGCAGACCCTGAAGGAAGAAAACATGATACACAGAAAAATGATAGATCATTTGAAACTGTCACAGTATGAGCATAAAAACTGGATATTAAGCATTATTGGAGGTCTTTCGATAACTACAACAAGCTTGATTATACTAATAGCCTACATGTGCCTATGCCAGAAGAAGATAGTACGAAAGCATCGTTGCAGAAAACATAAGAATAGCCAAGGCCGAGGACGTCCTTCTTCAACCCCCGGAGAAGTCACACAGTCCATCGCTTAATGCACCAGACGACAGCGGTCTCCAGTGACAAGCGACCGTGGGACCAGACGACAGCGGTCTCCAGTTGCAAGTCAGCGCAACGCGGCTCCCGCAGGCCACCTGGGCTTGAAGCGTGTTTACCGGTAGTTGTAATTTGGAGTTAGAATAAACAGGTTCTCTCTACTTAGACTCATTATTATAGTTTGGACAAAAGCGAATATTGTTAATGAAAAGATTTTGTCAGATTTGGAAATGAATTTGCTAGAAAAAACCTTACAATCTGAAAACATACCCTTCACAACGAAAGCTGAAGCTCTCACGTTCATCGAAACCTCAATCGCCACCAATAATCGCGAAATAGTTTTGCTACTAAAAACCCCCAAACTCGACCCCAGAATCTTCCGTAAAGTCAAAATCTATCCTGTGTTGTACCATCAAGGGCGAATCCACCTGGACCACACATCATACGTCATTAACGGAAACATTAGCTACATGGTAAACAGTCTCAATCAATACGTATATTCCATGAGTGAAGTCAATCAAGATCGATCAGAATGTGTACCAAGGTTAATTGGAGGACAACAAGCTTCATGCAATTTTACAAAACAGCCACGTACATTTGAAGCGTTTCGAGTAGGCGACCAAGCCGTGTTGATCAACTCAATCCAAAATTTCTCGCTTTTCAACAATTGCGGAACCAGCAATAGAACGTTAAAGGAATCATTCGTCGTCAGAACAAACTCATGCGACGTATGGATAAATGATGTACAATTCTCATCGAAGGTGGTAGAAATGATAGGCGAGCTCTCGTTATATCAGTTGGACGGAATAGTCATCAATAAGCAGCACGAGGTTATCAATATATCTATCGAACACCTTCTAGACCTACACCTTGAAACAAGGAAAGAACTCGAGCACATTCGTTTAGAGAACCAATCGCTATCCATCACCTGGCCATCCATAAGCCTTTTGGGAGGAACGTCGATCCCTCTTGTCATATGCATTGTAATTTTGCTGGTATGTAGAAGAAAAGCAATAGCTAGAGTTGATTTGACGATCGCACCTGCAAAGCTGCCTACACAACGTTTCCACACCGTAGCTATGTTCCGGGGACGTCAACAACATACAGGGTTTACCTAGCCAATCCGGCATCGTCAAAGCGTTATCGGTCGCCGTAAATACTTTTTCGGGCGACGTAAACCCTCAATTGGGCACTGTCATTTCTATTCGGGCCTTGTGAAGTATAAATCGGGCATAGTACAGAATGAAAGCGTCCTACTCTTGAAGGTGTCAAATCAGTAGCTTCGGTGTGTTTGATCCATCAAGTTGTTTAAAAATACGTATTTTGCATGTTGTTTAACTTATTATGTATTATTTTAAAATGTTTACCTAATTAAATCACCAAACATATTAAATATTAAAAAAAAAAACCAAATTGCATTGTACGGGTTTAAATTAAAAAAATTAAAAAAGGAATTTTAATAATTTTTTTATTTGATTAAACCTAAAAATAGTGAATTTTCTTACATATCAGTTCAACTACTAGCAAAAAAGTATTGTTTTACAGCTAGAAAGCAACAAAATATAAAGTAGGCCCAATTCATTCTGTACTTTGCCCGATTCATACTTCACAAGGCCCGAATAGAAATGACAGTGCCCAATTGAGGGTTTACGTCGCCCGAAAAAGTATTTACGGCGACCGATAACGCTTTGACGATGCCGGATTGGCTAGGTAAACCCTGTAAGGAAGGGCGAGTTAGCACATCGGCATCAAACTGCTGATGCGGCGGGTTGAATAACTTGGGTATCGATATGCTGATCGATATATGCATATCGATACCGTTAGCCGACCGGTCACATTAAGCGTTGGTAACAAATAATGGAAAATAAAGTCAGTTGGTTTCTAGCACTCGAAAGGTCCACTTCTTTCTAGCATCGAAGAAAGAAAAATAACTTGCGCAATCTTGGCGCAGTCTGAAATTGTATGGAAATGACGTTTATAGCTCAGGGTTGGCTACGCGAAATGACATATGTTTTGATAAAACGAATATATGCGCAATCTGAGATTGCGCATCGTGTATTAATACGGTTATGCTTAACTATCAATTTTGACGCGATCGTTTGACACCCCGTCTATGTCCAGCTAACATGTCCGCCAGCTGCTCACTCTTGTCACTCATTTGTCTCGTACCAAGTGTAAACTGATCACTTTTTGCGTTGTACCGTGCACCGACAGCACGTCCGTACATTAACAGCTGGCTTCGCGGTACACCCAGCGATCTGTGCAGCGTTTCCACAACCAGCGCTTCTTGCCTCTCCATCGCAAACGCAAGAGCCAGATAGTACATGAGCGCCTTGATGTGCGTGTACTTCGTCACCTGGAAGCGCGTGCTCGTCTCCTTCCGAACGGACTGCAGGAAGCTGTGCCGAATCGGCTCGTCGAGCACATTGGTAAAGACCGAGAGGTGCTCCTGTTTAAATGCCATTTGATATGCCTTGGGGCCAAGCAGCCGGACCAACACGTCCATGTACAGACAGATCCGGACTGTGGCTAAGTTTGCTTGGTCTGCCGGTTCGCTCGACTGCATTGCCGCCTTCACCTTGTTTTCGAGGTAAGCATTAGCCATCTCCAAGTCCTCGGCAGGTACCTGCAGCAGCTGCCGGGCCGGTTCCAGAAGTTTTTGCCACACTTCCAACCCTATAAGCTGCTTGGCATCGTAAAGATCTCGGAGCGATTTTGCGTCCGGCTTTGATTTGGCTAGCAGCTCGCGCTGCAGTACATCGCCCATCGTGTTGCCGGACTGTGAGGACAGGTCCGTTACAGTACCCTCGGACGATGCCGCCGTTGCAGACGGCTCCTTCGGCACCGTCTCGGCAATTGTTCGCTCCAGCTTCTCTTCCATCACTGACATGTCCATTCGCTTGTTCATCAGGAGGAGGTTTCGACGGCCCAGCCGGGCATTAAATTTGCTCTGCAGTCGTAGCAGCTGTCGCAAGTCCAACTCGGCAGTAGTCTGTCCGTCACCTGCCGGTCGGTCCAGACTGATGTGCTTCAGAGTGGTGGCTCGCACCTCGTATAGCCGCATTTTGCCCGTTTCCTTGTTGCGTCGGGCCACGTACGTACGCAGCAAGTCGGCCGGCGCCGATTCAAGTGTGTCGTCGGTCGGAACGTGAATCTGCCCGATGTACAGCTTCTTCTCACCAGATACCAGCAACATGTTGCCGACCTTGTCGTCCACCTTCGAGATGGTGGGGTCATACGCTAGCAAACACTTCATGTCATGCTGCCGGGGCTCGAGATAAGTTTCGTAGTTTTCCACTGCAAAATAAATTACCTATGAAGCAGGCGACATTGCTAGAAATAGGAAGGCTTCAAGCTGCTTACGTATCACCGGATGGTTCTCGCTAGAAGTCTGACAGACAATATTAACAATTTTGTTCGACATTTTTATCCCACCACGTGCTTTGCTGTTGATTGAAGGTTGGTGGCCACTAAACAAAAATTTACGATTTCGCGCTGCCTCTTCACTACATCCACGCCCCGCGCTAGGGTTTATTTAGAATATTTCAGGGATTTGCTTCAGAAAATAGTTCTAACGTCGCACTGCATTTTAGCGCAGATCTAGCAGACAGACATCGCTGTATTAAAGCAGTGTTATCGGATGCTTTAACACCAATCGAACACGACTTCTTCATCTGATACCCAAGGTGGATTCAAAATATCAGGTGGTGAAATCAAGGTGGATTAAAAATTTCAGGTGGTGGAATCTAGAGCATTTTGACAATTCGTCACAAGACGTAAGGTCCCCAGGATTCAAACGTCACATGACGTAAGGTCAGGATTCTAACGTCGTTTACATATATTTATTACAGAGTTTTACAAGTCAGAATAGAATGTCAGCAAAACAATTTCAGAAGCTCAAGATGCAGTTTAGCTGTCAAAAGTTGTTGTTTCACCGCACCGATGCTATTTTCAATAGCGCAATTTGATTTTTAAATCGCTCGAGTTGTTTTTTTAGAGGCCTTTCGCATCGTTTTGCAAATTCAAACACTCATTTTTAGATTATATGATTGAGATCAATGCTTTTATTCATTTAAGCATTATATTTATGAAATATTACGTATTTATGGTAAAAATGGCGATTTTCTGTGCAAGAAGCTACATAAACATTGTACATGTTTACATACGCAAGTGCTCGTAGCTTTTTGCACAGAAACACTCATTTTTTACAATAAATACGTAATGTTTCATAAATATAACGCTAGAAATGCACTAAATAATTGATTTGTAAACAAATAATCTAAAAATGAGTGTTTGAATTTGCAAAACGATGCGAAAGGCCTCTAAAAAAACAACTCGAGCGAATTAAAAATCAAATTGCGCTATTGAAAATAGCATCGGTGCGGTGAAACAACAACTTTTGACAGCTAAACTGCATCTTGAGCTTCTGAAATTGTTTTGCTGACATTCGATTCTGACTTGTAAAACCCTGTACAGTCTTTCCCCGAGTTACGCGAATAATGCGTTCCGGAGACATTCGCGTATCTCGGATTTTCGCGTAAGTCGAATATCACATGTTACAGCAAAAATATACTTTATTTATCATAATTTTTGATTGAATTTAGTTCATTTATGTAATTTAATACTTATTTGATGCAATTGGTGTAGAAAATTTGGTTATTTATCGGTAATTATTTTTCATTTGACAATTGATGGAGAAAATTGTACTGATTTGACATCTGAACTGTCAAAAATAAAAATTCGCGTAACTCGAATTCACGTAACTCGAGTGTCGCGTAACTCGGGGAAAGACTGTATGATAATACAATTTATTTACCACATTTTTTCGATCAAATATACTTTGAAAATATATTTTGAGCTTTGCGAGATCTTATTTAACAATAAAACATAAATTAAAATGTGTTATTTCGTGTTATTTCGTGAATTTATTGCATTATTCATGGTGTTTTCGACACGTTTGAGGATAAAAACTAAGAAATCAATTTTATTTCCTATTTTAACATTTATTCCTCTATATCTACAAGACACATGGACAATTTACGTGAGATTAGAACTCTTACTCACATGATTTTACATTTTGACGAAACAAACCATCAAATCTTATGTTACTATTTCTCATTTTTTTCAATAAAATCAATAGACATACATACACGTAGTAACAAAGAAATCTGTTCTATTTGCTATGCTTTGTGTGCGGAAATCAATGGTTAACGATTTTAAAATGACGTAAAGTCCTTTAACTATTAGTGATGGGCAAAACGGCTCCGAAGCCGGAGCCGGCTCCGATCGGCTCCAGACAATTTCGGAGCCGGCTCCGCACCTACGGCTCCGGAGCCGGCTCCGCACCCACGGCTCCGGAGCTGGCTCCGCACCAACGGCTCCGGAGCCGACTCCGTACCCATGGCTCCGGAACCGGTTTTAACACAAAGGACCAAAATAACTTTTTCAATGAAGTTTCAATCGAGGAAATGCGTAAATAGCGGAGTAGGTCATGTTTAAAACAATTTATCAAAAACAAACATCGATTAGTTTTGAATGTTGTTCAGAAAGACGAGACTAAGCCGGCTCCGCACCCACGGCTCAGGAGCCGGCTCCGAATCCGACTCCGCACCAACCCCAAGCGCCACAGATTAAGCTTAAACGACTGGAAAATTGAATATCCATAGAAAAAAAATGAAAGTTCCACAGCTTCATTGGTCTGATCAATAGATGGCGTATTACAACTCATCATTATATTGCTATCCTTTTCTTGCAATGTGTTTTGACAAGTTTCATCTTATCATGATCTAAATTTCTGAGCAAAAATCTATATGAATGGTCGTGTGGTCAGATACGTGGGTATCAACACCAACGACCATTACTCAAATCTCACTTGCTTCAGTACTGGTGGTTTCCGTTGGAGTTTAGTATTTAAACAATCGTATCGCCGTTCTAGTTCTAGCGATGCACAACTTCAATGCGAAACCATACAACAGTACAGAGGAAATGAGAAAGCTCTCCTCCAAGCGATGAAGTTCCACTGGTTGGGGTATCCCACCAACAGAGAGCGCCACCAGCTTTTTTGCTATTTTTAGAATGCATGAGTCGTTTGCCGTCTGCTAAACGAAGTCTTTCTATATTCCGTTTAGGTAGAGAACTTAAGTCGTTTAGAATCCGTTTAGTGGTCGTTTAGTGGATTTGTGGCACTTGGGACGGCTCCGGAGCCGACTCCGTACCCATGGCTCCGGAACCGGTTTTTACACAAAGGACCAAAATAACTTTTTCAATGAAGTTTCAATCGAGGAAATGCGTAAATAGCGGAGTAGGTCATGTTTAAAAGAATTTATCAATAAAAAACATCGATTAGTTTTGAATGTTGTTCAGAAAGACGAGACTAAGGGTGGTGGCAACGCTTTTTCGCATGCGATTTTATCGGACGGCCTGTCAATTTTTTATATGGGATTTGACAGATAACGTCGGACGACGAAATCGCACGTCCGACGTTATCTGTCAAATCCCATATAAATCTCGTCCGATAAAATCGCATCCGATGAGCGTTGCCACGAGCCTAACCGTATTAATACACGATGCGCAATCTCAGATTGCGCATATATTCGTTTTATCAAAACATAAGTCATTTCGCGTAGCCAACCCTGAGCTATAAACGTCATTTCCATACATTTTCAGATTGCGCCAAGATTGCGCATAAATTTTCAAGATTATATGTCCGAGATATATAAAGTTTTTTTGACAGATAAATATATCAAACCGACCCGTTTGACAGATAAATATATGCGCAATCTGAGATTGCGCATCGTCTATTGCTACGGTAACGAATGCAACACAACGTCATGCATGTCAATACTGCAATCATATCGTGTGTTAGCTTCCACACGTGCGAGAATATATATTCGTTATTTATTACGCTATCATACAATGATGACTCTATTGAACCGTTAGTTCTGAGCCGTTGGTCTGGAGCCGTTGATTCGTCGCCGGCTCCGGAACGGTGGTCCCGAAGCCGGTGGTTCGCAGCCGTTGGAACGAAGCCGTGAGTGCAGAGCCGGTAGGCTGGAACCGGCAACGGCGCCGTTGATGCGGAGCCGGCTCCGGAGCCGTCGGAGCGGAGCCGGCTCCGGAGCCGTCGGAGCGGAGCCGGCTCCGGAGCCATTGGTGCGCTCCGAAACGCCCATAACTATTAACTATGGTGACGCCCCAAAAGCCCTTTTCCACCACCTGGTATTTTTACCAGGTTACCAACAAAGTAGGCATTTGTCACGCGCGACTTTGTCGCACTATGTCTATTTAAACCAAGGATAATGTATTTAGAAGGTTTATTTTTATCGCTTTTGCTGGGCGACATTGTGGGGGACATCTGTCACTCTCTGCATACAAATTTCATTACCCCGCTCCAGCCCTCCCCGATTTTTATACCGGAGCCCACGGAAGAGAAATGTCAAGTCGAGAAATGTCATTTTGCTCTGAACAACTTCACCTTGTCATTTATAACACCTTGATTTAACCTTTAAGTTGGCAACCGGATACCCGGGTATTTTTTTAAACTTTAAACTGCAATAACTTTTGATTCATTGCTTTTATTGACCTGAAATTTTCCGTAGCCTCCCAACTTTTAATTTATGATTTTTTTGGTACATAAATTTTAATTTTAAACAGTCTGTAAGTATTTTATTTTGAATTTTTTAAACTTTACCACGTAAGTTGGCAACCAGCATACCCGGGTATTCCATACATTTTGTATGGAGAATGACGTTTCTCTTCTTCCTCGTTTTGTATTGTGCTTATTTTCGAGTCAAATTCAAGCGATTCTAAATTTCAATTTGACCGTTATATTTATAATAAAATGGAAAAACTTAATTAATAAATGAAATAGGAGAGAATATATGATCGGCATTACTTGCATACAGCATTAAAATATATAATGCATTGTTTACCTATGAACATCGTTAATTTTTTGCATCAAAACGTGTGGAATACCCGGGTATGCCGGTTGCCAACTTACGTGTGTAAATCTGGTTGCCAACTCTAGGGTTAAACTGTCAGAGCGTTTCTACATACAGGCGGTCCCCGAGATACACGGTTAATGGGGACCGAAAACGGCCGCAAAATACCGCGTATCTCGAATTTCCGCGTAAGTCGAATCTCGTGATTTCCAGCTAAAATATCACTAATTTTCGTATAGTTTTGCAAGTAGGGGGCGATTTTAGTCACTTTATAAATTATTTCATATGATTCTGACGGAATATAACAGTTTTAAACCATTTGAAATAGTTTTTAACATTCCATCGAAACGGAAATTATTTGGCAATTTACAATTGATGTGTCAATTCAGTCCAATTTGCTCAAAGAACTGTCAAATTTAGAAAACCGCGTATCTCCGAATCCGCGTATAAGAGGTACCGTGTATCTCGGGGACCGCCTGTACAGCAATTATCCGCAGTACGCGATACTCGATATACGCGAATTCGCAGTACAGGCGGTCCCCGAGATACACGGTTAATGGGGACCGAAAACGACCGCAAAATACCGCGTATCTCGAATTTCCGCGTAAGTCGAATCTCGTGATTTTTAGCCAAAATATCAATAATTTTCGTGTAATTTTGCAAGTAGGGGGCGGTTTTAGTCGCTTTATAAATTATTTGATATGATTCTGACGGAATATAACAGTTTTAAACGTTTTGAAATGGTTTTTAACATTCGATCAAAACGGAAATTATTTGGCAATTTACAATTGATGTGTCAAATCAGTACAATTTGTTCAACGAACTGTCACATTTAGAAAACCGCGTATCTCCGAATCCGCGTATAAGAGGTACCGTGTATCTCGGGGACCGCCTGTACGCGATTCATCTAAATTTGACAGCTCCATGTGTTTTTTGCAAATATTTTTATTATTTGAAATATTTAATGCTCTTTTCGAATTTCCTTAATGTTCTTAATGCATTTTGCATTAAATTTGTGCAAAAGATACATGTTTTATAACAAAAAACTTTTATGCAAAACTCTGTGGCGATATATTTCAACCCTCGAACCGGTAGTGTAAACCATTTTTCCATAGGAATCCGATATACGCGAAAACTCGAGATACGCTGTTGCACTCGGTCCCGTACGATAGCGTATATCGGATAATGACTGTAATATTGCGATTAATTGGATGATCTGAATAATATAACGATTATGAAAAATAAATTTGAGATTGTTCCTACAAAACACCACACATTTAGTTTGACAGATAAAATCGGATGCGGCGTCCGACGAAACCAAAAATTTTTGATTCCGTCGTACGCAAGGTGTTATAAATGACAAGGTGAAGTTGTTCAGAGCAAAATGACATTTCTCGACTTGACATTTCTCTTCCGTGGGCTCCGGTATAAAAATCGGGGAGGGCTGGTGCGGGGTAATGAAATTTGTATGCAGAGAGTGACAGATGTCCCCCACAATGTCGCCCAGCATAATCGATAAAAATCAACCTTCTAAATACATTATACGGACGTCACACGAGGCGTAAACTCAAAAAGTTTACGCTTGATTTGTATGGGAGAGCGTAAACTTCCTGTCAAAAGATTTCAGGGTTGTATGGCTGAAATTCAGTTTACGCCAAAGTTTACGCTTCGTGTGACGTCCGTATTATCCTTGAGCCCTACCCAAATTTTATACCGAAGCCCACGGCAAGGTGTATGGATATTAGGAGGTGAAGTGCTTCAGAGCAAATTGACATTTCACGACTTGACATAACAATACTGGTGGCTCCGGTATTAAAATTGGGGATGGCTGGAGGGGGGTATAGAAAATTGTATGCGATTTGACATAACAATACTCAATGATGGCGCCCGGAAAACGCGC